>NC_088790.1:25964226-26267430 GCF_949628265.1 Cloeon dipterum
GGGCTCCACCGCAGAGTGAAGACACCTGAACTGGTGCTGAAAGGTGATATCATAAATTTTATATGTGATGAAAAAGTGAATTCAAATTGTTATTTTAAAGCGATCAGTGTTAATGCTCAGTCCCTCGCCGACATTGACCATATGAGATTGTTGCGGCACCAGGTGTCACTAAATTGCGTAGATCTAATAGCAATAACTGAAACATGGTTAAAAAATAAACACAACCTCGACAAGCAGTTTGAAATTCCGGGCTATCAATTTGTTCGGCATGACCGACCAACAACACGAGGCGGCGGTATTGCTTTTTACCTGCGGAAAAATATTGCCTTTAAAATAATTTCAAATTCAGATCAGACTGCCTCTAATTCCGCGGAATTTTGTATTTTTGAAGTCGTTCTCAAAGGCTGCAGAATTCTAATTTGCATAATTTACAGGCGACCACTCTATTCTGTAAATTTTGAGGCATTTTTTATTGAGTTACAAAAATGCTATGCCAATTACGAATTTTGTATGTTGATGGGTGATTTCAATTGCAACTTTAAGCAAAAGTCGCTGTTGCTCAGCTCTTTGTTAAATAATATGCGAGATTTGGGCTTGAATAGGCTGCCGATCGATGACACTCATCTTGCATACAACGCGGTCACTACGATTGATGCAATTATCTGTTCCTCCAATTTAAATGTCGTTGATTGTGGAAAAATGCACAACCTTTTATCGAGTCACTCTATCCTCTATGTGGTTCTCGAAATTGAAGTCTGTGATAAAACCGAGAGTGTGATACTTATCCGTGAGTTTCACAAAATCGAGCGTGACATTCTGTTGAGAGAAGCGCGTGGAGTTGAGTGGCATAAAGGGGCTGAAAATTTGTCAATTGATGATTTTTTAGCCAACTTTAACAAAAATTTGCTGTCCCTCTACGACAAGGTTGCGCCGAAGAAGAGAGTCACTAAGACAGTCAAATTCAGGCCAAGTTTGCCTGCCGACATTGACAAATTAGCCGTGGAACGTGACAAAGCGCATAAAGTAGCCAAAAAGAGTAAAAATAAGGAGTCGTTTAAAATATTTAAATCACTAAGAAATAGAGTCAAGCAAAAAATCCTAAATTTCCAAAAGTCAGTTATTTATAATTCACTCGATAAAGCGGGCGCGAGCAGGCATTTATGGGGCAAATTGCGTTCTCTTGGGCTTATGAAAAGCAAGGCTAGCAGTGCGGATTTCCCCCTCTCGGTGGACGAACTAGTTGACGGGCTCACAGTGAGGAGACAGCCGGAGGTCCTGGTCCGCATAGACTACAATCTTCGGCTGCCTCGAGTCATTGAAAGCGATGATAAATTTTACTTCAGGTACGTCCGTCCGCTGGAGGTGAAAATGGCACTGCGTAGCATCGAGTCATCTGCCGAAGGAATTGATGCAATTTGCAACAAAATGCTTAAGCTACCAGTCGATGTTATCCTGCCGTCTTTAACCCACATTATCAATACCGCGCTACAGACGGGTCACTTCCCGACAGAATGGAAAAAGGCGATACTGAAGCCTTTGCCAAAAGTGAGTCGCCCGGCCACCGCGAGCGACTATCGGCCAATAAGTATCCTCTGCACCGCGTCAAAAATCCTCGAAAAAGTCGTTCATGACCAAGTGATAAATTATTTGAGTAGCTTTAACGTGATAGATTCATTCCAGTCTGGTTTTCGGAGCAAACACAGTACCACAACAGCGCTTTTGAAAATAACTGAAGACCTCCGGGTCTCAATTTTCAAAGGCGAGCTGACGCTGATGATATTTTTAGATTACTCCAAGGCCTTTGATCTTGTTGATCATTCACTTCTTTTGATTAAATTGCAGCAGTTAAATTTTTCGGAATCGGCAATAAATTTTTTTCGCAGTTTTCTCAGCGGGAGAACGCACGCGATCAGGGGTGAAGGCGGAAAATTCTCAAAATGGGTTGAAATCGAGGCAGGTGTTCCACAGGGCTCGGTTCTCGGCCCATTATTGTTTTCCGTGTTCACGCATGACGTTGTGCATCTCTTTAAAGGGCGCTGCAATTATCACCTTTACGCTGACGACATACAGCTATACTTGAGCTGCAGGCCGGACGAGATTGTAAATTCTGTCGCAGTAATGAATGCTATTTTAAATGATGTTGTCATATGGTCTGAGCGACACGGGCTTAAGCTGAATCCGCGGAAAACGCAAGTTCTGCTGGTCGGGTCCGAGCGAGTTCACTCCAGGCTCGACTTAAAGAACTTGAGTAATGTGCGCATAATGGAAACGGAATTGCCGTATCGTGACGAGGTGGATGTAGATTACGTCGAGTTTGATTTCAGCGACCGAGTCAAAAACTTAGGCATTGTGTTCGACCGATACCTGTCATGGGAAGGGCAAGTCTCGCGAATTTTTCAAAAAGTCTTTGGCACGTTAAAAACTTTAGAGAAGTTTAGGAATGTGACTCCAGAAAAAATCAGAATTAAACTAGTAAAAGCGTTGATACTACCCCATTTCGACTACTCTGATGTTGTGTTTTGTAACTTGAGCGCGGCGCAGATCAATAGGCTGCAAGTATTGCAAAATCATCTCATAAGGTATATTTTCGGAGTGAAACGTGGTCAGCGACTTTCCCCGTTGTACAAAAAATGCCAAATATTAAATGTCACTGATAGACGTAAACTGCATATTCTAGTCCAGACTCACAAAATTTTGTATAATAATAGTCCTCAATATTTGCGCAATCTTGTAACAACAATGCATGATGTCGATTTTTTGGGTAGGTCACGGGCGCATCGAATGCGACTTCGGGCCCCCTTTGTCAGTGTAACAGTGCCTGAGCAGTGCTTCCAAGTCATTTGTTATCGCCTGTGGAACAACCTGTCGCCGAATCTGTGTATGAATGGGAACTCAAGTGCATTCAAACAAAAACTGAGCCAAACATTTCTTGCCAAATACTGATATGATAGACTGATTTTACTATTCCCTCTGTTATCAAATACAAAAAAATGCTTTGTTATATTTTTGTTAAGTTCTGGATGTGGATGTATGGGGCACAGTTGCCCTGCTGATCCGTAATAAACCAAAATTTGAATCTAAAAATAAATAAAGCAATTCTTCGAAACCCAGGCAATCTGGCTACCCAAAATTGGATGCATTAATTTAATTTGTAGAAAAGTGAGCAATTTCTGTAAAACAAACAAATCTATTTCTATACCGTTTCCATGAACTGTGTTTGTCTCAAGCCGTAAAAGTGGATTCGCGTATAGCGAACAATGAACCCAATGTGTTTGTATGTGTTTTAGTTTGTCTGCTGAACACTTACGTCTTTCTAGGCAACAATATTTATTATATTCTCTAGTCTTTTTCCTAGTAGACGCGGAAACGGTTGCCAAGCGGATCTAAATTGAGACGAATTTGGTGCAAATGTTTGGGTTCTTTTGCTCATTTCCATTGGCCGAGCAATGTGCAGATGCAGACGGAGGCATGAAATTGCGCGCCAAGCGGCACGTAACCTGAAGGCAGGTATAATGAACTCCTCAGGGATTCCCCTCTCGTTCTCGCCGGCCGCTCGGTTTTCGTTCAGAAAAATCCAGTCCGGCGCAACTCTTTGAACCCGATTCCAGTTCTGACCGCACGCAGGCAGCTTTGCTCCGGCAAAAGCATTAAATTAAGTCTCGGCTTACTTTCGAGTCTCGGCGCGCCGCGACACATCAAAAGCGAAAAAGACGCTCTTTGTGCGCGCGTGGATATATACGGGTGCGTGTGCCTCGTTCTTCCACCGCGCATTCACCGCCAAGAAGCAATTTGTGTTTGTGTGTATACGCGTATTGTGACGCGCGCGACACATGACAAAAACAAAAGCCGCCCCTCATTCTCAGACGAGTTATGCAAGCGCGGCTTATGCAACCGGGCGAACGCTATCTGGATTTGAGTGGTGCGGTTTGTGCGTTTGTCGGTATACATACCACGTGGTCCGCCCAACGAACGAACGCGGCCGTGATTTACCATTAGACTCTATTTCTTCGCTCTGTCGCTATGCGGCTTGAGTTAGTTAGTTTTTTTAAGAGGCTGCATTACACGCTCGCCTCTTTGAATGGGAAAATGCATTTGAATATTAAGAGTCGACGCTTTTTTGTCAGCATTTTATGTCACTCTGCTTCATTTTTCATGCGTCATTTAAATTTGGGTGATGAATAATGGTCTGCTTTTACTGTCAGAGGCGCATTAACAATCTTTTCAAATTATTTCGAAATTTGAATGACTCTTAACATGGGGGAAATTTAAGAGAGTATTATTTGGTAACCCAGATTATTTTAAAAATTCAGAAATTATAAAAGGAACGTTTATTCTTGTTTATTCTTGCAGTAGTCAATACAATAAATACATTGAATAGAAATATTAAAAGCAAGAAATGGCAAACAGTACTAGCAAAATAAAGCTAAAACGATCCTTTACAGAGTAATATCACGCCGCACTGAGCCGCAAATTAAAATTTTATCACTGATCACTATCACTCTGCACTTGCCACAAGTACTTTTTGAAGAGGGAGGGAAATTCAGCCACGGGGCAGTCCTTGAGCTCTGGTGGTTGGGTAAAGACAGCAGAAATAATTTAGGGCTTTGCATTTTAATTTAATATTTGGGTCAACATAGTTTTTAAGGGTAAAAATCGCATGGAAACAATTTTGTAGGTGATTATCCTAAAAGAAATTACTCTTGTAATTATGATTGTTGCCTGAACCTTTTTTAAGAGGAATAATTTACTGGAAAATTGCATGAACTCGTTCCTTAGGATTCAATTGAAGCCAAAATTGACCAAAGTAGAACAGTAAATTTTTGAGAAAAGTAACTGCAAAGTTAGCATGCTTTTCAAACGGTAAGGACTGTCTCCCTACTTGAAATCTGATTTTATTTCACAACAAAGAGTTTCCCTAAAAGGTTTCACACGCTGTTGGACAGATCTCAACGAGACGAATTTGAATCTGCCAAGAAAATGTAGTAAAGCGCTGTAAATGTTTGAGAAAATTTGAATTTTTAGTGAGCAAGGTCCATTTCTAATTTATAAAAAATTGTTTATTGCATCCAACAATTCAAATAATTTTCAATTGTCACCATGTATTGATCCACTTTAACGAAAACAATATTTCAAAACTCAGTTACAAAGCAATTACACGATTTTAATTTATTTAAACACATTTTAGAAATTAATTTCAGCAAAAATTCAGACAGTTATGTTAAATTTTTATTCTAATTAACCTTTCGTTCAGCTTTACAGGCTAAATTCAAAAGTTGTTATCAAAATATTTTCGTCATTTCATATTACCACTCAAAATTAATTATATTGTTCACTTGGGAATCAAAAAAATTAAAAGTAAAATTATTTTAACATGGGCTTGGATTCGTTCGTGCTGCATTACCTCATAGCATGCACTAGAAAAAGAGTTGAAGAGATAAGCGTAGCCCTATGAATATTTTTTTATCACGCGTGTGAATGGAGGACGAAAATAAGATAAGCAAATTTAAAAGTTGTAAAGTCGAGAGGTCCTGCTCATTTATCACACAAGCCAATCCGTCCAGCAGTCACTTAGTCATTCATGAGTTTCTGGAGTTCTTTGAGAGAGCGCTCGCCGAGGAACCGCGTGTTTCTACGTTTCTAGATCCAATAAAAAAACAGAATCAACGCGGATTTACGGCGCTCGTCGCTTGTCAGACCGGGCCACGTGCACCTGATTGCACGAGCTAGTCAGAAAAATGCAATTTTGTTTGATGGCGCAAGCAGGCAGACCGAAAACAAACCTCAGCGCGATGGTCGTCGTAAAAATGCGGTCGAATCAAAATAAGCAATAGCTCTGGCATAGTCGGAAATGAATAAAAATTCGGTGCACGGCGCGGTGGAGCGATCAAACGCACATGTCGGCCGCGTTGCGTGCTTGTGTTTTTGTTTACCAGCCGGTCGGCGTCCCCACCGACGGGAAATTGCACCTTGATGCTTTTCTTGACGCGAACAATGGCCCGAATGGCTAAATAACCGACCCCGGCCTGGCCTGGCATGGCCTGGCCCGCCAGACGCACCCCTGCAGCAGAAAGTCTTGTTCTTTTTGTGCGCGCCTAGATCGCGCGCGGCAGCTGTTGCACCCGGGAATGCATCTATCCACCCTTGCTACAACAAAACTTTTTCTAACGCACCCATTGTCGTCGGCGACTTCCTTCAAGGAACCCTTGGGATGAGAATAGAGAGCATCTCCCTTTATTGCGATCGCGCGCAAGCAGCCGCCGCCGTCTGCTGGCCTTGAGAAAATTCTATAATGTCTGTCTTCCAAATTCACCGCGTGAATGCAGTCTAATTCTTTGTGTGCGCAATCCAAGGTTTTATTCAAAATATATATACAGCCGTTATGGCTTTTTATCGTGATTCACCGCATCGTCAACACATGTCCAATATTTAGAAGAGACCCTTCAATCGAATATTGAAGTGAATATACCAATCAGTTTAAAAGGACCAAGAAGGTTGACATATGATCAAAATTCTATGAAATTATTGTTATTTGTTCCTAAAATCGGGGGCGTCTGATAGAGCACGGAGCACGGTGGGAAAGTTACAAACGTATAAAATGAAATTGGCTTGGAAAATTTATCATGAAAATACCTTCAGCACAATGTTAAAATAAATTACTTTTAATTTTTTTGATTCCCAACTGAACAATATAATTAATTTTGAGTGGTAATATGAAATGACGAAAATATTTTGATAACAACTTTTGAATTTAGCCTGTAAAAGCTGAATGAAAGGTTAATTAGAATAAAAATTTAACATAACTGTCTGAATTTTTGCTGAAATTAATTTCTAAAATGTGTTTAAATAAATAAAAATCATGTAATTGCTTTGTAACTGAGTTTTGAAATATTTTTTGCGTTAAAGTGGATCAATACATGGTGACAATTGAAAATTATTTGAATTGTTGGATGCAATAAACAATTTTTTATCAATTAGAAATGAACCTTGCTCACTAAAAATTCAAAAAATTTTCTTAAACATTTACAGCGCTTTACTACATTTTCTTGCCTTTACTATAAGAGCTGATTAGCCCGGTAATAGGCGAATAAACCACTAGATGGCACATCAGGTTAATGGAAATGTAACAAAATACGCGAGAGTGAAATTATTATGTGGGCACGCCTCTTTTTTGACGCTTCTGATTGGCCGCTGCATGGGACTGTCTCCTGATTGTCCTCAATTATTTCAACGCCATATTAACGTCTGACCGGCGGGAACCAACACAGATCGCAACCCGGGCCCCCGGTGTTCCTAACAAGAACACCAAAATTACATAAAACACGTCGGTTTCAAATTTAATTTACAGGACATTTACCAAAATTGTCGATCTAATCTATTTAATATCAGTAATAAAGAGTTTGAGCATTAGCTCTATAATCGTTTTTATTTATTATTCAGTTTCCTCCTATTTTTACTCGAGTTTCTCCGCAAGCACGGTGCACACACAATAGACATGGCGATACCCCCGATTCCCCCCGGCGGCGGCGGCTTACTGTACCTGAAAGGTGCAACATCTGCACGCGCGTTCCTTTCCTTTTCTTAGGACCGGCTTTTGATTACGCGTCTTGCGTTGCACATGTCAGGTTGCTGCACGAGGCACGACATTAAAAAACACCTGGCCCTCCCGCTCCCCCTAGACCCGCGTGCCCCTTTAAACCAAATTTATGCGTGTCTGCGCGATATAGTATACCATAAAACGAATAGTAGTGTCTTCCTTTTGTCCGCACGCCGTTCCGAGCTCGAAAGCGTTTTGTAATTTCACTTTTTAAAAAGCCGCTCTCTTTCACCCCGGCCGTGATGAATCGAAATTTTGTTTTTCAGCCATTTATCACGACGGGAATTCATGAATTCCTAATTTGAATAATTTACATCACCAACGAGCCGCGGCTCTTTTTCATGTTTCCCTGCGTGGATTGATTTCGGTTTAGATACGTTCGTATGTATTTATTTATTTTGGTATCTGTCAAAGCTGGAGCTCGGAAAAAATGCAAATTAGTGCAAATTAGTTGATGAAACACTAATGAAAATGGGGGGAATTTTAATTAGGAGAGAGCGATTTTGAATTGGAAAATAAGCTTCACTTGGTTCGATTTCTGGACAAATTGTAAATTTTAGGGGTGCGGTATTATTTTCACCACTTCCGCAGAGATAAAAACTTAACAAAAATCTGTCAAATCTTCGGAGAGAAAGAGAACCGCGGGGGTTGCGACCGGAAACAGTTCAGCCTCGACTGTATTTTTACAAGATAAATTGCTCTGGTTTCACTACAAAAGCGGGCGCAGGAAGTCCCAATTTTCCAGTTAGTAACAAAAGACCACCACTTTGACGAGCAAATCAGTCGGCCGGCAACATAAATTAGAAAGTGGAAACACGTGCGCGCATGCACAGGCGAATAACAAACAAAAAACACATTTTCCGCCGTTTCGGGGGAAAATTAACGACCATATCTCTATTTTCTCAAGAGAGTAACGACTCTGTTATACTGTTTCTCTTATTTTCCCATGGAATAGAGCGTCCCCGCAACAGCAACAGCAGCAGCAGTGGAGATATCGGTAAACAGACTCGAAATCCCAGATGTGACCGAAATGAAATAAAAGCGGCAAATGGGGCGTGAGAATGACTAGCGCTCGTTTGCGTAAATTGTGCGCTATGTACTCGCGGCACCCGGCACGACGAAAGAAGAGCGGCGGCAGTCTAGACGAGGCGGACGCGAACAATGGCTGCCGGGACAGACGTATAAATATGTCGCATTGTGTGTGTGTTGCGAATTGGACGGAGAGGAGCGGGGCGCGCAGACCACGTGGTGCAGACGACGAGACTCTTTCGCAGCCACAGGAGCAGAGGGCGAGAGCCACCCCTAATAAGAAAATTCATATGCATTTCACGGCGCGTTTCGCCTCGCCATAATGCATTATTTATTGCTTGCTTCTCGGCCCTCCTCCGGGGAAGTGAAAAAAAAGGTTCGCCGGATGTGAAATAACGTGAAATGTCATTTTCTAATAGAAACTTGACCACCCGGAAGGTTCATTGAACCAGCGAGCGGGGGCGGAAAATCGATGGGGATGTTGCGTGTCAATTAACTGTCGGGGGTCTTTCTACTCTGAACTCGTTTTGTCAAAGTTTGGACTCGGCAATAAAACATTAATTTGGCTATATATAATGAGCGGTAATAATGATGTTCAAAGGCGGCTTAATGACTGATTTCCCACAGGGTTTGGAGTTTGGACCGGAATTAAAATTACCAAAATTACCATCATGGAACGATCAACCTTTTATCACGAAACTCTTTGATTTTTTGATCTCATTGAAAAAAAAAACCGAAAAATCATTCAAATTGCATGGAAATGTATTATTAAAAGGCAATAGCAATGAAAAAATTTGCAAATTAGCTTTGAAAGAGTCTTCGAAGTTGCCGATAGCGGTTTCCGCTTCGATTTCAGACTCATTCCTGCCACTGTATGCATTCTCCGCCTATAAAATTATTTATTTTGATGTGCTAAAATCAAAAATCAATCCAGCCAGTCAAAAGAAATAAAATTAAGAGCAGGAAGAACACAGCAGGATTGAGTCTGAAATCGCAGCGGAAGTGCCGTAAAATCGGAAGTATACGGTGGCGCTTCGAACACTATGTAAGGGCTTTCGAAAATGGTTAACTTTCCTTCTGAATAAATAATTTCAATGAGGAGACAGTGTTCGCCTCATCATTAGCTTGTAAAATTTTTACAGCACAGATCCACTTCAACGAGGATTAAATGCCGCTCTATTAGCAAAAATTATAGGAACTGAAGGAGGAACCCGAAAAAGGGGATGAGAAGAATGACTTTACCACTCTGTCCACACTCCTCTCATACTTCTGTTAATATTTAACGAAATTAGGACGTTTATTCTTTTTACAAAATTTAAGCAAGGATTTTAGTCATTCAAGAGATTTGGTTTCCATCCACGCAGGAGTAAAATTCATTTATTTTTATAAAAAAAAATGTAGTGAAATTCTACAACATCCATTAAATACTCTTGAGTAATGGAATAGAAATTATTATTTGTGTAATAATCGTCCAAGACTAAATAATTCTTCCGCGCATTTTGCTTCCCCTTGCACATTTACCTCTTACGCTGTCTTTCACACCCCCGGTCCTGCGCCTTTTTATCTCTCCCGAAATGTGTAGTAGCATCTTTGTGCATATTTCGAGATGGGGTGGCCGCCACTGCCCCTGCCCCTGCGCCTCTCCATCGTTTGGCTTTCTGGCGAATGCATGTGCTTAGGAATTATTGCTGTTTGGGGAAATAAATAAGTCGTAAAGAATCGAGGCTTACGCATGCACGAAATTTCCAAACGCGAGAGAGGCATGCATCTTTATATATAAATTTCCCGTAACATGCTTTACGGCGTTTTTACGCGGGGATAATTGTGCGCATCGGCATAAGTGCTGAATAATTAAATACGGGCGCGTTAAAAAATTTACGAGTGCAATTTCTGCTTAACGCCGATTGGCCGTAAAGAAGGACAAATTGCGGGCCGAAAAGGCAGTCGCGTATTTAACGCGGCCGACAATCCGTCTTTTACGGCGCACACTTACAACAAACTGCAGCCCGAATTTAATTAATAATTAGGCCGAGAATTCTCGTTATAAACTTTAATAGAGACTGCAGCGGCAGCGAGAGGGGTTGCCGCTCTCTGGCAATATTATCATTTCTCAGATGATGCTCTTCTTATTCAAGAGAGCAAACTCTCAGGCGAAATCTAGCCAAGATTTCAATTTGCTTAGCAAGAAAGCGCGCATAATCAAGAGGGAAGGGTGGAAATTTTCGATCTGACTTTTCGAGGGCCGCGCGCGTTATCTTTTACGTCGGGTAATTACGTAAAGCAATTTTCGGTGATCGATGCCGCTTCCGAAAGGAGAAAATAAGGAGTGCGTGAGGGGAAAAAGGCAAATTTTGGAAAAGTAGATGGACTATTTCATGTAGTGGAAAATTAGTTTCGGGACAACTCCACGCCAGCCCGGCGGGATTTGTGGCTGAACAGCACGAACGCACACACAATTTTTGTTTAAAAATAAGAGATTCGACTTTCCGTGGTTCTCCGGCTCATTAACTCTTTTTCATGACATCAGTGTTTTCCAGTGGGAAATAGCTTCATTTCAACGCTCGATTTCCTGGAGGGAAAAAGACGTTTAAGGGAATCTTGAGTGCTTTTTTATGCTAAAAAAGTTGTTAAAGGTCAGGATTAAAATAACAGAAAAATTAAAGAATGATTAAATAAATTTATGTAAATTCCAGTATTTTTTTAGTCGAAACTGATTTCTCACAATTAAAAAAATAGCTCAAAAACCAAGACTATAGATTTTTTCAATCAATTCTTTCTTCTTTTCTCCAGAATCGTTGTTTCCTCAATCTTTAAGACCGTCTTTGACGAAGTTTCTGAGCTTACCAATCGATTCTTGAGAGTTTAATTAGGTAAAGTGGATATTTTTCCGATCAAAAAGTCCAGCGAACTTTTTTCCCGCCAAAACAATAAAAATGCCAGAAGTGCGCATGCCTCAGAGCTGGCTGGATCTGACAAAGAAGCCATTCGTTCAGGTGGTCTCTCTGCAAGTGCTCAAATCAGCTCTCACGCATGCGCAGTCCTTGCATTCATATTGTTTTGGCGGGAAAAAAAGTTCGCACGTTGCGCTGGACTTTTTGGTCGGGAAAAATGTCCACTTTACCTAATTCGACCCTCAAGAATCGATTGGTGTGCTCAGAAACTTCGTCAAAGGGGCGGATTACGGCACTGTTTTTTAGCTTGACCTTGAAACACTGTAAAATAATGCTATCCATATGCCCAGCGTTGCCATTTTCTTTCAAGGTTGCGCTGCCGTAATCCGTTCCAAAGATGGTCTTTATATAGGCATACGATTTCTGAAATACAGCATTTTAAAGGTGCACAACTAAATTAAAATGAACCCATAGCTATTGCCACGCCAAGCACCGGCTAAAAAGTCGTATTATACAGAGCATAGATATTATCAAACTTCATATAAACATTTTGTAAGCCACACCAGCCACCTGCAAAATGCTCTGCAGCCGCCAGCCAAAAATTCGGCTGCAAATTCAGCCGGTTTAGCTAAAATCTTGTAAAATTTTGTTCTGGAAACTTGTGACCGTTTCAATTAGAGTTTTGTGCATGGCAACGAGATCGAGTGTAACACAATCTATAGGTGTGTTGAAAACTATTTTACTGTTTACATTGTGTTTAATTTACTATCTAAAGATTTCAAGTTTAAAAATAACAATCGAACAATGCACTCACAGCACGTCTTTCGAAATGTGAACGCCCGGACCGGAATTTGAAACCCCTATTTCACTCGGCACAAATGGAAAACATGGAATACAAGCTCGTTTGCATCTGCCACGTGGGACGGGGATGCCGACCCGAGAATAGAGTATAGGTTGGTTGCTTGGTCTTATAATATGCACCGTGTGTTTATTATTGCCGCATCTGCACACGCGCGCGCGCTCGCACCGACAAGATGCTTTTTACTCACAATGCATTCCGCGGAGAAAAAGAAAAATTCCTCGACAATGCCGTGCTTCTTATTCTATCTCCCATGCTCTCAAGAGAGTGAGAAAAAAAGAACAGAAAATGGAGCAGAAAGGCAGCTGAAGTCTATCAACGGCGAGCAGACACGTGTCATCCCAAGAAAGTAGCACATATGCCTGGTGCATATAAGACGAAGAAAAGGCACGCGACCGCGCGCGGCGCTCATCATTTATATGTACAAGACGCTGCTGGAGAATATCGCCGTGCGAGACGAAAAATCCGAAAAACGGCAGCTGCCACTTTTTTATTCCGAGACCAACCAACAAGGGGTGGCGACGAGGTGCCGCTTCTTCCCGAGGCCAGGTGTTTTGGCCTGAGACCTGACCTCACGTGGCCTTGATTGCTCGCTCGCTCGCTCGTCTGGCTCTCGTTGTTTGGCGCGTCGTCGTCGTCGCAGTCGTCGGAAATCGAGCCTGCACCTGCCCCTGTTCGCGCCACTGCCTCGCTCTTCCTCTCTCTCTCGCTCGCTCGCGCGCGCTCGCGGCGGGCCGGCGGCCGGGTAAATGCACCCAGACGAATACGCGCTCACTCTCGCGCGTATACGAGTATGTGTACAAACACAGCAGCGCAGCCACGCCGCCTCGTCTGCACCCGGCGAGAATAAGGCAAGGGTCGCCGACACCGCCGTTAATAAATTCAGGGTGCCGGACACCTGGTTCCTGTGCGAGGCAGGTTCGTCCGCCACCGCCGCCGCCGCAGAAAGTGAAATGTTTCAACGCACACGCGGCTGCGTCGATAAGCAATCTTACTTATTATGACGACAACTCGCAACTCAACGGGTTGATTGCCCCCAACCTGTGCTTTTCGCTCTTCCGCTGCGTTGGAAATTCGCATTCGCTTTTTTAAAAATTAAAAAAGATATTGATCTAACTTCAGAGGGGGAACTGAGTGAGCGCCCAGCAAAACACAAATAAGCGAATTCTATATGTTTTGTTTTTGTCACGTGAGAACCATGTGGACTGCCCTAAAAGGAAATAAAGAGAATGAAAGTTGAAAACTGACCTGACAGAAGTGAGGGTTAGCACGCAAGAAGATTATCTCGGTAAAATTAAAATATACATACACACACACAATTAAAGTAAAAAATTAAAAAAGAGGAATCCTTAAATAATACACCGTGAATACAGGTCCAAAACCCTGGCTGTGAATTTTAGATAATAAAATAATTTTCTGAGCTTCCATTCGTCAAATGAGCACGATCTAATAGCGATTTAAACTCCCAAAATCGTCTCAAAGACCTCTTAATGGTGAAATTTTACGCCTTTATTGTAAATAAAACCAATTGTTTGGATAAATTGTTGAGTAAAACTGCTTGTTGGGGTTAATTGTTATGCCGATCACCGACCAGTTAAATGGCAACAAGCGTTTTCAAACTTTAAAGTGCCAAAGGCCAACAGCTGCCTTTAAAGTAGAGCTTTATACAAGCCAACAATAAAGAACATTTTGCATTGTTGACTTTAATAGTGAGTAATTCATTAAGTTAAATGTTCGTGGCCATTTAAAATAGCTACAGTTTATCTCTAAGGTGTTCTATAATGAAATCAGTACCGAGGAATAGTTAAATTTTAGATTCTGGCAAATATCTTAAAAAATTAAACAGTTTGTCAATGATTTTTCACTTGATTTCAACTTATTTCGTCGTGATTTATCCAACGGTTTACGAATTTTGAGGAAAAATTTATTAAATACACCAGTTGCATATAAGCCCTTAGTGTTAAAAGCCACCAACAGATGGCGCCAGCGTTTACTTTCTTAATAAATTTAATTTTAAGGCACTTCCGCTGCGATTTCATACTCAATCCTGTCACTGTGCATTCTTCATTTAATATATGCTTTCTTTTGACGTGCTGAAAACCAAAATCGGTTCAGCCAATCGCCGGTGAATCGTGAAAAACTATTTTTGGAAATATAAAATCTTTTCCAAAGTTTCTAAGGCGAATGGCTGGAGTGATTTTTGTTTTCAGCACGTCAAAAGTAAGCATATTAAGTGAAGAATGCACAGCAGCAGGATTAAGTCTGAAATCGTAGCGGGATCACCTTAAAATTAAATTTATTACGAAAGTATACGGTGGCGCCATCTGTTGGCAGCTTAGAACACTAAGGGCTTATACAACTGGTGTATTGTGAAATAAATCGTGAGGAGACAATTTATGCTAGCCGCTTGACTCTGGAAATTGTTTGGCTTTTTTCTATAATTTTTAGATAGCATTTCAAGGAAACGTAAAAAGGATTTTCACAAATTTTCAGTAAAGCTCTACTTTAAAAGACAACAAAGCGATTTCAAACCTCAAAGTGCCTGTTTTGCTCAATTTGTCTAATTCACATCCCTGTAACGAAAGATCGTCCTATTTTTCTCTCAATTCTGGGGCATACAAACAATAAATAAATACACTCCACAAGTATATTTACCGTTCAGGAAACATTTGGCTTAATTTAGATTTTTATTTCTATCACCGCGGCGAGCGTTAATGAAACACGTGATTAATCAGCAGCAAACTCGATGTGACGCTGTCACGCACCGCTTTCAGCCGAAAATGCGCGGGGTGTTAATTTCAACGGCGGTGCAGCAGAATTTATATACAGGGGGATTATTTGTTAGTGCAGGGTTTCGTCTACTACACATTTGCAAACGCAGCGTTTTCGCCCGACTTAGATAAAATTAACCGTGTTTGTTGGCAGCGCACTAGAAAAGCACATTCTGCACTATCAACAGCAGCTAACCGAGGTTTTGATGATAGGCGAAGCGAAAAGTTACACCGCAATCAGCACTTCTGCACTTTATGCACGTGCTTATGCGTCCAATCCAGAAATAGATTTGCACATAAATAGACGCGCACGGTCATGTTTTATTTAGAACGAGAGCACTCGTGTTGAGATTGGAGGCAAACAAAACAATCACTAATTAAAGTCAGTTCCACCTCTGCATTACACGGAAAACACACTAATATTGCTGTAAGGGTTGTAACTTTAGACAATCGACTATATTTAACCATCAGAAAAGCACAAGCACGTGCCATGTATTATATCAAGGTCTAAAACAGTCGAAATGTAATCTTTCGTTAGAAATGGAGATTTTACCAAAGTTAAAATATATTTTAAATTAAGTTAGATTTCTCTAATTAAATAAAAATGTTGAAATGCGATGCTAACATTTCAATTTTATCCATTGTGGAATGTTGCCTTGATCTATAAAAATTGAAAAATATGATATTTTTGGAATTTTCCAATCTTAAACGTATTTTTCATTGAAAAAACCTCTTGGCAAAATAAGTTACGGATTCAAAGTATTCAAATCCGTTATTTGTTCAATGATCCGTATTAAAATTACATTTTTGTTCATCTTCCTATTGAAAAAAGCGTAGAAAGCGGTTTAAAAAAATAAAACGTATTTCCGAAATGGCATAAAAATTTACATCTTAGAAAAAAAACACAATTTGAAGTTTAAAGTAAGCTACCAGTCTATTTTTCCCTGAAAACTGTCTAAAATTCACTTTCAAATAAAAATTTTATTCGTTCAACCGAGTTGAATCAGTTTTTTCTGTTTTATTCATGAAAGAAGGAAATAATATTCCCATTCTCCACACGTGCCCAAAACGCCAATGTCTGACTTTCCGCGTGGCTGCACGTCGAACATTTTTAAATCCTCTTAGTGTTGAACCAAAATACACTGTGCGGCCAAATTACGTCAGTGAGTTTGAACCTTGAGACAAGCCATAGAAAAACTCACGAGCTGCACCAAATTAAGGAAAGCGGCCCGGCAACAGAGAGTCCATGGTGCGTGGCGATCATTGGCTTTTCATTCCACTGCAGCTCAACACACAACAAACGGGCAGACTGAGGGGGGTAAAATACATGCGAGAGACCACTAAGCCCCACAAACCACTAAACACGAGCGGAGATTCTCCATTTCCCTTCCGGTTATGCTTGATTAACGCTGCTGAAACACTAGTTTTTCAGGAACAACACACCAAAGGGGATCGAGCTAGGAATAATGCTCAAAAGCATAGTTTGTAGTTTGTGTGCATATTTTTTCCCATGAAATACCGCTTTCTTTTGCTATAAATATGTATTTTTTAAAAAGCAGTTAACCGATTCTTAACTTGTATACATTCGAAAGTGAAATATCAGGTTTTTAATTGCCTGCTGCTGCTTTGTCGTTTGTTTGTGTGCCATTGTCTGATAGAAATGTTTGGGTGAATTCCGTATCGAGAGTGAAAAGTGAGCTGTATCACGGAGGGAGATTTAGAATTCTAATAAAAATTCAGGGTTTTCAAACGATTGATTTTAAGGATGAAATCAGACAGTTCTTTTAGGACACGAGAAATATTCGTTTCTTTGAATTTTACAAGAAAAACCACTTCTGTTTTTGAAAATATGTTTCAACTTGTTGAATCCAAAGTCAAATGTTTTCCTACTTATTATTTAAATTAAATAGGAAAAATTGTAAGAATAAAACAGGATTAACGAAAACATAGGCAAAATTTAAATAATTGGGTGAGAAATGCTTAAATAGTTTATTTTAGGAGTTACCTACATAGCGCTGTGAAAATAATAATATTTTTAGAAATAGTCTTCTATTTTTAGACTGTAATTAGATGGTTTCTGACGGTTTTATACGTTTTCCCCCAGTTAACTCGTTTTTCGGATAAAATTTTGCCTTTTTCCGAGATGTTTTTGCCTAAACTTTATTAAAAAAATGTCATTTTCTTGTCGAGCAGGGATGCTCCAAAAGCACGAAAAAAATCACGATTTGAAATAGACATTGTTGAGCCAAATTATTCAATGAATAATAATTTATCCTTTACTGGGAGGGACTCAATTCAAAATTTATTCCAATTGTTCCCTCAATCAACGCTCCAACCATTCCTATAAATAAAAAGTGAAAAAATCAACGCGCAGAAGATTGCAAAAAATATGTAAAATTCATGATTAAAATGCAATATTTAATATTTTTCAGTTTATGTTGAAAGGTTGGTTAGGGGGAGGGTTGAAGGGACGTCTGAATTGGGACCCAGCCAACCCAACGAAAACATCATTTATTTTTATTCTTTTTGCATGAAAAATCTCCTTAAAAATTAAAACTATGGCGAAAATTTCTGCTAGCGAACCGAAATAAAGCACCAATCTCCAGAATTTGAGTCAATTTTAGACGGAGTTTAAGTTTGGTTCAATGGCTTTACTCATCGCTAAAAAATCGTCTAAATTTCACAGACCTTGGAATTACTATATGATTTGTGCTCACAATCAGTTGAAGTTTATTTCTTCTTGCTCAGGGTTATTCTCTCTCAATCGCTCTGGATTTTAAAGATGATTAATTTACACCAGGCTCTCTTATTTCTGGAGTCGTGTGTTTGGCCCTGAAGATTAAATTGGCAGCGAAAAACCGAATCCACCACGAGTCAGACGGAGCTCGTCTGGCGCGCTATATATATATTTTTTACTTCCATCGGATTGTTTTGGAGCAGCCGGTCTCGCTTGGGCTAGCGCCGTTTTGTTTGGGTTGGCTGCGCCGGTGCCCATCGCATCCATCGTCGGTCGGGTGGGCGCGAGCGCGCGTGCCGCGGCAGGTGCGAGCATCTTTCGCCTCGAGTGACCAGCGGCAGCAGGCCGCCGCGTCACCTGCCTCGGATGCTGCGTGCTCCGCGTATGTCGTTTCCCTCCAAATTGGGCTCAGCCTCTCTCTCTCCCTCCCCCAGTCGGCCCCCGCGGGACGCACGGGGTTTCTTTCTTAATTATCGCGCTTAAAAGGATTGTGCGTGTGTGCGAGTGCGAGCGCAGGAAATTGTTATTTTTGGTCTCGGAGACGCCGCCACCTGCTCCTCTTACAAATGAGACGGGGCAAAAAACGCATTTTTTTCCTATATGCTCTGCGGACAAACCGTCGCGTTGGCGTCTCAAGATGCGTGGACCAAACGCTGCTGGTGTGTGTGATCCACTCTGCGCGTGGACTAGATGGAAATAGAACAGATGAATGACACATTTAGCAGTTTTGTTTGTTCTTCATTAGAGGTGGAAGATTTAAGAAATAATTTTATGATGACTGTGCTGATGAAAATGAGGCTCTTCTATTTTGGCCAATGGCTGACTCAAAAATTTTAATTTCACTGTTTAGAGGACGGTTTAATGTCATATAGTTGGCCCATTAGTGAACATAAAACCGTGCTCCAATTGGTGTAAAATATGTATCTGGTAATATTTATTTAACTTGGAGTTGGTAGAAAATAAACTGCTTCCTTCCATTGTGCGTTACAATATTTTAATCGATCTGATATTTTGGGTACTAAAAGTAGATTTAGATCTTTCATAATTTTATTTCTTTGAAGTGGTAACAAGTTAAATTCAATTCCTTCGTAATTTTTTCAATTGTCTTAACATAAGAAAAAGAATTTTCGGATCTATTTTAATTCCAGCTACAAATTACGCAAATAAAATGTTTAAATTAATATCAAAAGAACCAGATTTTATTTAAAGGGTTAAAAAGTTATTACTCAACCTCAAATAAATATAAATATTCTTCTGCGCTTTTCTACAACTTTTGCAGAGCAAAAACTAAAAAATAGATATCGGAAAATATAAATTATTCTAAATTGTTTAAATTTGATCGCCTTTGCTCCATTTTTAAAATAAAATAAATTTATTTCGATGCGTAATAAATTCGTCACGAAAATCCTCAAACAACCAGGATTCGCAAAAACGCCACCATAATTGCAAACAACTTTTTTCTGCAATTTTGCTCATTTTTCCGGAACACGTGCTTTTTTATTGATGATAAAAAATCTGATGATGGATGACAAAAAATAAGGTTTTTTTAATCCACCCGCTTCACCAAAAACCCGAATATTTTAACAATCGATCGTAATTTGCCAAAATTTATGACTTTACGGCGCGAAATGAGACCTTTTCGGTATTAAATTCAGTAAAATGCGGAAAATCCCAAACCACAGCTGGTTTTTGCGCAAAAAACCAGTGGTGCATTTTTGCTTTTTACTAAATCGGCGAACCCTGAAAAAGGAGCATTCAATGCCTGAAGTACCTGTGAATTAAGTTACAAATGATGTACATAATCAGTTAAGCAACATTTTTTAACAGGCCAAACGTTGTATAATCAAAAATATCAGTAAATTGATCTCTTATTGCTCATTTAGCGTCTGTGCTTGGCACGTATCAATTTTTTTAGAGCATTCTTAAAGATAATTAAAAATCCCCAATTGAAGTTATCGATTCATCACCAAGGTATAGATAACATTTCTTTGTGCGTAGAAACCGTGCGTCCAGAGTCATTCCCGTAACTCGCGGCCTCCATTCGATTGTCCCAAATACATGTTGTGTGTATACTACGCAGACCCCCTTTTTCAGTTACGAAACAGCGATACGCAATGCGTTAATTTAGCGCTTTTGCAACCTCGGCAAGTCGGCAGTCGGCAGCAGCGGGGGAGCGAGATGAGACGCAGCCTGCGAGAGAGCGAATTAGGCAACCCACACGCACCGAGGACATATGGGTTGCATAACCTGCACCAACGCTTTGCTTATCTCGCCCACTCGAAACGGCGCTTTGCACTCGAGAGATAGATAACGATTTTTCGATAATGCAGCCGAATTGCGTTTCGGAAACAGTTACTCGGCGACCCACTGCGTACCCAAAGCGCTTCACGGTGTTAATTGTTATGTATGGAAGCTAAACAAATGGAGAAGAGCAACCTGCGAAACGTCCTCTTGAGGAAAATCAAAACAAAAACTTCTTTTTCATGGAATGATTAGGCATTTTCATCCTAATTTTACCTGGTTTTCTACGTAACGGAAACTAGTTTATTGACTTTAGATGGTTTTACATACTTTTTCGTCTCTCTTTGAGAAGCATATATCAACAAGATATTAAAAATAAATTTTTTCCTGAACGAAAAATAGGAATATATATTTTTTTAATTTACAAAAATAGTTTAACTGTTAATGCATTTATGTTAGTATAATTATTTCACCACACAGACCGGTTCCAGGATTGGCATTCGGTAGTTTTGGTTTTATATTTGAGCTGTACAGCGGCAAAAACCTATAAAAAGACACCAAGTTCGATAAAATTGGAAATTTTCGTAATTTTATATCTCAGGGTCACGTCAGGAACAGACCCTGAAGGTTTATTTCGACCTTCATAGGCCCACCCTAAGCCCTTTTGATGTGTCTAAGCAAATGAAATGCGAAAATATTAAACTTGACGAACGAGAGGCGAATTGCGCATGCGCGGTCAAGGTTTTTAATTTTCAAATTGGAATAGCAGCAAAGTTATCGCAATTGTGCCTATGAAACTTGGTGTGCTTGTGCAAAATTTTACGGGCTACATTTCAGCCCTGCATCCCAAAAAAATCGAAGGTGGTAATCATCCCTTATATTTTAATTTTAAAAAGTCGGTCGCGAAAGGTGACCTGCGAATTTTTTGTAAATTGAAAAGTTGTTTAGGATTGAAAACTAGGTCAATTAGTGAAAATTTCAAGGTGATACTTCAACGCAGTCAAGAGTTACAGTCAAATTTTCACTAACAGAATTCGTTTTTTGGGGATTTTTGAGATACCGAAAAATAAACTTGGAATTTCACCATGTATTAACAAGGACTTTATGCAAATATAACTGTCAAGGCCAAAACACCGCGTCCAACAGACGGAGAACTGCTCATATAATTTTTACCAACTTTGCAGGCACAAGAAAAAAGTTTGCAGACTAAGAGAGGGATAGAAGCTCTCCTGCTCCGAATTTCCCCCGTTGCGGCATTTTTTTTCTTTTTAATTTGAAAAGAAATCATTCCACGAAGAACACTCCAAAGAGTTACGTTAATTTAACTTTGAAAGAAAACGTTCTCGATGCTGGTTTTTAACGTCGGCAACTTTTGGATAAAAATTATTTTTGTGGCAAATATTTGAAACCGGCGAAAAACAGCGAGCAACAGCAGACACGTGTGGGCCGTTTTACTTGTTTATTAGACAAGTTTAAGCAGTGCGGCGTCGTACGGGTCGGTTTTCGGTTTTCGGCCGCGCGCACTCATCATCTACTTGAGCGGACACACCCCTTCTTCTTGCTGCTGGCCACGTGTTTGTAACACGAGACTGCGTTTTCCAATTTGGTGAGCTTCTCGCAGTTGTGCGCGTGGTAAAATATTCATTTGGTCGGTTTGGAGGGCCGCTTTGTTCGCGGTAATTAACTTGTTACCTCGGCTCTTTGCCCGGCCGCGGCCATTCATTAAAATAACCGGCGATAAACATAAAGCCGGGTAGTGCGCCTTTCCAATAAATAATGCAGACAATTATCGAATTTGCTCTCTCGGGTGTAGGCTCCAGAATTTACTTCCGCCTTTCCGAGGGGAGCATAAGTGGCATATTAAAAAAAAACATTCTATTTCGGGCCGAGTGATAAGATTTTTTTAATATTCCGCTGGTTGGTGCAGCGTAAATTTAAACAGTTCTAATTTTCCGGAAGGCAGTTACAACAAGCGAGGGGAAAATCTAATAAAAGCAGCTCGCGCGCAGCATGAAAAATTAAAAACCAATAGCTGCGCGCGGAGAAGAGAATTCCGTCGCTCTCGTTGTAAATAAGCGAGTAGGTGCGTGTGAATTTTTCACTGGATGCGAGAAGAGAGTGGAAAATTCAGACGTAAGAAAGGAGCCGAGGGTGTGAAGACAGAGAGTGTGTGTGTTGCCAAGAGCCGACTCCCACACACACACACGTCTCACAAAAAGACGGCACAAGAGAACCAAGAAACGCGTGTCATGAAATTTTCGGAACGGCTTGAAAATTTTCGCAGAAAGGAAAAAGCGGGCCGCCATGTCTGTTGTCGGCTGAGGAAACCAGAGATGACGGAGCGTCTTTTGGGACTTGCAGGGATACTCTTACAATTTAGCATTTCTTCCGAGCTTTTTGCCTCAAATCGTGTCTGCACGATCTGTGTCAAGAGTGGTTACGTAGCTTTCAAAGAAAAGCGCGGCTTAGTTTTGATTTTATACGCTTCTTTTGCCAAAATAAAAGCACTTACAGTTCAGATCCAATTAACTGTACGTTATGTTTTGTGAAAAATATGTACAAAAAGCATTGCGGAAAATTGATAAAAAAGACTGTTCAGTGTTTTTCCTTTCCGCGTAAATAGCAGGACTTTTGCACAGCAGTTTTCGGAATAATTAAAAACAGTGATAATTTCCCACGCAATTTCAAAATGATGTATTTTTACCCCCAACAAAGAGTTAAGTGGACGATTTAGAGCATTTAATCAAGTGGTCACTGTTGAACTTTTGTTTCCATTCACTGTGCACAGTCAAAAATGTATTTCTTTTTTTGTAAAAATAATTTAACTTTTTAGTATTTTACTAACAATGTTTTCCACCACTTAAATTACTAATCTGATTTGACTTCTCACTGAAACCAATTTTTGAACTCTTTAAAAATAAATCCAAAGTTATACACTGCGCACAATTTGCAGTTATTTTGGTGGAAGTTGGAATAATCGGAAATTTCTTGCGGTTTTTTTTGCTGTGGAACAAAACTAAAATCCTCGGATTTGCAGAATACGCGTAAAATTGTTGCATGGGAACGCGTCGTTGTGTATTCCCAAAGCGCCAAAGTTTTATATTACTTCTGACTGCAAATTTTGCTAACTAACCGTGGCGCGGCAAACTTTTAATGAGACTTTATTGTTAACGCTTCGTTTTGACACTGAAAAAACGTCCATTTTTGGTACGACGCGATAAAAAGCAGTAAAGTTTGGCGTTTCCCCCTGCCCGGAAAAATTTTATTTCCCTCAAGTTCCAAAATAAACCTTGGAATTACGATTTCCCTTGTGCGCCAAATCAATACGGCAGCGGCCATAAAACACAAAGTCGTGCTCTGATGGAAATTGAAATGTTATCATTGCGTTGAAAAGGGGCAAAATGATTCGCGGGCGCGGGAGCTGACTGCGTGAGACAGAGAGGTTATTGCTCCTGCAAGGTGGATTTTTAACGTCTCGGGAAAACGCCCCAGAAACGCGCGGAGACAATAAAAGTGGTGCATCGCGCGCGCGGGGGCAGAAATCCAAGCAGCTTCCACCCTTGTGAGTGCGTGTCGGGGGTGAGAATCGGTGCGTTTGCTCCGAGTGAGAAAGAGGGCGCTGGCTGCTGGCTGCCCCAGCGTCCACGTGCAGAGAGAGCGGGAGCCAGCAGCCGATCGATCCCCCTTCTCGCGGCAAGGCAAACCACCCCCGAGGGGGGCGGGCGGCGGGGGTTGCCGTCGTGTGCAGTGCAATGCCCCCGCACGCCGCCGCCGCCGCCGCCGCTGCCGCGCCGCAGCCCCTAAGGACGCGCGCCGAGTGCACATGGTAGTAATTTTACTCGCGCCGCGCACACTGCATCCCTCTCGCTCTATCTCGCATCGATCCGCCCGCACCCCCAGCCACCCCCCCTCGGATGCACCCTTTTTTCCCCGTCGCGTCGGCCGTCGGACGGGTGCTTTGCACTCTCGAAAAGCCGGCGCGTCATTCATGAAGCAAAGTGCATATAATACTTGGGGCCAATGGCCATTCTTTCGTCGACAAACGAGATTAACGACGACAACGGCAACTGCAACGGCGGCGGCGGCAGGAAATTATGCGCGATTCCGACCATATTTTTTCGCATTTGATGCACCGCCTGCAATGCTCGCTCGAGGGGAAGGCTAATGTGCGCGGTTACTAACTGTAAAAATTAGCTAATAGACCACAAAAATCATTAGTCTTCTTGAATGCCACTCTGCAGGGTTGTAACGTGTCACTTTCGACATATTAGGGTCGCAAGGATTAATCGGGATCAAATTGGTTTAATTTCGGTTGTTGAAAGCAATGAAGAAATTAACAGATCGCTCGAAACTGGGAGGAATGCATGCATACAAAATCCTCGAGGATCGTGTTAAAGCAGAAATCGACAATTTTTTTAGAAAAATAGCTGCAAAGTTGTCGAGTTTCTCTAATTGAAATCTTATTTTATATCTCAACGAGAGCAGAAGAAAATTGGAATTTTTATTATTTGATTCTTGCTCATTTTATCCGGTTTTTTGGCTTTCTGCTGGCAACTAAATCGTTTTCTTCGCCAGTCCACTTTGATAAATCTGATTGTCGTATCCAATTTCAAAAGACGAGAGCTTGTATTAAGTATATCTTATTCACTTTAAAAGCAGTCTTTTTTTCCGTCAACAATTCACAAAATGAGCATTTATTTTCCTCCAATTTGTGTCGATTCCAGTGCTTCTTGATCTTGACGTCGGCTTTATCTCGTGCCACGCCTTGCAGCAAAAGCTCGCTCGCCACGTGGGCAGCCATGCTCCTTATTCTTGACTACTTCTTATGCCACAGCAGCAGAGCGACGCGCGCGTGCTTCCGACCCTCCCGCCTTTGAAGTCGCAGCAAAATTGAGCCTTTTCTCTAATTTTTAATCTGGCAGCAGTCCCTTTTCCGAGTGCTGCACAATAGAGGTACAAAAAGCGAAACTTTCCAAAAGCCGGATTCTTATTTGATTATGAACCTGCGAGCGAGCTCTCTCTCTCTCTCGTTGTCCTTTGACCAAAATGTCGACTCCCGGGCAGAGAAGGTTGCCAGTTCCAAATTCCCCCTGCTGAGCAAGGGAATGCTTGCTGGCTGCTCTTTGTTGCTGCTACAATAATAATTGGAGCACACTGCAGAAATCGCCGGCCACGCCTTGCAGCCACGTGGGCCGCCATGCTTTACTACATCAGCAGTGCGCGTTTACTATACGGAGAGACGTGCACTGCGGTGAGTGAACTCAAGGTTTTTCACAGCCCTCGTCTGATCGAGCCGAAAACCGTTTAGAACCACCAGACAATTAATTATTATTGAATGGCTGAAGATAATTTCGAAATTTAATTAGTAAAAAAATAGATAATTAGAGCAAAGTAAGAGGAGGACCGTCTCCCCACTTCTGATTTTATTTAAATCCTGAAAATCCTAGAAAATGTTGGTTGCCAATGCATGAAATTCTCCCTTGGGATTCAGTTGAGGCCAAAATTGAGCTAAGTAGCAATATAAATTTTATTAGAAAAGTGGCTACAAAGTTAGCATCTGTTTCCTTACTTGAAATCCGATTTTATTTGACAACAAAGATTTTCCCCTAAAAGGTTTCACACGCTGTTGGGCAGATCTTGACGAGGAGAATCAAAATCTACCAAGAAAATGTGGTCAAGCGCTGGAAATTTTGTAGAAAATTTTAACAATTTTAATTTTTACTTTAGCAAGGTCATTTTTTTATTAAAGAGGAATGATACTGGAAAATTCTTGTTGCCAATGCATAAACTCATCCCTTAGGATTCAGTTAAAGCCTAAATTGACCTAAGGAGCGCTGTAATTTTTTGAGAAAATAGGCTGGAAAGTTACCGTGCTTTTAAAATGGTACTGGCTGTCTCCTTACTTGAAATCCGATTTAATTTCAAAACCAAGAGTTTCCCCAATAAGTGGCATACACAATTGGACAGATCTCGACGAGAGGAATCGGAATATGCCAAGAAAATGTGGTCAAGCACTGTACATTTTGGAGAAAATTGGCAAAATTTGAATTTTTATTGTAGGAACGTCTTTTTTATTATTGCAAATTGTTGAACAAATTTTTTATCGGTCAATTGTTTAAGGCATCAAACAATTTAAATAATTTTCAATTGTTGCCCAATATCATTCCACTTTAATGAAAATTGTAGAACAAATTGTTTTTCGATCCAACAATTTTCAAATAGTTTTCAATTATTGATCCACTGAAATGCACAACAGTTTCTCCAAAAATTGTTAACCGCTACCAGGACGATTAGATGTTTTGAATAATTTAAGCTATTTCTACCCCTAAAAATCAGCAGTGCATTTTTATATATGATCTAATCCGAGTGAGCGAAAATACCTAAACACGGGGTAATTACGGGATTGTTGTATACATTCGGCGAACAATATAGTGGAGCAGTCAATTTTCCGAAACGACATCGATTTTTTCGCGCCACGTCCCCCGGCGAGGGAGGCCACCCTCGCTCTCATTCCGCCCCGTTCGCATAATTTGGCTGCATTTCGGCGGCACCCTCTGGCGCGCGTGCCACCGCGCCAACGAAAGAACAGTTTTTTCAGCTGCAATGTGTACAATGCCATTATTGTATGAGGCTATTTCGCTCTCTCGCTCGCGCGCTCGCTCGCGCCGCCTAAAGTGCATCTCTTTATTTGCGTATCTGCAGAGTTGATAAGGGCCGCCGAAATTTGTAATTTGTTTGAATGTCGCCGCGCGCATTTCTGCACATTGTTATGCGCCTGTAAAAGATAAGGGCGTCGTAACGTGCTTCTGCTCTTTTGTGTGTATCAAAATATTACACGGCAGGCGAGCGAGCGAGCGAGGCGCGCGCTCGAGCCCATTTTTTGTACTCCCAGAAGCAGATTGCCGCCGTTTTTGCCCTTCTTTTTCGAATGAAATGAAAGCGGCAAAAACGGCGACCAGGGAATCGTTTGCATCTGCATCGCAGCCAAATTCGGCGGGGACGACGCATAATTCCAGAAAAATTGCTCCTGCGGTGCCGCTTTCCCGGCTGATTTAGCCGCCGCGGCCATGTTTTATTTCTGCTTTTCCAAATGGTTCTTTGTTAGATACGGGTTTACCTTTCTGCTCATTTAATTTTAACGAAGCATAAAAGTCCAAACGAACATGGCGCGTGGGGGAAGATGAAAATTCGCTCTGTTTTGCGACGCTTTACTCTTTCCACTGATATAAATATATTTCGTGAATACACCACCATTTTTTATTTTTGGTTTTCAAAGCGCTCTTTATCTTTCACAGAAAAAAACGCATCCTTGTGAAATCCGTATGAATAACGGAGGGAAAAAATTATTCCCATAAAAACCAATTTTAATCCACTTGTGCGAAAGTTTGAGACGAAAACGAGCTCCATCATCTCCACCCCTCCCGGACTTGTTTCTTTTAAATGCCCAATTTCCATAAGAAATTATCAAAAGTGAGAGAAAAGTTTGCCATTCACATTCATCGTTTCCCTCCCGCGCAAACAAACACGCGGCCACGTGCGCCCGCGTGCACATTTTCCAGTTTTGAAACAAACGTGGAAAGGGCGGCAAGGGAACAATTTGCATTTGCATAGTGGCCAAATTCTCATCCGAGATGATATAATTTTTGAAAAATCGTTCCTGCGGGCGAATGCCGGCGGTTGGCGGTGGCGTTTTTCCCGCGTGATTTATCGGTCGCGGCCCGTTTTATTGCTGCGATTTTTTAAAACGCCACAAACGGCGAGAGAGCCGATGCCGCCGCGCCGCCGATGCAATTTGTCATTTCCAAGGGGGTCACCCACGCTTTTCCAGCCATTTTCCAGCATCGTGCGGCCACGTGGCATGAGTTACGACCGCAGCCAAGAACGGAAAAACAGTCGTAAAATTTCGCATTCTCCCCAGCGCCGCTAATCGACTTTTGATTTGTTTCTTCTCTTTTGTCGGAATCTCGTTCTGATTGCCCGCGACTGTGGAATTAAGTATCGATTCTTCTAAAAGCGGTGCAAGGCCACGTGGTCAGCGCTGCCAAGCGCCTTGCCAACAAATCATAGAGCCCGCGGCGGACTAGCCTCGGGGACAAATTTTATAGGCTGAAACGCACGCAATTAGCCTAATGGCCCCGCGCAGATAGGTCTGATCGAATTCTTTTCAACCACTGCAGTCAAATCAGAGGCTGCAAAGTCAATTTTTCCTGTGGAAGAGCGTCTCGATCAGGGTTTGCAGTTTAGTCGGTTAGCAAAACGGTTTTTCCTTAAAATAATAATAAAAAAACACCGGTAAACGCGCAGATATGGCGTCTGGTAGAGTTCGGCGGGAAAGTTATAAACGTAAAATTGAATTGGCTTGGAAAATTTGACATGAAAATTCATTCAGCACAATTAATAATTTTGTTGTTATTTCTTTACTAACGGCTGATTACGCCGGTAATTGGTGAATCGACCGTTAGATGGCACATCAGGCTAATAGAAATGTAACAAAATACGCGGGAATGAAACTATTAGGTCGGCACGCCTCTTTTTCGACGCTTCTGATTGGCCGCTGGACTGTCTCCTGATTGGCCTCCATTATTTCGACGCCATATTGACTTCTGACCGGCGGGAATCTGATTGTGGTTCAATTTTTAGCCATTATAATTTAAAAATCAAAGCTTCAAACTGCTTTAAATGGTAAATAAAAAATTCAAGCGTCAAGATGGGTGCAAGAAAATCCAAATCTTAGAGAAGTCCTATCGTTTACAACCGTGGAAAAGTAAATTCCTTCTTTTAGTTACTCCGGAAAGATTATACTGGAAAATCTTCTTTTCAATTCGTTCAACCTTTTGGCAAACCCTGTGGATCGTTCTGGAGGTGTGAATAAATCAAATGAGGCAAGGTAGCAAAGTCGATTTTCTTTCCTGGGGAAGTGTGTGGCTGGAAATCGGAAACTAAGTAGCCAATAAGTGTTGGACGGAGTTGACGCATCGGCAAACCTCCCCCAAACGTTGTGCGAAATCCGACGTCTAGGAGTAACAAGCAAACGCTCTCTTGAAGGCCGATAAAAAGCGATCAATTTCCTCGGTAGACGATGAAAAAATTCCGATAGTTTTTTCCAGGCGCTGGCTGGCTGGCTCGGTTCAGCCCGTGGTTGAATTTTAAGGGCAAGGGCGCGCCACCGGCGACTCAGACGCATAGTCAAAATACCACCCCTCGCTTTTACGCGGCGGCGGCGGCGGCAGCGGTGGCATAGTGGTGGCGGGCGTCGACGTGTGTCGCGTGACGTCACACCCCGCCGCCCAGACTAATAATATTGATCGGCGGGCGAGGCAGTGCAAAAATTGTGATGCAGACTCTCCTTCCTCCCCCGGAGTGCCGCATCAGGAGGGGTTGCGAGTTCGTTCGCTGTTCGCTCGCTCGTTGCTTCGCTCCGCAATCCCCGTCAACCGGCACCGGCAGCGGTACCTTCCTCTCAAAGGTCACAGTTCACGAAAAGCAGCCTGAATTTTGGGCCAAACGGACGGGGGGCGTGGCCGCCGACGCCGGTTTTCCAGGAATTTGCGGCTCCGCGCGCTGCAGGATTTTCATTCATTAGTCGGCAATATAAGGAAAATGCTTCTCTTCTCTTCTCTCTCTCGCGGAATTTCGGCCTGGAAATTAATTAGCACGCTTTCCGAGAGAGCAATGTGGTCGAGGCTTAAATTGCACTAACGAGCAGGCGTCGCATTTCAAACCTTTTGTCACCCTCATTGCACGAGAATTGTTGAAATTCATTTACAGATCCACATTTATGCTGTAACAAAATTCGTTGAATTTGAAGGGCAAAGGTTAATCGGAACGTTCTGATTCAAGTGGATTGAAACAGGGAATCGACGATAGATTAATTAATTTTAATTTCTGGCACAGTTAGAAGCCGATCGAGTTGATTTTATTTTTATTCCCGGAAATTTAAATTGCTTGAAAATGAAATCAGCGTATTTTTCGATTTCTCTCGATGAGTTCTATCCATTGGTGTGTGTAAATTCACGAGGAAACTCCTTATCATGAAATAAAATTTGATTTCAAATAGAGAGACAGAGCATGCTAACTTTTCAACCACTTGTTTTATATAGGATTTTTTTTAAAAGAGGATTGATGCTGGAAAATCCTTGTTGCCAATGCATAAACTCATCCCTTAGGATTCAGTTAAAGCCAAAATTGACCTAGGCTGCAAAGCAATTTTTTTAGAAAAGTGGCTGCAAAGCTAGCAAATGGTGAGAACTGTCTCTTTACTTGAAATCTGATTTTATTTCACAACAAAGAGTTTCCATAAAAAGGTTTGTTGGACAGGTCTTGACGAAAGGAATCGAAATCTGCCGAGAAAATGTGGTCAAGCGCTGGAAATTGGAGAAAAGTGAAAATAAATAATGTTTTCTATAGCAAGGTCCTTTTTTATTAATGCAAATTGTAGAAAAAATGTTTATCGATCCATCAATTCAAATAATTTTCAATTTGTCACCTTCTATCGATCAACTTTAATTAATAGCATGTATTGGACAATGCGGGGGTCGCAGATTTGTTTCAATCCTCTTTAAATACCGTTCAAAATGTTATAAGGTCGTGGTGTTTTGATATTTTCTCCACCTACACCATTTAATAAATTTCGGCCCACACGAAATTGAACATGAGACGAACCTTTATACCATAAAACAAATTCCACAAAATGTTCATGTGTGCAAACATGAGAACGATTCGAGGCCAAGGTAATATATACACATATGTTATATGGAAAAGCAACCCTCGAACTCGAACGTCAAGAGCGAAAGAATTGACATCTCACATTTCCTTCCCGAGAATTCTGCGTTTGCAGTTTACTCTCGGGTGGTGCTGCGTGTTTCTAGGCGCTGCTGCGCCGCTCGTCGGCGTGGAATTACGCAGCAGCCTCGCGATTCCGTTTAATAGGTCAGGCTCATCTGTTCCGAGAGCTGCGGAAAATGGCCTGGATACGCAGGCTGCACCGGGGAAAAGCAAGCTCGGCTCCGGGAAAGAGACCTACATACTAACTTAATTGTGTCGAGTGCAAAATGATAATGACATTGCCTATTGATGTGCAGCCCGAAGCAAGATGCTATGTGTTGGTTTAGGATTCGCTGCTCCTTCCTTCCGGCGCGATGCAGATGTGGAATCGGAACCCCGCATGTCAAAAGTTGGTATTTCCTCGGACTGCAGCTTTCGGGATTACAAACAAAACTGCTGGCAAAGTTTGCACGACTTCCTTAAAAGCGATGGGGTTGCTTGTCAAAGCAATCAGAATCAAATCCGGTGAGCCGAGGGGAAAAGTCAAATATTTGCCTCTTTTCAGTCAGCGGGGAGAATTAACAAGCTTTGTTAATACAAAAATTTGGTCGACTTCAAAGATAAAACTTTAATAAAAATCCCTCATTAGGACACCATTTTTTTTATTCTCCGATGAAATGAAATGAAATGGAAATAAATGTTTTTCGGAAGGGAGAGAGGAAAGGGAAAAAAGGGAATACGACGAATCGTCTCTACTGCGTATTTGGAAATTCGGTACATTCCAGAAATTTCCAACCCGACACTTTCATCTGCCAATTTTGTTTATTGATCCACTTTTGATATCTTTCCTCCCCCCTTATTACAATTTTATTAAAATTAAACATCCCATCTTGGATAATTTCTTTTTAAAGAAAATATATAACTCCCCTGATGCAAAAATAGTAAAAATGAATTTTCTGGCGGAAAAAATTACTTCTAGGCCGTTGAAAAATTTTGTTATCAGTTCGCAGAATTTTTTTAACACCACTTTCTGCTTCCTCATTTATTTAAAATTCAGAACTCCACAATTTCGCTCTGATTTTCGTCAAAAAGACAGCCCATAAAAATAATTCCCTAATCCGGCTTAAGCGAAATTCATCCTGTGATCCTGCTCATCAGCAGGACTCTTCGGGGGGTGGAGCAGGGAAAGGGTTTCCGCTGCGGCCGAAAGGAAGGATCCCTATATAGCTCTCGCTCATTTTGCGCCCTTGGGAAACACTTTGAACAAGGAAAGTAACAACATTTCACATGTATACACGCGGTATCCAAACGAACCGCAATCTCGAGACTAATCCTGCTTTGGCGCAAAATGCGCTGCTCTCAAAGTCCGCCTTGCAGCATATACACGCAGCCACTTCCGTGTTTATATTACACGCGGTCATGCCGCATAATACGCGTATTCAAACTTTTCATCCGCGGCGCGCAACAAAAAAGATTGCCAATTTCTGCAGCCAGCGCGCGGAAAGGAAGAAGGGTGCGAATATATGCAGCCGAGCTGTTGTGCTCGCCACGTCCGTATGGGAAAGATAAAAAGAACGAGCCGCAAGAGGAAGAAGCGCGAACAATGGGGTGTGTTGCGGCCCGCCCCCGTAAACCGCTTGAAAAAATTAGCGTTTGCAAAAAGGAGGGTGATATTCCCAGTAGCCCAGTAGTGAGGCCCTTTTAGTTTTCTTTCCTCTTTGTTGAACAATCTCATTAAAAAGGTTGGTCGGTGGAAACTCGCGCGGGTTTTTTTGCGGGACGTTTTAAATTTTCTTTGGTTGCTAGATTTCCAGAGCTAAAAAACTTATACGTGACGTTAATACAATTTATTCTGTGAGTGCTCCCCTCGCATTAAGCAAATTTAAATAAAGAGACAAAAAGGGCTCGGTGTTAGTCTTGGTTTCTGACGCCTAAAAAATTTAGATTTCGCCAGTTAAAAGGAGTCATAATTAACTCTTATCCCAAAACGGCATCAGGGTTTGAATTTCTGATGTCAAAAAAATATTAAAAGCCTGAAAGACGTCTAAAGCATCTTAAATAAGCTGAAAACCCCACTTTCAAAGGCTGGGGGTGAGTTCCAAACTTTTAAAATTCTTAATTTATCAGGTTATCAACAAATATGCTTAAAATTTGAGCCATTTGATTTTATTTTTAATTCACCTCGTTTCTTTAACGGAAAAAAACGTTTTTACAGCTTTTTGAGGCGAAATTTCTCAAAAAAAGAAGATAAAGTTACGCCATTTTTTAATATTTTGTTTCTCCGTTTATAAAAGGCATATTTTGGCCCTCTGAAATATTTGACCTGATTTTAGCGACCTTGACCTTTAATCTACAAAGTTGGTCAACCTGGACAACGTGAAGTTAGTACATTTTGCGCACCTAAATTTTCAAGTTACCTCAATCAAAACAGAATTTTTCACCTCTGTTAATAATCACGCAAATTCGTAACTTCGAACCCTTGTAAAATAGGCAATTTTCGGGATTTCGGCCTAATATTTGAGGGTTCAACAACTCCATGCCAAGAAGTGGGCGACCTAGTTTAGGACATCACCTTTTTTGGGGAAAACTGAAACAAAACTGGTTCAACACATACCTGGTAATTTTAAATGGTTCAAAATCCGAATTTTCGGTTGATTTGGGTCATGGTCATTTTTATCGGCTTAAATAGTAATTCTTTGAGATTAATGGGCGACAATTTTTATTTTGGGGATGAGTAATATTTATTACACTTTTTGCAGCATTGCACACAAATTTTGAGGCTTCTTTTCTCTCCCTCTCCATATTTTGGATGTTTAAGTCAGGATTGGCAAAGATATGCTGTCACTTGCCGTCTAGAAAGCTTATAAACAAGATGAAATTATTTGCAAGTCTAAGAATAAGGAATCGCCTAAAAATAGTCTGCTTATGCTTCTGCACGGCACAGGTGCTGCACAGGTTGCATAACTCACGAAACTAGACACACAAACGTTTCGAGGCTGCAATCGATCTTTGCCCGACTGCTCTGCCGCCTTATTTCGTATTCTTGAAGGCGCGGTGAAAATTTATTTGTTGCAAGTCGGAGAGGCGAGGGTTAAAATCGGGCGCGCCTCCCCTGCGGGCAGGCCTCGCGTCTGGGGCGCAAAAGACGCGGCAGCCGTGTGTAATTCGGCGCGATTATTTGACTGCGGCATTAAACTGCAGGCCCCCTGGTGCCGAAAGGGTGGGCTTAAGCGGCGGTGGCTTGTCTCTGCAGTCGGGCCACACAGTGTACTCACAATGAGTAGCGTGTCAATTGCCACGCCCGGATTTCGGCGGCACGTGGCACGCGCGTTATGTAGGGCGCAAGTGCATGCTGGCTGGCTGCTGCCGCTGCCGCCGCCGCCGCCGCTGCCGCCTCTGCTGCTGTTTGCAAAGCGCTGCAAAATTGATTCGCAGCCTCAGCCGCCGCCGCCACCGCCGCTGCGCTCTGCCTTTTCAGCCAGCTACTCCTGCACAAAATAATCCGACTTACTCCACGGCTTATGCTCGAGCTTTCAATTAATTTCATTTCGCCTTAAGCCGGCTAAATGAAAATTCTTAACTGAGCCCCCTGGCTTTTCCTCCTGGACCCTGTTTACGCTAAATTTCGCCCCCGAGTGATCCAGGCCTGGCCCAAGCAAGCATCGGCCACTAATTTGATTTCGGATCCTTCTTGAGTGCTGTGTAATCAAGACCCTGCCGAATTGGTGCAACAAAAGGAAAATCTGTTGACGCAGCTTAAATTAATCAATTAATAATTGATTTGCAATAATTTGAATTTTTTTTGTAAACGGAGTCTGGATTAAACCAGGAAAAATAATCCTACAACCCACTTCCTCCTCCTCTAAATCGAATTTTTAAATACGAAATGTTTTTTCCTCTCTAAAATTTCCGGGTAAATTTTAATTTGAATGGGGAAATAAAGATTAAACTTCTAACAGCATTTTATTTTTATTTTTGAACCATGAAACGCAGAGAGAAGAATAAACAAACACTGCTTGGAGTTGCGTCAAAATAAAATTCTAAAGATCAAAGAAAATGTTTTAAATTATAACAAAACAAAAAAACTCCAAACCTGCAAAATGGTACGTTACGTAACCATTTATATATCACAACCCACGTTTGCTTTGAACTTTGAACAAACAAACAATATTTGAAACGAATCAAAGAGCCAATTTCCGCCCTCTAAATTAAATTAAAAATTAATTGAAAGCGGAAAGCAAATAATTGGAATGGTTTTGGGCGCTTTTGACTGGTGGTTTGGGAATTTTCATTCATTCATTCATTCAAGATTAGCAATTTCACATCAATTGCGAGCGCCATTCACAAATCGGCTCACGTGCGACACGCAGCTCGCTTTTGATTAACACAAAACAGCTTCTTTCTCTCTTTCTCGCGCACTCTTTTCACGCGGCCGCCCCGCGAGAGTGAGTGAATCAAAGTTTCCCCAGGGAAGTGCTGCTCCCGCCTGTTCTGCACTTGTTTAAACATCATTAAAAAGAGCAGCCGGCGCCCGAATCGTCGAAATTATTGGCACAGCGCACGTCACCTCCTTCAACGGCGCCACTTTTCGCCGAATTCAAATATTTGCCTTTATTATCAATAGACGCGCGCGCCGCGCTGACGATTCCTGCTATATTTGTTATTTTGTTTAGCAACTCCTGCCGCTCGTTCATCTGCCCTGCTCCGGATTTTTATTTACTATACACGGCCTTTTCCTTATCGCAATTCACTAAAAGACTCCAGCCAGGCGGCCGCTGTGTTCTTCTTTAAAATCTTGTCCATTCAAGTGTGCAAATAGAAAGCCGAATCAAACTGATTGTCGGGAACTCTTTTCCGCACAGGTGACTGACTTATCTTGAATTTAAAGAGAGAATAATGAGAATGAAAAAAAAATGAAATTTTCACTCCAGGAAGACATTTCTAAAGATGAAATATAATCTGATTTGTTCTCGTTGGTTGGAAGTTGAGATTTTTATTTTTCTCCAGCGGCCGCCCAATATTCATGTAAAAATTAATATACTGTATAAAATATCCTCTTCTTTTTTAAAAAAATACACAATTATTCTTTGAGGGTATTTGGCAATGTTTTTTTTATCACCGGGGGCCGGATTCACGCGACGCGCAGATATGGCGGGAAATTTACAAACGTAAAATTGGAAATTTATCATGAAATTCAAATGAATAATTTTGTTGTTATTTCTTTACTAACGGCTGATTAGCCCGGTAATTGTCGAATCGACCGTTAGAAGGCACATCAGGCCAATGTAAATGTAACAAAATACGCGGGAATGAAATTATTAGGTCGGCACGCCTCTTTCTCGACGCTTCTGATTGGCCGCTGGACTGTCTCCTGATTGGCCTCCATTATTTCGACGCCATGTTGACTTCTGACTGGAGGGAACCAACGCAGATCGCAACCTGGCCCCCGATGGTTTTTATTAATAAATACTTAATCTCATGGACGCTAAATTGTGTACCTCTTGTAATAGTGTAGAATAATTAAATAAATTAATTTTAAATACGCATTTACAGGATAAAATTAAACGCAAAAAACTCAGAATGATCAGTCTAGAGCTTGCTCAATTAATAATTTCTAATTGCGTCTCAAGATTTCTATGCGTTTATTTTTAATCAAGAGTTCGTTATACTCTTTTTATTAAGCAGCGTAGTATTTTGTACTATTTATAAACCAATTATTTATATGTACAATCATAATAACGTTTATATTCAATACCCATTAATTTCGAAGTCACTATCAAAACAGACCATTTTAATTATTAATGAAGTGATTTTCGAGTGTCCCAATGTTGCAACTGTCATTGCATTAAATATTCAAAGGTGCCGTTTCCCTTTCATTTCATCGAGTGAATGAAAACCGACATTGCATAAACACACAACACAAAATCAATATAAGGGCAGCACAGTTTCCACGACCCTAAAACACATGCAAGCGGCATCAAAAGGGGGCCCCCGGAAAGATTGACAGAAAATCGAATTGTCCCGCGAGGTTTAGACTTTCCCTGGAACTACGCGATTGATTGAATTATTCGGAAAGAAAGGCCGGGGTTTTCTCCGAAAATATGGCATCGTAGGACGAGCCCGTGATCCGCATTAAACAATTCACCGAATTTAACCTGAGACTTTCCTCAGAAGAGAAGTAATTGTACCGAGAAGACAAAATAAATATATTGTCATGTAAATTCGCTGGCAAGGATTATCGTGGAATTTCCTTTCCAGTAAGCAGCGCTCTACTTTCAACTCTCGGAAATCACGATCTAATTTAAATTGATTTAATTGTTCGTCGATACTTTTAATAACAAATAAAAACAGTAAGAAATTTCTATTATTTAGAGAATGAGCGTGAATTCCGTAGCCAAAAAAGGTAGAAATCAATCAACTGCTTTCTCGCAATCCGAAGACACAATTTCTTGCCTGCTTTCCTTTCCGTTTCTTTCGAAAAACGACCTGCTGTTCGCCGTGACGCAATTTTGAAAACCTTTCTGCGCGCGGCCCGCAAGCCGACGAATATGCATATTAAATAACACGCGTGTAAATCTCGGCCGAGAAAGAGAGAGAGAGAGAAACACCTGCAGGTTAATTGAAAACGAAAGTGAACTTCTCCTGCACTTGCTTTCTAAACGGCGCCGACACTTAATTGCACACGTGCAGCTGGCTCTGAATGTTTTGTTCAAAATCAAGGCCTAGCTCTTTCAGCTTACTTTGCGTTTTTAAAACCGAGCAAAGAGAATGTTGAGTTACATACAGATTAAATAAAAAAAAAATGGATGGGAAAGTAGAATAATATTTTGCATTCTTTGTCAAGCGCAGGAATTCGGTTGACCTAAATAACATAATTTCACTCTGAGAGCGTTTGTTTACATGCGCAGAAAGGAATTGGAGTAAAACAACGCACTGTAATAAATCTGTTGGTTATTTGAGAGCGCAGGGTTCGCAAAAACCCGAATTTTCCGATAAAAAACAATGTATTGCAAAAAATTTCGAAGCACATGCATTTTTATTGAAGATCAAAAATTCTCATGACCTAAAATCGGGATTTTTAGAGCCAACTGGTTTCATCGAAAATTTCTACGCGCATCATCGAAATTTTCCAGAATTTCTGAATTTTTTGGCGTGAAATGTGATCTTTTCGGGTTTTAAATTCGGAAAACCCCCTAAAACCGGCTGGTTTTTTGGGCATTTCAAAATTGTCGAACCCTGTTTGAGAGTGAAAAATAAAAAAAATGCAATTCTTAAAAATGTTCAGTTAATTTAAGCAAAATTTCCTGCAGTTTCGACATTTTTCGTAATTTTACCTGACGACGGATATTTGTTTTACCCTAAAAAATCCGTCTTCCATGAGGTTTTGTATCTAGTTAACAATCAGCAATTTTCTTCTCGACTCTGACAAGGTTTCCTTCTCTTTTTAAATGTTAAATAGTTCTAATACGTAATTGTAGAGCCAGCCTCTAGATTCTAGAAGGTTCAAACAAAGGGCCTTTCTCATTGCCAGCACATTCCTTGTGGAAGCAACGTGTGACGGAATCCTGTCGAATTGCACTTCCTCTTTTCGCAACAATGCACGAATGCAGGCCAACAATGGTGGCGGCAGGCGCGCTCGGCTCGGCGCGCCATTAATCATCGAAAGTGAGCTGCCGCGCGGCGCGATCTTGACCCGGTGACCAAAAAGTGAAATTGCACGCCGAGGATTCCCCGCGCAGCCAAATCCAAACACGCATGCATGGTGTGAGAAGAAATTTCTTTTTTGCCCTGCGGCGAGAATTCGGCCCATTCATTCCAGCCTGTGCATTTTTATGTGTGTTCATTCAGCATCAGAAATGATGCAGCCGCTGCCACCGCCGCTGCCGCGGCGCGGTGTAACGAAAACATGGCCTACTTACACTTGCAAGTCAACATGAAGAGAAAGTTTGACGCGTGGCCTTACCAGACCATAATAAATAAACTAACGCTGCCTGCCTGCCTGGTTGCCCGCGCGGCTGGCTGCACGGCAGCGGAGCGAAATGCGCCGTTCGGATGCACTTGATGCCGTTACAGAAACCTGCAGCGCGCGCGTTCCACAAAATCGCCCGCCGTTCTACTCAATGAAACTGGATAATCCGCGCGCGTGTTTGTGCGCAAAATTCTAATCCACCGAGCGAAAGTGCAATTTGCGAATCGATCGGTCGGGTTTCTTTTTTATTGCGCGCTGCACTCAATTTCCTGGCCGCGTGGAATGCGAAAAAATTCGTGCCCCTTGGAATCCCGACAATGAGAATTGGTTGAATTCGCGAAATTCTGGCTATTTGGAATTTTTGCGACATTTTTCGAATTGCGGCCGCGGCGAGAAAGTGCATGCTACATTTCTACTTGCAACAAATAAAGCTGCATTTAAATTTAAAACAAAGTGCTTTAATATTTATTACGTGAAACCACACACGTGCTTAAGCCTCTTTGCTCTGAATACTGCGTGTGTGAACTAAAATTAGATTTATGAAAGTCTTGTTAATTTATAAATAGAAAAGGAAAGGAAAGTGCATTTAGCATTTATTACCTCAGATTATTTCCCTTCAAATTGCAAATGCTTTTTATTTTAATGACAATTTTGAGGCTGTTTGTTTTTCTAAGGGGCTGATTTTTCTGGCGATTATTAAGGCCGTGAATCAACTATTTTTCCCAATTTTAAACTATCATCCATCCCAAAAATATATTTCTCTCGCAGGATTCCAACCAGGAACAAGTTTTTTCGTGTTATTGAAAAGGCTGTTTTAGAAAAACGGAAATTTTACTCATTTTATTTGAGAGAAAAATTATCTTTTACTGCAGAAGCAAAAAAGACGATCTGTTATTAATTAAAAAAATGCGTAAACCACAAATTTAGAGGATGTTTTTCTCTTTGTTAGTCATTTTTAGGACGGAAAAACAGGGTGGCAAAAAAGCCGCATTAAAAAAATTGTAAAAAACAGTTTTTTTATTTTTACCAGTTTCTTGTTTCTTGCAGGCGATAATTATAGTTTTTTGCTTATAAACTTGACTTGTAAAATTGTCAGAGATACAATTTTTGAGAAATTGAGGCAGCAAATGACATTTTAATAGAAAAAATCTACACAGTAGAGGAAATTTTGACCACTCCGACCGCTAATTTCAAATTTTCTCAGGAGAAAAATGGAATAAATTCATTTCTTGCGCAAGAAATTGGTAAATATTGACTCGTAAAAACCGTTAAAACCAGTGGTGAAAAAAACCGGTGGTAATTAAGCCAATGCAACCCTGCGAAAACCCCTAGCATTTATTATTGAAAATTTTAGATATATACATATGGGTACCGTGATTGGCTCGGCGCTCAACATTAATTTTCAACAATCAACACATTGTTAGATTTTAAATAAAAGGCGAGAGAAGATACGGCGACAATCATTCACCAACCAGAGGCTGATAAGATCTGAAGAAGACGAACCAGACGACGTGCACGGTGCCCCTACAGATATGCTCAAAAACATAAGTTTTGGTTGACACCTTTCTATGATTTGAAAAAATAATTATCACGAGTAGAATTAATTAATTGAAATTTAAAGATTTTCTCAAATAGAAAGAGTGCATAAGAATTATGCTACAAACCGATTATTTAGCCGTAAAATACGTTTAAAAGTCAGAGGCGTAACAATAATTAAATAATTACCACTAACAATGACGTGGTAATAAATTTTGCAACTAAGTGATTAACATAGTTTCATTTGTTATAGAGTGGCAGTAATATTTAAATCATTACTAAAAGAAAGTGGCATTATTTTTGCATTCCTCTCTCTAGAATTCCTTCTCGTGCATAAAATATAATATAATCAGCCGGCAGCGAAGAAGCATAACTTTATTATCTTTGAGGCAATACTAGTCTACTTTTCTCTGGTGGCGGGGTACAAAAGAAATCAGGAAATAAAAGAGCGTGCGGCGAAAGGAGTGCGATCCATCAAAATCGTGCCGTTTCGGACAGTATATAATTTCTAAAAATTTCCGCCTCCTCCGTTCGGCTGCTGCGAGTGCTGCGGCGCGGGGGCGCATAATATTATTATTTATTATTACGTAGTAATAAGGGCACGACAGCGTGCCGCGAGTCCATAAAAATCGCTCGTGGAAATTCAAATGAGCAGATTTGTGTCAATAAAATTAATTATTCACGAAAGCGTATATAGCTTAAGTATACATACACACCCGATAACAGCGGAAAGCGTCGTTAATAAAGGGTTTGTCATTTCCATAAATAGGAATTGCGAGTTGCGTGTGGCCGGCTGCACGCAACGCCGACTCAAATATGCGTGTGCACATATTTATTTACTCTCTGTGCGTGCGGCATGTGTGTGTGTATGTCGATTCGAGTACCCTTCGACTGCTGCGTTACTTTCCTCGTCCGATTCCAGGTAATCCTTGAGCGGAGCAATGCACGCGACAACTCCGTGCACAACACGCCACCAAATACACACAGCGATTGCCCGCGCGGCCACCGGTGGTTGGAAATTCACTCAAAATTATACTTTTCGTGGCGTCGACGATTAAACGCAAATACAGACAGCGCCGAGGAAATCTGATAGGAAGCCAGCAAATTGGGGGTTTCGCTGTCTCGTCAGTGGAAAATTGAGTTGTTCGACCGCAGACTTTACCCTCCCGCATACCTGAAAACGCGTGCTGTTTGTTCTATTGAGAAACTCACTCTGTCAGCCTGGTGCCAATTTGAGTCATTGGACCACGCCCAAGGATGTGAAAAATACAGTTTTCATGCGGAGACCTTCAGTGCTCCAGATCAGGATTCGTTTCAATTGTTACGTCACGGTAGAACGTGCACCCGGATTTCTCGCTTATGCAAATGGAGGTGTGGCACAAGAAAAACTTCATTTATTTATTGGTTAAATGCCTAAAAACCAGGGTTGAAAAAAATCTGCATTGTAAAAGCGTTTTTTTTAGTTTCTTGCAGGCAATGTTTGCATCTCAGTTTTCAATAATTTTCTAATTATTTGCGACTTGAAAAATTGTCAGAGAGAATTTTTGGAGAAATTAAAGCAGAAAATGGCAATTTAAAAGAAAAAATTCTGCACAGTAGAGGAATTTTTGACCACTTCCGACCGCAAATTTTAGATTTTCACAGGGGAAAAATGGAATAAATTAATTTCTTGCGCAAGAAATTGGTAAAAATTTGGTGGTAAGGTAAATGCAAACCTGCTAAAAAATTCTAAAAAAATTGCTAGTTGGCGCTTTTTAATTAAATGATATGCAGAAAATTAATAACTCTTTAATAAGCAACATTTTGCGTATTTGACTATATCAAGTAGCTAATTATTTGTGAAATTTAGCTACATACTTTATCTCTACAGTGTGCTCAACCAACAAACAGTTAAATTTGTTTGTCAATGAATTTTTCGCTTGATTTCATTCCCCGATCTATTCAATGGTGTGCGAATCATGAGCTAAATAATTTCCCTTCTGGCGAAATAAATCATGATTACCAATAAGGAGAGAGTGCACGCCGCTCTGATCGGCATGCAAACCTTTAAGCCAATTTTCTCAAAAATTTAAACGGTACAACCTTGGAATTTTTTGCTTGTACCCAATTTTTAAATCGTATTTATTTATTTCAAGTTAAGGTACAATAGATACTCACACATTGTATAACGAGACGGCCTTGCCAGTAAATAAATCAAATAATTTTGCCATTTTTCTCTAAAATTCACATTGCATGGCACAATTTGATTCCACTTCTGAGGTATTAGATTAAAACAAATAATTGTTGTGGTGGAAGTTGCAAAAAAATTAAATTTAATGCAGATTTAAATCAGATTTTTCCCCTAACAAGTAAAGAGTACATTTTTTTGCAATAGAGGGATTGACACCATTATTATTTTTCCTCCAGGGAAGAAGCACAAACTCGAAACGCACACGCCGCAGAAAAGCGCAATACTGGCGCGTAGTAACCGAGCGCACCACGCGCGCACCGTCAGCAATAAGTAGGTCGAACGCGGCCTCGAGAAAATTCATGTATATTGAAAAGCTATGTTCGGCCGCACGCATCGCTTGACAAATTAATCTCGGCGACTAATAAGCCGAGTTTGCGTGAACGATGTGCATTATACAACAACGCGAGTGTGTGTTAGTGTGCGTTCGCGGCGCGCTGGTTCCGGCTGTCTAAAATTTTTGGCTTGGGTGTGTCAAGGTGATGGCGAAAGGGCGGCCGACGGCGGTCGGGGTCTTTTACGACGACTGCTTTACTGCCAGACTGGTTGCGCTGGCTGCCTGGCAAAATGAATGCCGCCGCCGCCGCCGCTTTCGAAAAGCAGGCCTGCGAGTGCTGAATAAAATAAAATAAAAAAACAATGCCAGCTCACTCACTCACACACTCACACACGCCTAAATTGGAGCAGCTAGCAACCATTTCTTCTGCATTGCGATGCAGTGTGTTATATAAAACGTGCAGTCGGCCACTTATTCAATCACTAGGTGCAGTGGGACGTGAAAAAAATTATGTCAAACGCAACGGGAGGAGCGTCGGCTTGTTCAGAACAGAGGTGGAATAAAAATATCGACAATAAAATTAATGAATAGGAGCGGGAAACAAAAACAAAACCCCCTGCCAAGCGGAAAATAATCGAGCTAAGGCAATTGTGGATTGTTTCTATGACGTCACTTTTGCAGTTTTTTTTCTTTCGCTTCGAGTCGAACTGTATGAAGTAACGTCATTGATGACGCATCGAAAAGATCTGGCTGTAAAGCGACAAACGCAATTTTTCCTCCTCATTTTGGCAAGGATTCCGATTCGTGACTTTTAGTTTCGCTGCTTATTTTTTAAAGCCTCAAGCTGATTTTTGGAAATTAGGTCAGTTGGAAAATCGCTTGTAAATTTTTCCTTACTGGCACAATTTAGAATTAGGGCAGAGTCCACCATCTTAGTTTTTAAAAAGTAAGAAAAAAATGGCCCATCAGCTGATTCGTCTCGAACAAATTGGATTGTTTTATTTAAATTTTAATACCAACGCAATAGCTAGGAAATTGAAACATCTTTGCTTGCAGCAATTTTCATATCATCCAGTCTTGGACTTTTGAGTCGAAGCCTTATTTTTAAATTTATATTCCCAAGGCTCGTAAGGAAGGACTTTATTTAATTAAAGTAAAACAAAACGCCTCTTTGTGTCTGAGCAAGTACAAAATACTTAACAAGAAACACTTGTCTTGGCATTCAAGACTTTCTAGAAAACACTTAAAATTCATTTCCCTGACAGATAATTATCTCAATTTACAGTCATGTCTTGTCGCTTGATATTCTAATTCGTGTTTTTTTTTCCTCCACTAATTTGGCAGCCTGTGGTGCAGGTGCAGCTTGGAGAAGGCTGCACGGTTTCGCACTTGCGAATTCGGCGAGCCATCAGCGGCTCAATGCCACCTGTCTCAATGGCATAGAAATTAGAAATATAGAGAAGAGGAGTCTTGGAATTCGCAACAGATGCGAAAATTCCAAGCGAGCGAGCGAGCGAGAGCGCAACCTTCTCTCCGTAATAATGCATAACCACATATATAATATAGAAATCATAACACGGCTTGACTTTCAAAGAGGCCTTGTCAGTGAAAGCAACCAAAGCAACAAGGAAACACTACTTTTCGTCACTCTTGAAAATGAAAGTGAACGCCGCTGTCTGCTGGCGGTGTGTGTGTGTGTGAGTTGGAAAGAGTGTTGTTGTTGGAGGTGGTAAGTACGTGCACTCGCGGTCCGTGAGAAGGCAAGGCCGCCGCGATTCGTTCACCGAGCAGCCAGCCTGCGCAATTTAAATATTTATAAAAGAGCAGAGAGAGAGAGAGAGAGAGAGAGAGAGAGAGAGAGTACTCTCTTAGTTACGTATCGCTGCTGCTGCTCTGCCGCCGGTGCAAAGAGCAAATCCCCCCGGCGTGCTGCATGGCTTTCCGATTCTGAAACGCCATGCCGTCGCCGTCGCCGCCACCGCTGAACACTGAAATGGAAAAATGCCTCTGATACACTGCCCTTGACACATTATTCTAGTTGCATTGGATAAATCGTGCGCTCTATGACATCACCATTTAATTACTTCATTAATAGATCAAATATCAGAGCTTGGAAATCCGGTTCACACGAGCGAGCCATTACTGCGGCTGCATCACAATTGAAAATCATGTTTGTTCCATAGATGGAGCGTATTTTTAAATGAATGCTGCAGGGTGGTTTTCAGGGTTCGTAAAATCCCACATTTTTGCATTGCAAAATACTGTTTTTTGCGTATTTTCCTGAAATTTTGCGCTTTTTTCTGACACACGTGCATTTTTATTAAAAATAAAAAATAAAATGGTTTTTAAAAATGCTACTGGATTCACCAAAAGATCAAGAATCGTAATTTTCCAAAAATGTTTTGGCGCGAAATGTGACCTTTTCGGGATTAAATTCAGAAACCCCCTAAAAGAATTGTTTTTTTCCAGCTGGTTTTTTGCGCATAGCAAATTTGGCGAGCCCTGCCTGGTGGTTTTGCAACTAAAGGAAACAATGTTACAAAACCAAAAGCTACGTGACACTTTCGAAACCTAATTAATTTGCATGCCGAGTTTTATTTCTTCAAAGCACGCTCTTTGCTTGGAACATTAATTTTTTTATTCAAAAAGCTCTTTCTTCTTGGAAGCTGTGTGAATTATCATTTAAAAGTTGTTGCAGGACCTTTGGTGCGCAAAATTTTGACGCTTTCGTAACAAGTCTTCACTCCAAACACTTTCGCAGAAGCATCCTTGGCAGCAGAGAGTAAATTTGCTGCGCAGTTTTTGGAGAAAGGCCCTCTTTGGCCAGACACACTTGCACCTCTCTGTATAAGCGCGTGTTGCTCGCTGTTCCTGTAAATATATGTATACTTTCTGTTCTGCTTTGACGGATAACAAAAAGTAAAAGCCTTTCTCTCTCTCTCTTTCTGTCTCTCTGCGCCGAGCGCACAGTACCAAATAAATTGTATTTTAATGAATTCTTATTCCATCTCGTCTTGAGCAAATTTAAAGAGGAATGGTAGGGAATTTTTCCAAAAATCCTTTAAAATTAGTAATAATTAAGGATCAATTACAGTTTAAAAAAATGCATCAGAAGCTTATTCTGAGAGAATTCTCAAATAAATTAACTTAATTTTGGGTATTTTGACTTTTCCCAAGACAAATTTAAAGGTTCTCTAACGGCCAGCTGAAATTTTCAGACGAATTTTGTGCGAAATTGATAAATTTGAGAAAAATTTGCTCAATGGGGAAAAAACTGGAAATTTAATCTGCTTTCTGAATTTAGGCAGTTTTTGACGCTACTATCAACTGCTGAATTTTAATCAGGCCAAACACAGAGTCCTTTCGAAAATCTGCAATTTTGGAAAAAATAATAAATAACTTTCAAGACTCAAAAGAACTGTTTTTTATCTTCTCACTTTTAAATTTTCATAATTTTTCTCCCCCCGGAAGCAATAAATTTCCTTTGCTCAAAAAAGAGGGCGTAACCAGTAAAATTCGAATAGCTGGATTTTGGGGCACTTTTGGTCAGAGGCACATGGAAAAAATAGGTCGGTTAGGGTTTTAATTTAATTTAATTTATTTTTTTAATAAAAAACCATTATCATTTTACTTTAACCTTCAAAACCAAAGAAAGCAAACAGCAAGAAATCCAAAATTGGTCCATATTCCGTCTTGAAGGAGCGTCGACTGCGGTTGGAGTGCTGTGCACATATGTACACGCACTGCTCTCATGACATTCCCTGCTCAAAGCACTTGTACCACCTGTCAACGTCGTTGTACGTCAATTACAAACGTCCTTGTCCGCACTGCAGGCGCAGCTGGGGAGAATTTATTTTTTTTTGTAGGAGCCGAAATCGTGTGAGACGTCTTTAAATTTGCATGCAAACGCTTGTTGACTGCTTTCGGGTGCGAGGGTCACTCCCCCATCTCGCCGCTTTTTCGTTTCTCGGGGCGGGAAGCGGAAGATAAGCGCGTGACGAGGGTGATGCTGAGCAGGTTGAATGTCCGCTTGTCTCTACACGATCCAAATCCCATGCATCTGCCAGAATGCTGGACCGGCAACATAAACATCAAAGGATCAAAGGCCGTCGGAAAGGAGGAGGAAATGCGCGGATGTGGCGCAACGCCGCACAATAACCGGTAATTTCGGTCAATGGAGCGATGAGTAATGAGACGTCTATTGCATGCCGATAAATTTCCTCGCATTCGTGTTTATGCACACGTGAAGATCATCACCATCATCCCCAAATGACGGGATTTTCTTTCAATTTGTGCACCGCCCCGGGCAGCAAATAATTCGGCCGTGCTGTCCGCAACAGATAAAAGGGATGCGCGTGGCGGACGGACTCGCTGCTTTAATTTAATTCCTCCTCAACGGCCTAAAATTTCATGAATGTACATGCTGTTACATAATTCGAAATTTAATTATCTTGCGAGCGCGCGTGCCCTGCAGCACACGATCAAATCGCGATGATAATGAAATTAACTCAAAGTTAAATCGTTTCAAATTTGACTCTGTCCAGCGTGTGTTTTGTCGATTTAACCGAGTCTTTGGGGTGCAATTAAAATAGAGCCCGTTATGCACGGCGATGATTACGATAGGCCTTTATTTAGTTGTCATAAACAGAACAGTGCACTTAAACCGCGTCCGCATTTGGCAAACGTCCATTAGGATTACATGGAAATCGATTTGCAGGTCGCTGGTTTCGACCAAAATACATACGCAACACGGGCAGCGCCGCCCACGACGCCGCGCGCCATGATAATAAGTTTAATTCGGTCGGCAAACACGGTTATGAAAATTCGCGTACGTCACTAGCCGTCAGCACTCTTCTATTTTCGTTTGCCTGTTGTGGTTTACTTTGCATAATTTGTCAGCCAAAATAAAGAATCTAAATCTGTTCAGTGCGCATCTGATTATTCAAAAGAGAAAAGTTACATCCGTCACACGACAGCGACCTTTCTATGCCGAATATTACATCACTCGCTTCAAGGAAAGAGCCGTTCTGCACAATATGCTACATTGTCGGACGGGAAAACCAGCTCTGAAAGGTATTCGCGATGACGTGTTTTAAACCAAGAAAACGCAAATTAAAACACACTGGTAATTTCTTAAATATATACGCACACCTAAATTTGTTTACTGAAAAGGCTCAAAAAGGATTTTAACATGTGCATCCGGGCGGTAAAGCAATATTACCTTAAATTCATAAATTGAAGGACAAATAGAGATGACATCAATATCTGCGACCTTTCAGCCTCTGTGCTGTGACGCAAAATGCAAAAGTTAGTTTCTTGCTTTCCACCAGTCACTTTTACTTGTCCCCTATTTCTTCCAGCATGTTCCTCGCGTCAGAATTGATGCCTCCTGCATGATGTTTTATGCTGTCATTGGTTGTATAATATATTATACAATGGTGGTTAATTACTATTGTGTTGAGTGAGGCTCATTATTCGAAATTTAAATAAAAAACACTTGAATCGCCTGCTTCTTTGCAATTGATATTCTTGCTTATTCTCTACTTTATTTCAAAAGGGAGATTACATAATGATTTTTTAAGGGTTGAAAACGTGGTGTTCCTCCCCACTACTGTGCGCTGGAAACTTCCAGGCGCGCTGCTCTAATTTAATATGTTCTAGAATCGCCAAACTCGTTCTACTCTCACGGAGCTTTCCAGAACGACTTCTCTTTCTAAATTGAATTAAATTAATTATTCTGATTAACTGACTAATATTGTCTTTCCAATTGATTGATGTAGCAATGTACCATAAATTCAGACAATAAATATAAACCTAATTTCATCCCAGTTGAAATATTATTCAAATTAACTTCGAAATTAACACAGTTAGCAGAAGTGACTGAACAGCACATTTATTTTGGAAAAATTTTAAATGTTTGCAGCAGTTTCCGGTAAAGCCAAATTTGGATAATTCTTCTTGCACTAACAGGTTTTAGTCAGTTTTATTAGTTGAAAGCAGTTTTGATTGTAATATTTCCAAACTGATCTGATCCAAACATGATTGACGTCTCATGAAATCAACCCACAGTTTTTCCCACGCCCACGCCCATGAGTCAACCAAAATTAAAAGGGAGCCTTGAATTCATTTGAAACACATGTTCTCAAGACACTGGTATATATCAACAATTAATTTGTAAGAAAGTGACCCATCGTCTCATAGTTTTTGTTTGTGTATATATAGTGGGAAAAACAAATAATTCAATCTACCATTACTTTCTCTAGTCTGATAAAAACATAGCTCAAGCCTCAAATCTCTCCGGGGGATGAAATCAGTTTACTTGTTGATTCTACGTAAAATCTCTTGAGAATAATAAACTAATCTAAAGTTCTTCACTGTCAATAAGGACGAGTTTAAAAGCAAACCCCCTTTGAGGGTGGTTAAATTGGCATTAACCTGGCAAGCAGCATAAACAGTTTCCGGCGGAACCTTTCACGGAAATGACATAATTATACAAGCTCTTAATTAAATACAATCATCCCTCCTTGGCAGCCGCAAAATGGAGAACATGCTCTGGCGGGCCTTTATTCAAACCGCATAGGCCTCAGGGCGAGTCAGTTTCCCTCGCATCACAATCTACAATTAACCCCCTCGTCGCTCGTACGCATCGGCGGTGTGGTGGTGCATGGTGGACACCACCACCGCTACCACCTCCGAACCAACGACCAACGGCCGCCGCCTGAGGTTATTAAGGCGCGCACACAGACGCACGTCGTCATGGGAACCGTGTGCCCGGTGACGTCACCGGTGACGCGTTTATTTGGTCGGGCGTGTTAAATGCGCGCCAACACACGGTACCTTTACCCTTTCGACTGGCGGGCCGGCGCTATGATTCATTGTTTGTGTCTCGCTTTGACGCAAGCAAGCGCACCAACTGCCTGCTGCGCGCCCCCGCGAAAGCGAAATCGCGCTCCTCTGCAACCCCCTCGGGGGTGCTGGCCAATTTGAGATAATAATGCTGTGCCTTCTTCGCGGAAACGGTGCGACGTGCGTGCAGACTTGCAGAGTGAATTAAAAATTGTTTGCTATTTTCGCCGGGTCGACGACGAAGAAAATTGGCCCCTTTGTTTTCGCACTTGAAATTGAATCCAATGCCTGATGCTAATTTGATTTTCTCCGCGCTGCACCATTGCCACACCGGCAGCGTCCTTTAATTCCTAGACTCCATTCCCCTTTGCAAATTGCATTATACATTCATCCTTGGCGCCTTTTTCGCGTTATGAAACGATCTAGGGAAATCAGGCGTGTTGCAATGCCTGATGCGTGCATAATTCACCCCACTGACCTCACGAACCGACTTCCTACCCGAAAATGGATGCAATTTTGGGCTTGTGGGATGCATTGTTACAAGAAGGATCGAGGATGGGTACATTTATGTACGGTGTGATGATGAATTGTTTATTTTGAAATAATGGCAAGTTGGCAAAAACGCAACTGCGTAGAATATTTCATTTATTTTTGTGTATACATAATTTTTGGCTCCGCATCAGCTAAAACAGAAAATATCCCATTATTTTTGGTTGTCGTTCACGTTGACAACTCATCACTGTCTCGAAAACTCGATTTATTCGCTCGACTGGAATCAATTGCGTTTGCAAACCCAAGGCCGACACGAGTGGTTAAATTACGTTTTTGCCAACTTGCTATTATTTTAAATAAACAATTCACAATTGTTTTTTGTCACAACGGAATTCATCACTTGTCATTTTAAACACTGGGGGCCGGATTCACGCAACGCGCAGATATGACGTCTGGTATAGTTTGGCGGGAAAGTTGCATAAAATGAAATTGGCTTGGAAAATATGTCTTGAAAATAGCTTTATTTTTGTTGTTATTTCTTTACTAACAGCTGATTAGTCCGGTAATTGGCGAATCGAAAGTTAGATGGCACATCAGGTTAATGGAAATGTAACAAAATAGGCGGGAATGAAATTATTAGGTCGGCACGCCTCTTTTTTGACGCTTCTGATTGGCCGCTGAACTTTCTCCTGATTGGCCTCCATTATTTCGACGCCATATTGACTTTCTGACCGGCGGGAACAAACACAGTTCGCAACCCGGCCCCCGGTGATTTTTACTGCAACACTGCAACCCATTGTGATTATTATCCCACAGCTCTAAAGAAAAAATCCTGCAATATTCATTTCGTTTTGCACGTTACGTCAGATTTTGCTAAGAATGGGGGCGATGAACTGAAACAAACTGACAGTCCAGAGGTTTTTTTCGAACGTTTCCGAATAGATACTTAGTTTTTGGGATTTCTTGCGAATATCTTATATTCACAAGTGATATTTTCATATCAAATCAGGTTTTACTAAAATAATTTTTCCACCTCTCTGCTATTTATTTTTACTTTGTTTCAGAGAATCTATAAAATCTTAACTAAAAATAAAATAACCTCCATTGTTTTGGAAAAACCTGACTCTTATTGCTGACCCTTCCCGAAAAAAACTGCAAACCCTGGTTTAAATACTTCCAACCTGATTGCGAGGGGCTGAAAAGAGCGAAGAACTTCCTTCTCCAATGTTTACTTTGAAAAAATTGTAGGAATTAAATCGTTTTGATTGTTATTGTGTTAACAAACGAACTGCTCCTCTTGTCGAAGGTTAAAAGTCGATCTCGCATGCGTTGTTTGGGCCAGCGTGAAATTCTAGACGTCTGCACAGCATTCCCTTTCTCTACATGTATAAAAAAGCGGTTTGTGTTTCCCCTTTATCTGCCTTTGTGCGACCTTTCCAGTAGCGTATAGGATTTTCCATTCATGAGCAGCGAGAGCAGTCGGACCTTTTTTAAATGTAAACTTCCTCGTTGGATGGATTCAATGCTAAATTTACACTCACACTCGGCTCTGCAGCTCTCGTTACAATTTCATATTCGCCTGGCCGCTCGCTCGCTCACTCGCGCTGCTCTGCATGATCTAAATAAAAAGATCAGCCTAGTGAAAGTACGCCACCGATATTGGCGTGATTTCTCTTTGCGCACACCGACGCGACGATCGCGCGCGTTGCATAATTTGTGACAAAACGGTGCTTTTGAAAAAGTCTTTCTTCGCGCCGCGCGCGCGACACACAGCAGAAGGACAATGGTGAAATTTAAACGCTTTAATTGCTGGCCTGGAAGAATTCATTGGCCCCTTGGCGCGTGTGACGGCGTCAATTAGCAATTGAAATCCGGAGCGATTTCACGTTTGAAAATTGTCAAGATAGAGAGAGTTACATAATAACATTTGAAATGCTAAGCTTCATATATAGTTTAGTCCGCGTCGCATCTTCTCTAATTTGCATCTCGTATAAGCATTATATCATCAAAGCGCGCGTGACAAAACCGCTCAAGTATTTCGAGAACATTCAGCGGGCGAGCCAGGCATTCCCCACGAATTGTGACACCTGCTTCGCCTTAACTATTCATCAGCGAGGTAAAAGAATGTATTTGTACAAGTATGACGTCTCATGAAAAAACTGTTTCTCGGAAATTCGATGAGTTAAATTCTAAAAATAGAGATATGACCTTTTTCTGACATTTCCTTGTAAGTTCAGGACTCTCAGGAGAGCAAAAAACCCATGATTTTATTTTAAATTTTCTGGTCTCGAATAAAAATAATTAAAAAAGACACGTTATTTTTGTTTTTCTCTAAAAAAAGCTTTCAGACTTTTAAGGTACATATTCCCTGAAGTCATTTGATTTTATTTTTAGGCTTTGTTTACAAAATAGCAGGAAATTTCGAAAGGAGGAAAAGGCGAGTGCGGGACAGAGGAATGTATGTTTGTCGGGACGATTTGTCATGCTCAAGTTATGCGGTCAAGCCCACTCTCTTCCCCTTTCGCATCACAAGTAAGTTTAAGTGCGCTCGCGAGAGCAAACGAGCGAGCAGCGCGAGTGAGGTCATTGCAAAGTACAGCTAGTGTTTGTTATGGTTTATGTGTTCTCCTCGACGCCCGCCGACGAGCCAGCGAGCGAGTGTAAAGTATGATGTGTGTGTGTGTGTTGCGTATTTCCATTCATAGAATCGCCTCCGCGCCGCTCTTTGGACTTGGACTCCCAAGCGTGTTAACGAGCAGGGGCGTTTACACGCAGAATATGTTCTCTTTTGTGTGTCGACGCATAATAATGTAAAAATTCATTCATGCTGTTTGATGCCGCCACGAGCACCCGAGTGAAGAGTGAACAATGCTCGCGTTCTGCGCTTTAATCCAATCGGCTATAAATTTCCATCTGAAAAAAATAAATAAACACACATCACACACACACACGATCAGGTCGACTTGGACTTTCCTTGAGTTCTTTAACTGCCAAAGCGACACGTGCGCTGGCTGTGCAAGTGCTGGTGCACTATAATAAAATCGGCTTAACTGCGCACTTATTTCATGCTTGGAATTTTTTGAATTTTTAGACTAATTTAGTTTAGATCGTCTCTGCGTCAACAGATATTGTTGGAATTCGGGCAATGAGCTGGTAAACAGTTTCGAAATCCGTTGGAAATTTAACTGTTTATTTACTTTGAATTGTTTTTTAATCAGAAAATTTCATGGAAATTTTTTACTGCAGACAGGATCGCGTTTCCCCAGAGATTTTCAGATTTTGGCAAATTTTTTGTGTCAAAATACCGAATGGCAAACAGGGTTACAAAATACCCGCATTAAAAAAAATAAAAATGCTGTGCAGAGGTAAAAAGCCTTGTTATTTTTCAATTTTAACCAGTTTCTTGGAGGCAATGTTTGCACCTCAGTTTTAAATTATTTGCTCATGACCTCGACTTGAAAAACTGTTGGAGATAAATTTTTAAAGAAATTGTTGCAACAAATGGCAATTTAAAAGAAAAAATCTGCAAAGTAGAGGAAATTTTGACCTCTCCGGTTTTAGATTTTCACAGGGGAAACTTGGAATAAATTTATTCCTCGTGCTGTATTATAACGAGAATTTGATTAATATAGAGTATTTTGTTGAGTCAGAACTGTCCCATATTCTTAAAATGAAAAATTCCTAAAAATGTTTCCAATTACGTCGTATTTATAAATATTCACTCTCCAAATCAACAACTCCTCGTTTGACAGTGCATTTTTTTTAATTTCTGTAGATGGCAGAAACACATCTTTATCGATTCAGTAAATTCTGATATATTTAAACGTTTTTTTATCATAAAATAGCCAAATTGCGAATCATCTTCAATTTACTCCCAATCTTTCAGTATTATTTTCACCTTGGATTTAACGTTTAGAACCTCAAAATACAGGTTTTTGTGTGACACTAACCTTTAGATATGTCCTTGAGGTTCACGAAATTAAAAAAAGCTCATAATTGAAGTCTCGCAAATTTCAGTTTTTAAATTTAATCTAAAAAAATGATTACAAATATCAATTTTTCATTTCTGAGAATTTGTCTCAAAAAATCCACAAAAACGACTTAAATTTCCTTATTTAATTTTCACTTGAATATAACTGAAAAAAAATAGTACCGGGTGCTAAACTAGAAAATTTGGTGACAAAATTTTAACAACTGTGACCTAAATTTTCGCTAATCTCGAGCACTTTAAAATCACTAAAGCCACAATTACTTTTTTGTTCCGTTTAAAACGGGATATTTAAAGCTCCGCTGCGTAAAAAAAACCTGCTGATGTTTCTCATTTCAATCCACTCCGGATCGCATGTGTTTGTTTTTAGGTTAAGTTCAGACATTGCCAGTGCATTCTGAATAATCTCTGCCCCTTTCGTTTTTATCAATCACATTCTCACGCGACGAAGGCGGCGGCGACGGCGGAAACGGATTTTGTGAATGATTAAGAGCGTCTGGCTCTGGTTCTGGTTTTCTGGCTGTGCGGTGTCAAGTGCAGAGCAGAGCAGAAGGAGGAAAAAAATAGGCGAAAGACCTCTTGGCGGTGGTCAAGGTCAGCCGCGTGCCTTTCTTTGGCCGGTCTGGCTGTTTCAGAATGAGATGGACCAGAAGAAGCGCGATGCTTTTTCGACCATCGCAAGAATGTGGATTCATTGGCGTGCGGCGGCGGCGGCGGCGGCGGCGGCCTTTCTCACAGCCAGCCGAGCAAGTGGCGCTGCAAATAAACTGTTGTGTATATGTATCTTTCTTTCTTTCGCTGTGAGAAGCAGGAAAGAGGCGAGCGAAACAGAAAAGAAAGAAAGAAAGAAAGGAGCCTCCGCGCCGCCGAATAACAGGACCGGCATTCCGATCATTGCAGAAATTTCGTTTGCTCTTTCACTCGCCTGTCCGGCTGCTGCGCGCGGACCTCAATTTTTCCGCCGCCGACCGTTCTTCTTTTTATATTAAATTCCAAGCTTGGGAATTCAGTAACCGCCTTGTCCTTATTCCAGCGAAAGGTGGAATATTTTGTAAGAAGACAGGTTTCAGTTTCATGCAGAAATGCGCAGAATTTCCAATTTAGACGTCATTTGAATTGAACGATCTGTTGCGTCTCTTTTTTATTATGTACAAAAGAGTCGAAGTTGTGTTCTTTTAAAGGGCACGCTATGGTCTTGAAATTTGACTCCACAGGTACAATTCCTGCAAGGTTCATTATTTGTATAAATATCAAAATATCAAATTATTATTAGTACATCAAAGTGAACCAAGGTTGCATTTGCTTACCACTGAATTTTTAACCAATTTCTTTCGAAAGAAATCCTAGAAATTATTTTTTTCCCTGTGAAAATCTAAAATTTGCGGTCGGAGTGGTCAAAATTTCCTCTACTGTCCAGAGTTTTTCATTTAAATTGCCATTTGCTGCCTCAATTTCTCCAAAAATTTCTCCTTAGCAATTTTTTAAGTCAAGGTCATGAGAAAAACATTGAAAACTGAGGAGCAAACATTGCCTGAAACAAAACTTCTTAAAATTGAAAAAAATACGCTTTTTACCATACTGCACAGCATTTATTTTTAATAAAATGCGGGTTTTTGCAACCCTGAACTCAACAATTTGAATTGTTAGAGTCAATTGTTTCAAAAACCAATCTCAATTGTTTCCAAGAATTAAAATAAGAAATTGTTTAGATTTAATTTTGCCCAAATTTCTGCGTTTATTTCAAACCAACGGAGTATGAAATTTTTCGGATAAACAACAATTTCAAATAGAGAGACAGTCCTTTGCTAGTTGAAAATTAATCTATATAATCTTTATTTTAAGAAAAATCAATCAATTCAATTCTCAAGGTTAAAATAATGCGAGGCAACAACGATTTTTCGGGATTTGAGTACCCATACGGTCAATGCACTCATATGTTATTGTTTGTTCACGACTTTTACACCTGCGAACCGTCTTAACAACAAAAACAATCCAACAAGTTTTCGCCGAACAGTAAAAGCAAGAAACACGATATTGCATCTAAGAAAGAAAAGTTAAAAATAGCAAACAAAGTTCCTCAACCCTGAAACCAATGGAAAGCCTATCCTATAAATAATAAATTTGTGTAAATTACAGGTTATCAGAACAAAAGGTGACCTTATAACCAAATCAGGACAAAAATAGAGCTGCATGCTCTTGACTTTGCAGATCAATAAGCTCACGACGCTTTTCCGAGGAAGTATAATCTAGTTTGCGTGCAGATACGATTTTTCTCTTCTACTTCATTACGAAGGAGGATGGCGTAAATCAATATATAATATTATTAATGTAATTGCGCCCGAGTGACCTTCCAGTCAAGGGGGTTATGTAATCGAATAGGAGAGCCGCCGCATCGCAAGGAGAGTGTGTGTGTGAGAGAGAAGAAAAACGAACGTTCTGCATGCGCCGCAGAGAAAACAAAAAGAATTCTAATTGCATACCTCGCGAGCGTATATATAATATATAATAATCAACAAGGAAAAACCGCACGCGTGTTGTGGGTGCAAAAGTAGGCTGCTGCTGCTGCTGCTGCGGGGATTATCTGGGACGTAATTTCCGTCTTCTTTAATGAGCGAATGATGCGCCTGATATCTGCAGCAGAGCAGGTTTCTATTTTTATCCGGTGCAGGATGTGATAATAATTGCAACAAGGTGTAGGAATTCCACCTTATTCTTTTTTTGCTTGGATTTTTAACATCTTCTATACGCGTTTCCTTGAACTAACCTATCTGGTCTTTTTGCAATGATATATATTATCGAGAAAATGTATTTTCCTATGAGGAATGCCAGTGCAAAATATGCAAAATGTCGGGAAGCTTGATATCCGCAATATTTAAAACAGGAATGAAAGGCAGTGGAATTTCTAAAAAATAGTAATGCGGGAAGCTTAGATTGTGCATTGTTGAAGTATTTTTCTAGCTCTGGTTAAAACGAAGCAAAAATTTGCCGTTACGTAATTATAATTTGAAATTTTTCAGGGGGAATTATATAATAGTTAGGAAATTTCGCTGTTAGTTAGTCAAATTTGGAATAATTCTAAAAATACCTGCAAATAAAATGCAGACCAAATATTGAACCGGTTTTGCGGTGAAAATATTTGGGTTTTGGCCTTATAATTGACATTTTTTTTTATTTGTTTACATATTTTTCTCTAACTGTAAAAAATTAAAATGCCATTTGTTGGAGCTTTCCTGTTTACAGGCCAAAAATCAAGAAAACTTTGCGCTGTTGATAACAGCAAGAGATTATGTAACATTATTGCAGTTTTTTTCGTAAGGAATTTAGCAACAATTCATCTCTACAATGTGCCAAAAAGTAACTGTAAAGTTTAAGATCATGCCGGAATTTTTAGATTGTTTGTTTACAAATTATACAGCAAATTTCTCCTCTTGTGAAATAAATCCTGCTTGAAAATTACGTAATCTTTAGTGCCAATTTTATCGCAAATTTAAACAACAATTTTATTGGCTCTTTCCCAATTTTAAAAGTGTATTTGAAATAAAGGAACACAATTTGTTGTTCGAACTCTTGAAATACTCCGAAATCCCAGTTTCTTTCATTTGATCTCCTCTTTGATCAGGTTTCGCAAAAACCCGATTTTTTTCGGGAAAACCCACTGCTGTTTGCGCATTTTTCTAAAACACATATGTATTTTTATTGAAAATAATAAATTCTCATGATGGATAACCAAAAAAAGGGATTTTTATAAACTGTTTTCACCTAAAGATCGTAATTTTCCAAAATTTCAGACTCTTTTGGAGCGGGAAGTGACCTTTTTGGAGCTAAATTCAGAAGAAACCGGCTGGTGCTTTGCGCAAAAAACCCAAGGTGCATTTTTGCACATTACAAAATTGGCGAACCCTGTTGTTCAAATTTATTTTGCTAAGATTCTTCTAGAAAAAGAAATTTCCCGCATTAAATTTAACCCATTTTCACTAAAAATGCCAACATTTCTACCAAAATAGTGTTACTTTTCATTGTCAATCGTCAATCATTTTAAAATCCACCCACGATCTTGAAAGAAAGGCAGGCAATGGCCCAATTTCTGCGTTAATCTGTGGACAATGCGAAAGGCAGGCTCGCAATTCATTACCGCGCGCGCGGCTGCAACAATGATGGCGTTTCGACAAACGCTCGCCGCCGCCGTTGCCGCCGCCGCGGTGCACAGCACGTATTATGTTTGTGCACGACGAGCAAGAAATCGTGCACATTCCTCTCGAGCAGATTCAAAGGTTCGCTCACTCACTCGCCGCTTGTGTGAGAGAATCAGAAAGTACTGTTCCCTTTGGCAGGTTGTGATACTGGGTTACTGCGCAGTAGAATTTATATATGTATTTTCACTCGCGGCCGCGTGCAATGAGCCCGGCTCGCGGGTAATCAACACTCGCGAGCTCTTTCTCCGCGCGGCGCGCCGTTCCTCTCTCTCTACTCCTCCTCTCCTGCGGTACCTTGAATGGATGCGGAATGGATGGAACGGTTCCTTCCTGTGGAGCAATGACCGTCCGCCGACGGCACATCCTCTCCTTGCGCGCAGCCACAACAACAATAACAATCAATCTGCTGCTCTACTCCACGTGCCGCCGCCAAAACAATCAACTATCTCATGCACTCAGCCCAAATCCGACCGGCACGCTGCTTTTTAATTGGGAATTTCGCGAAAATATCCGTGCGACCGGCCGACTTGATCGCGTCGATTCTCGGTAAAACCGACGGATGCGTCTGCACCGCTTGTCGTAAAGCAGTTGGCTCATTCACTTGGCTGCTTTTTCCTCAATTAAAAGAGCGATAAATTTTGGCTTCGCCAGATGGCTTTTCTATTCATTTGTGTTTCACGTTAACAGAATTATTCTCGCCGCAACAAAACGTAGAGTGAAACTCAATCGTCTCTTGGATAAGAGGAGCAATATCATTATTTACAACGCACTTCGTCACTTTGCACCTGTTCTCTTCCATCGAGAATTATTTAACCTTCACAGGACGAAACTTGCAAGCCTTACAACGAAAATTAACATTGATCAAAAGACACGTGCACGGATTATCGTCATGATTCATTCACAATTTGAATTTCCCTGCACTCGATTTTACATACACAGCTGGTTCTCTTTAGGGAAAGTTTTCTGATGATGCACTTGCGGCTTTAAATGACAGTTTTTTTTTCTTTTGCTGAGGATAATCAATTTCGCTTGAGAAAAAATATTATATTCATTTTTCGGAGGCACAGGTGATCGATTTGAATTAAAAAATAACACCTTGAATTATGTATTTCCGAGCAGTTTCATGAGAAAACCATGAAATGACACCAAACTTGATAATTTAGGACAATTTTTCACGTTTTGTCACTCAGGGTTACGTCAGGGTCGGACCCTGAAGGTTTCACTCGGCCTAAAATGCTTCAATTTGGTTATACCCTTGGTAAAATATACTTAAAAATAAAATTTAACGCTATGACTCTTGATCTAATAAATTCTGACTCACGATATTATTTTTGGATGCATCTTCTGTTAATTTTTTTTTAACTAGAAATAACAAAATTAATTCAAAAAATACGACGTATGGTATAACGTCATAATTTTTATTATCCTCTTTTAAGGATTTAAATTGCTTAAAAGGTCCAAATTTGGAATAAAACTGACTCTATAATTAAAAAAAAAAATAGAAAAAAAGATAAACAGGTTTTAAGCTGAAAACTTTTAAAATTGGGATATTTTACACAAAATTTGAGGTGATTTATTTAGTTTTGGACGTTTTTAGACAACTTTAAACTGTCCTGTGACGGGTGGAAGCCCAGAGAAATTCCTCAGCCGACTTTATTTCATACCTAGTTTTAATTCGGGAAAGCTTTTAATCATTTATTCAAAGTTTGCGTGTAATCAGTTTTATATTTTTAGAATTCTAGAACGGTTGATTACAAAACTGCACCAATCGCATGTTGCAACATCTGACCTACTTCAATCAACCGCCCTATTGCGCACCGAAAAACCAGCGATTTTCACATCCCCAAACGATTTTGCAGGGATTCCCGCTTTTATAAACCGCGTAGCACACACCATATTATCTAACTCGATAGTGCATGGCGAAAGGTGTCGCGTCCAATCATCAATCCGCGAAAATACACTTGTAATCCGCGTTGGTTCGTTCGTTTGGCTTCGCCGAAAACACGACGGCGACAATTATTAAACGTGCTGTGTGCGAAAATGATCTCGCATGCAATGGGAGCAGCGCGCGGCGAACGAGAGCGCGCAACCAACTACGTAGTAACCTACTCTATGTAAAAATGACATGTTCCTCCGCCTCCATTCACCGTTGTAAGTGATATGTGTGCACATGCCAGATTGCACACAAACACATGCTGGATGCCCGCCTGCTTTGCTCTGTTGTTGAATCGAATTTCCTTCTTTCCAGCACGCAAATAAATTAAAACACGTGCGCAGCTGGAGCAGATATTGAATTGTATGTCGCGCGCACATGTTTCTTTCGTCCCGTTCGATTAATTAGCCGGGACAGAAATAGCGACTCACCTGTATTCGCAAAAAGTGAAAGAATCCGTGGATAAATTGAGAATGACGCGAGTCACGCGCGCGGCCTGCCTTTCCAATCGGCGGGGGCCTGCGTTTCGGCTCTCACGCGCCGCCGGGAAAATCGCAATCAGACACATGCGTTTTGTTATGCCTAGTTAAACTTAGCCCCCGCGTGGGAAGCGGGTATTGATTGGCATTCGTTGTTTCATTGTTTTTGCAGCGGAAATTCGCGTTTGGTGCCAATTTCTAAATGTCCTCCGGCTGCACAGAATCCAATTTGTTTTGGTTGCTTCATTAGCTAACCTTTTGTAAACTGTTTTGTGACAAAACGAGAGTGTCTAAAGCAATCACGCAATGATATTTACAAATGTTTGACATGGATTTCAGCGGAAAGAATTGTGAAATTTTTAAGTAATAGTGGCAGCAAGTACAGAGCGTGAAAAAAATATGAAATTTTAACTTATCTTTTCAGGAGTTTAGATATAACATTACAAATAGTATAAAACTTTCTAAATTTTAAAATTCCGTACTAAAAATCCTTTTCGCCACCGCGGGCCGGATTCACGCGACGCGCAGATGTGGCGGGAAAATTACAAACTTTAAATGAAATTGGCTTTGAAAATTTATCGTGAAAATATCGTCAGCACAATGAATATTTTTGTTATTATTTCTTTTAAAACAGCTGATTACGCCGGTAATTGGTGAATCGACCTTTTGATGGCACATCAGGCTAATGTAAATGTATCAAAATACGTGGGAATGAAATTATTAGTTAGGCACGCCTCTTTTTTACGCTTCTGATTGGCCGCTGGATACTGTCTCCTGATTGGCCTGCATTATTTCGACGCCATTTTGACTTCTGACCGGCGGGAACCAACACAGATCGCAAACCGGCCCCCGGTAATTTCAAGTCACAATTTCCTGACTGTTCAGACGGACGAACTCCTAGTCACCCATTTCGGAAAAAGCATATAGCACCCCGAGAAAAATCGGTTATCAATTTTAGCAAATTATATTTGCAAATTTCCATTGAATTGACTGTCAGTAATCAAGTAAATTAGCACACAGACCGTCTAAAACCAACTCTTCCATCAATGGTGCTAAAAATATCTCTTTTTCATAAAAGTAAATTAATTTAGCTCGCGGCCCGGAGTTTACAAAACACATTAAGAATATTATGTACTTCCTCTTTCCTGCTTAAACAAAAAGGCCTTTCTCCCCAAGAGGTTTGGAGGCAGGAAATTACCCCCTCACGCAATGTTTGCAGAGAGCAAATTCCAGGAAGCTTTGTAAAGGGGTTGAATTCAATAGCGCACTCGACCTAATTGGTCAATGAATAACAATGTTGCACGCCGCCGGAATTATCTATCAAGCATAAAACCGAATGTCTGGTCTGCTCGCCGAAGCCGCTTCCCGCTTCCACTGTTCATTAAGGTAATTCGAGGAAATTGGCCGCTCTTCCTGTCCTAATATTAGGCTTGTCTGCATGGACGTGCTTTTCACGCATCCATCACCAAGTGTTTATCTCTCCAAGCCGGTGGTCCCACTAATATTCCACACTTTATCAAAGGCTGCACACTGCACACGCCTGCCCCCCGACGTATTTCACAGATTAAAAATTCAACTGGTGGTCGTCGTCAAGATGGTTATCAAGCGAGGCCGACCTTTTCGAAAATTCCCACATTTGAGCGCGATGGCTGGCTTTTATCAATATCCTGCACTCGCCCCCCTGTTTGTATTATTCTTCCCTTATCTCGGGTTCAAGCTCTTCCTTGAACACACATACACACACACGCACGCACTGGCTTTCTTTCTTCCCGAAACTTTTTTTTCTATCCCCCGCCTGCAGCTCGGTGCTCGCGACGGGAATTCTAAAAGGCGCATTGTTTATTTATGCAGGCGCCAGCCTTTCAGTTAGAGGCCGTTTTAAATGGTCAACCGGTTAATTACGAAGCGTGCGCAGTCTCCTCGCAGGCTATCTCGACGCCAGATAAAAATTATATATGCTCTGAGCAGGTGGATAAACAAGGAGCGTAATTAAGTCTAATTGCTCAAGTACCTTGCTTGCTCGTTGGTGCTCTACCGTGATTGGAATAATTAAAGCGCGAATAAAAAATGCAGAACATGGCTCTGATACACATATTCGTTATCATAATTAACTACTGATTAAGAGCAAAACAACAGCCTGTTTTGCAATTTGTAGCATAATTACTACTCCATTCACACACGCGATTTAAATTGAGCCTTCATGTGTATTTTTTTCTCATTTTAATTTGTTAAAAGGTTTTAGAATTTAAAAACCCCCTTGAAAAATAAAAATAAATGTAAAACTGGAATTTTTTATAAATTTGAAGTTCATTTAGATGAATTTAGAGTGAGTTTTTGGTAATTAAAAATATTTAAAGCCCCTGGGAAGCACGTTTAGTAGTTTAATCTTGTAATAATTGTAGCAGGGGGTTGAAAGGGGTGGGGTAAAAGCACCTGCCTAACACTTTGGCTGATCAGGGGAGGTTCAGACGAGTCTAACGGCGGGTATTTTTAGCAACCCGAGATTTAGAGCTGGCAATTTTTTTAAAAATGATATTTTTCGAGTTTTAGAATCCAATTTCTCGAAAACAAACTCCGGAACTTTCACAAAAGGTCCACAATGTTATGAGAAAATTTCAAAGCACATTTTAAAAATTCCAAAATCCCGAGCTCAATTCCAAAACAAAAATCAACGGAAATGACCTTTGACCTTGACCCAGGACTTTAAATTTGTTATCAGCTCGATCAGGCTCGGCGAGAGGATTCCAAAGTATATTTTATAATTGAAAATACACCACGGTGAGATGAAGACACTAAAGTTTTTCAAAATTGTCACGCAGTATTTTGTTGAAATATTTTTATAACGCAATCTATTAAGTGAGAAATGGTTTTGATGTAAATTTCGTTGAGCTTGCTTGTCCTCCGATCCATGACATTTCGTCTTTTACTAGTTCAATTCTGATTTTTCTGGAATTTTCAAATACCTTTTGAAATTTTTGTGAGATTTTGAAACCGTTATCAGGAGAAAAATCATTATTTTAAAAGAGGATTAGGTTGAATGGAGGATGAGTGGTGACATTCGATGACATTCGCATAGAATTCGTCTCTTGTTTATTTATTTGTTGATCACTAACTGAACACAGGAAATCATTTAGTGTTGATTTTGTTTCGCAGGTGATGTCAACGCCTGAGGGCTGAAATAAATGTTATTCCAATTTGCCCTCAAACCAGAGTTTCAATAGTTGATTTTTCTCTGTTGTGCTTTCTTTAAAATTGACATCACATCGCATTTAAAATTTCCATAATGATTTCCCTTCAAACCTGATCCTTCATTTACCAGCATTTTCCAGTCTCGCCCTCATTCCCTTTGTGCAACAAATGCAAATAAGTTCACCCCCGAGCTCGTTACGGGTATTTCATCTGCAAATGGGTCGGCGGAGGCGGAACTGATGGAGCCGCGCACTGTATATTATAGAGTTTCCACTCTTTACGTAACTCTACGCCGCAGCAAAAGTGTCAACATTTCGTGTGCGTGTGTGTGTTTAATAAGTCCAAAAGGACAACACAAAGCCAAACAAAAGAGAGAGATGGAAGAGAGAGAGTTGTGAAACGCATAATACATAATATGCAGCCTGCGGTGCACACACGTGCGTTATGCAACGAATCCATCAGCGATGTCAAAGGGGTTGCATAACCTTGCCCCGGCCTCTTAAGCTAATTGGGTGTCGTGCAACCCTTTGAGCTACGCTCTAAATTTATTTATTATATACATATGCCGTTCGATTGGTTTTCTTCGCGTTCGCAGAGAAAGCCAAACACATCCATCATCTAAATGAATTGGAAACTTTTTACTAATTACTTTACCCTGAAGTATTGGTGGGTAAAAATACTTGCGAAAATAATTACCACGGAGGCACTAATATAATTTTCCTGTTTATATTGGCGTGGGATGTTTTTAACAAATAGCCGCTGACGAACGACAACAAAACAAGCTGTCAATTTTCCCTCCGAATCATGCAAATGACAGGGAGAATCTAAATTTGCACTGCAACCGAAATTTAGATTTATTTGTTTATTAGCGAGCAGTATATATTATTTGTTTGCGTTCGGTTTCATTGGCAGCAATTAGGGGAACGTAACTCAGGGGGAGGTATTTTGTTTTTGTTGAAAAACAAACTGGTTTTATAACGCGCCCTCTTATCTCGGTTCGAATTCAAATAAATTACGCTGATTGGGTCTCGACAAGGTAAACAAATCAATTTCGCCACTGATAAACAAATGGATAGTCGATTCAGAGAGGAGATAATCAGTGCTAACGACCAGTTGACGCAGGGTCTCGCAACAATTAATCATATCATCCTGTGTGTCGCTGCTGCTGCTGCTCCTCCTCGTGCATTAATTTCATTCAGATGCTAGTGGCTGGCCGGCCGGCGTCGTCGGTTGTTGACAGAAAAATTGCGCAAGCCGGTCACACGCCCAGCCGGTCCGTCGTCAGCGGCGCGAGGCGCTAATGAGCGCTAATTACGCTTCCGCGCCCCCGTCTCTCTCTTCTCTCTCTCTTTCGAGCGCGCACGAATAATAATTGGCGCCGCGCTCGCGCTATATCGAGAGCAGGCTCAACTCTGATGGTGCAAAGAGGAAAATGTGTGTGTGTGAGAGAGAGAGAGGATGACGCATGCATAGCCAGCAGTGGCGTCGTCGTCGTCCAACGGTCACATGCTCTTCGGTTGCCGCCCCGGCACCCACGCCGACTTTCGAACAGCAGACGCAAGAGTCGGCGGCCGCTTTTCTTTTCCTGGAAACCCCGCAGGACCGCACAATTGCTAAAACGGGACCTAGCCTCTGGGATTCGCACGTGGGATGATGCTGCTTCTCTGATATCAATGCTGCTAATTTTGGAAATCAATCACGCGGAGCAGCACGAGCCGCAAGGAAAGATAATCCGGTCGCTGATGCGAATTGATCTTCACCCTTTAGGGAACGAGATGTAATGGACTACAGCGCCTTACGTAAGGCATACTCAATTATCAACTGTTGTTGAAGTAACTCAAGTAGCTATTTTGAGTCGAGAATTGGAGGTTTTTCTGTGAAAAAATAAAGGAGAAAGTGTCCCTAGCGTCAACAGATGTTTCGACCCCTATCAGGCTTGATCGGCAGTAAACAGAACTCCGCTAGTGTTTTCCACAGCAGGCCTTTTCCAGAAAGATCTTGTTTTTTCCGGGAGATGGAGAATTAAGAAAAAGACTCAGACACGTGCAAATTGTCGGCTCAGTGGTGATCATTTTACCACTTTTATTTATTTCTGAACATAATAAACACAAGAATCACTTTCTTGAGTAAAGTTTACAACATTTTTGCTTGGGAATTGGCATATTTAAATAGGAAATAATGCAAGAAATGGCAACAGGAGCTAGCAAAACATTGCTAAAAAAACCAAAATTATATTGAGCCGGAATCACAAGCGATTAAAATCACTGATCACTGATGTAAACTTGTCATAACCACCACCCTTAAGGAAAAATATTATTTAAAAAAAATTATGTACAAGCGAATTTATCGGCTTTGATGGGACAACTAACATCTAAATTTGTAACTGATGCAGAATATAGAGAAAAATGATTAAAAATTCACGATTTATGGCCAAAACCCCAGTCAAATATGTCCTGCTTGTAATTTGTGCAATAAAACGACCTGATTTTGGAATTCCGTAAATGATTTTCTATTTGATTTTTGCTTATGGATTTTTATTATTGATTTCCGATTACATTTAAGGGTGTTCCTTTTATTTTACTGGTCTCCAAATCATTGAATTAGTTTCCGCAAATTTTCCCTTGACAGTCTTTTAGTTATTTGTCCGCCCTTTTTTCGAATCCTGAACGAAATCTACAGTGACCTTCCTTTCAAAATTCACAAGCCAACATTTCATAAAAAATGAACTCTTAAATCAGATCATAAATGAAGTTTTCCAGCAAATTAAAAAATATTTTGGAAATACCGGATTTAAATGAATGAGAGCAAAGCTCCAAAATTCGGTACACATCGATAAATTGAATATTTCAGCTTGCAACACGATTTTTAATGACGTTTTTCATGCGAACCCTCCAAATAAATATAAAAAGCGTTAAATCATGTATTATATTTATCTCTGCTTCTCGTTCCCCAACGTGGAATAATAAATCGCGCAAAAATCCATCTGCATCACCAGTGTGCCCGAAACTCATCAATTAGTTCCCCCTACACACACAGCTCAGCCTGCAAAAGCGGACACCGTCCTGCTTTTTTTCGTATCAATTTGAGTGTACACACATTTTCGAAACACTTTGCTCGTTAGGGAGATTTGCCCATTCGCTTGGAAACACTTTCTCGCCAAATTTTGGCAATTGCGCTCTTCCTGTGTTGGCGAGGGTTGCGTGCCCCCTGTTTGCCTCTGGTTCGAGAGGCCCTGACCGGCCGTTGCAAGCTGCCTCCGTATGGAAATAGCGGGCGCGTGCATGTGTGTATAGCATAGCGGCGATTTGCCCTCGCGCTCGATTTCCTGCTCCTCTCTCTCTCTATCTCGGCGCATTTATCCTCATAAATCGCTTTCGGGCCATCTGCTTTTGAATTCGGGGCGAATTTCAGGGTGATTTATTTTCGCACAAAGATGCTTTTGGCACCGGGTGCGCCGCCGAAGAAAGAAGGAGCGAAAGAATAGGGCCTTGGACGAATTTCGCGCGAGAGTAGCAGGGAGGAGAGAAAGAAAGAAAGAAAGCAGCAATCGGCTAATTGAGTCAAGGAGGAAAGAGCCGCGGAGATAAAAATGTCAAGGAAGTCGGTTTTAATCTTGAATGGGATGGGGTTAGACTTTTCTCAAAATACGCCGCTCGCAGCAGATTTCGCTCATTAGATTAGAATTGAAAAGTCTTTTTTCTTGTTTTTCTTGAGGAATTTGACAGATTTAGGGGCGCGTTAATTCAATTAGAATCCTTTCATGTTTTATGAGCTTAGCACCCAACCATCAAGGGGTGCCGAGATTTTAATTAAAAATTAACAGCTCAGAGGAAAGAACTCCATAAAGCTGGGATGTTTTTTAAGGTAAAATACACATACAGGATGAATTTTTAAAGAAAAAATATGTTTGAAAATTTAGATCTGGGCACAGGAGAATATTTTCAGCGCTTCACCGAAATGGAACAGTTTCGAGTAAGATTATTTATTTATTTTATTACTTTAGGAAAATACTAATTATTAGGTTTTTTAATTCCATAGTTGACTATTTAGAATCAAACCATTGAGATAACTGGCAGTGAAAACTGCACGCGAGGAACTTAAAAGGACATTTGAGCATATTATATAATTCTTATGACTCTCAACTCTGGAAAAAAGAGGAAAAATTCTTCTGATAATTCAATCCGCGAGTCTCTGTGCTCCATAAGGACTTGTTTTACCGCTGATGCACAGTTTATTATCATTGATAACCTACATTTTTTAACTGATTTGCTAATATTTCCGCAGGGAAAAAAACAACAAGTAAAGAAATAATTAAAAATCTCTAAAAACACAGGATTTTCGCCCTGTAGTCTGTGCTCGCCTAATTTCCGACCCATTGATTTAGATAAAATGAAAGAATAGAAGCAGATTTGGCACTCTTGAACACCACCTCGGCTTTGGAGTTACGTGAGAGAAAGAAAACGGGGCGTCAGACAAACTCTGGGAACGTCTGCCAGCCACACGAACGACCTGATTTCGCTTTCTACGCCTTTCAAGCCATTTTCCACGTCCTCGCCCACGCACTAAAGCCCGGCAAGCGCTCTCCGGCCAATTTGTCGGACAAGCTCTGCTTTTAGATCAGATTCGGGGGAACAATTCGGAGAAGAAGGACCGAAATGCGGATTGAAAGTACCACTTGTGCGGTCCCTCGGTTTTCCTGGTGCTGCAATTTGAGATCATCAGTCTGCGTCGCGTCCCTAGATGGTGAGTCATTTCTCGGCCGCGCCAGCCGCATTAAGTCTTTTTATTTTCTGCATAACACACACACACACATACACTTATTATGTGCCTGGCCGGCGTCGAGCGAGAAAGCCTCGGCGAGAATGCGTTGGCGTCGCTATGTATAAATATAGCCAGACGCCAGCGCGGACTCGTGAGTGACGCAACGAGGAAAATTTCACGTCAGACCTTGTGTATTAATAATTCAACTGCGTACTCGCGCTCCGAGTAGAGAGAGAGCAGTTGGTTGGTTCGAGTCGAGGATTCGCCCGCGCTCGCTCGCGAAGAAAGGTCGCGGCAAAGGCCGTCGCAACCAACAACCTCCAAATTGAGTGGTGCGCACGCGAATCGATGCATATGATGTGCCGATTAATAAAACATTCAAAGAATAATTGCTTCCGTGCTTATCGGCCAGCGGCGTGTGCTTTTTAAATAGCGCTCAGCGCGCATGCCAGCCGCGCCGAGTGTTTTGATCCAGTTCGGCGAGTTTAGTAGGTCAATGCATTTCCTCCAATTGGAGCGCGCGCTTTTTTTGTTTTCCTTTGTCCCACACACACACACATATAGGACACGACAGGGCGCGGTTTTAAATTGAATATTGCTTTTGGTTTCGTTCTGCAGAAGAGTCTAAATGAAAAAAATACTCCTTTTTATATATTTAAATTATCGAGGTGAAATTATGTTATATCACGAGTTAATTACAAATTTAAATCATGCGAGAAAGGGCGACACTTCAGGAAAACAAGTGACTAACACCCTGCCCCGTGGGAAAAGCCGAATTGAGCCCAATGCAATCTGGGCGGTATTTGAGAAGCTTATCAAGCTTATGAATTTCGATAGTTGAGAGTTTGTGTTGCAAGGAGGGTGACATTCCTGAAATTTTTTAAATGTCGATCTTATACGTAAAATGTGTAAGGAAAGATATTCACTGCAGCAAACCACACGCACTGCCCTGTGCGATTCACTTCCTAAATTTTAAATTAATCGCAGATAAAAATTTATATGAAATTTATTCAACATAGCGCTTTCCAATAAATATTAAATATCTCAGACTAAATTCCTTATTTGGATTGTTGTCTACAATAAGCAGTCAATCGAATCGATTGTTTGAAGAATATATTAATATTAAACTCGACAATGTACAAAAATAATAATGGACCTTGCTTTTGCTGCAGCAATAAATAACAAAAATCCAAAATTTACCGTCCCGGCTGGTTAAATTTTCGTTCATCTCTTCGAGATCTGCATAAAAATGCATGTTATTTTGCAAAATAAAATTAAAATTCAAGTAGGGAGACAGATCCTAAATTGTAGTTTTCGAAACAAAGGTCAAAATGATTTTTCACGATTTTCCCAACAGCTTTACTCAAAATATAAATTAAAATTTAGTGCTCATGTGTGTTTCGAATTTCTAAAAGGATCGAAAATATAAATATTATTGTGTATCGTCAAAAGTACGACATAAATATTTTGGAATGGTGTGTTTACACGGCTTTGGAATTGTTCCCGTCCGGATTTGATTGTTACTCATACCAAAGTCACGCTTCGGATAAATGTCAGCGTATGTCACTACGCTTGTGAAACATTCAAACATTCAAAAGAGCCCCTTGTTTGAACACACGGGATTGTCTAGGCTTATTCGGGCTTTGGAACCGGTTTATTTATATTTATTAGACATCTCGTAGAACCATTGTTTGATCGTCAACTTTCATTAAAGTCGTGCGTAGTAAAAGAACAACAGAGAATCGACTTACATACAATTTGTTTGGTGCTAAAAAATTTAGGAATGCCGCACAGTCCTAAATTTTAAAGAGTTTTTTGGTAATCTGGCGCAAAACTCCCGGCAGGCTATAAAGTTTTCCCTCGTTTTTACGTCCATTTCAAACCGCAGGTAGCACGAGTCAGAATTTACACTTCCAATTTATATTTTTTGCCGGGGTATAAAAAAAGTTTACTCAATTTAAAAAGCAAACTTTGCGCGCACGCAGTAAATCGCAGCGGTGCGGCATTTCCGTGGAGGAGGAGGGTTTCACGCGCGCGTACATTTAACGTCGGTGTCGGTGCCGGACGAATTTATCGCGCGACGGCGTGCGAGGAAAATAAGACAAGTTTTTTGCAGGTTGCGTGAGCACGCGGCCGACGGCGCTGAGTCAACAGGGAGGGCAGAATGCGAAAAGACCAAACGAGGAGCTAAAAATAGCGCGCGGATTTTGAGGACAAGACGCGAGAATAGCCGCGCGTAGAGTCTAGACGGCCTAGAAGCACTCGGCTCTCTCACACTCACTCACGTGGTCTCTGGCAATTTGCCCTTTTTGTTGCCGTCGGCGGCGCGAGCTAGCACAGCGAAGAGGGGGCGCAATGAATTCGATCGAAATCATGGGGGCGAGATCAATTTTGACGCCCCTGCCCAAACCAGCAGCTTTCCCACCAAATCTGGGGGATCAAAATTGCCGGCCACTCGGCGCTGCTGCAGCTTTTTATTAACAACTGCTGTCACATTGTTATCGCCATAAAGCGTTCTAATAAATGAAGATTATATTGGGAGGCCGGCGTGCTGACCGTCATAATCAGCGTTTTCATGCCTTCGCCTGTCACACACCACACACCGAGGCCAAATAAATGAATCGGGCTCGTTTATTCGCTCGTTTCGCGCTCAATCTCCCAAAATCAATGCCTGATGGCTTTCCGATGTGATACATGACGGCAGTGGTCCGAAATACACGGCGCTGGAAATGATGTAACGAGCGGTGGGTGTCGTTCCAGCAGCCCCGCGTGATCGAAATATGTATCGCCGACCCTTATTAAACCCAGCGGGCGCGTCATGTTTTGCTTTTGTGCTCGCTGGCCGGCCAACACCAGCATGCAGCTTTCCCAACACCACTCGCACGGAAATGGACATGGGGCCAAACGCGCGAGCGTATGCGCGTTCATTAACGGCTGGCTGCGGCTTCAGCCTGCCTACCAGGGGTGCCGGCTGGGCCCACTTGCACTTGAGGACCAAAACTCATTAAAACACACGCTTTTTCGTCTCGTTAGATCTTCTACTTGGCTTGCCGAGACCCCTCGAACACGAAAATTTGCCGAAAAATGAAAAATATAACCCTGATTTACCCGTTTAACAAGATGCGGATGGAAATAACATTTCTCCTCGCTCCAAAGATGCTTCAAAGAATAAAAATGTGACTTTTTCATTTTCGGACCATGGAGGAGGTTGTTTAAAATAAATGCAGTTTAAATTTTTATGAATTTTTGGCCAAAATTGAATGTTCTTTTTATTAACGTCGATATTTAGAGGTTTGTCCACACTGGGGACGAGCTGGCCCTGCTGTTTATTTCTTGGAAATTTAATTCGGAGGATTTGCGTAATTTTCAAATGTGTAAACAATACCCAATCAACGTATCAGTCAAATTTACGATGATTTTTTAACTCAATTAAACTTAAAAATTATTCGGGAAAATCTCTATCTCCTCCTTTACCCTCTTCTTAAAATTTTCCTCATGGAATGTTTGGTTTTCCATTCATTCATTGTAACCACACATAAAAATTCTTATCACCGGGGGCCGGATTCACGCGACGCGCAGATATGGCGTCTGGTAGAGTACGGCGGGAAAGTTACAATCGCAAAATAAAATTGGCTCGGATAATTTATCATGAATATACTGAATATTTGTGTTGTTATTTCTTTACTAACAGTTGATTAGCCTGGTAATTAGCGAATGGACCGTTAGATGGCACATCAGGCTAATTTAAATGTAACAAAATACGGAGGAATGAAATTATTAGGTCGGCACGCCTCTTTTTCGACGCTTCTGATTGGTCGCTGCATGGGACTGTCTCTTGATTGGCCTCCGTTATTTCGACGCCGTGTTGACTTCTGACCGGCGGTAACCTAAACAGATTGAAATCCGTCCCCCGGTGATTCTTAAATTATATATTTTCTTTTCGTCAATCTAAATGAGTCATTTTTAAAAGTAGTAGTAGTGCTCTTTAAACCCCACGTTTTATTGTTTATAGGGGAGAAATTGAATAAATGAGAGACAGCTTGTTTGTTTTCCTTCACGACAAACATCCAACAATAGCACTCGCTTTGCCTGCAGTGCTATAAAATGATGTCACCGATGGATGACACATCGATCGCCATTGTCTTCTTCCAAACCTTAGCAAGATTTGCCTACATCTAACGCCTTTATCCTTTTCCGGCTTCCCACCCATAAAAACTGTCTGTGTCTATTCAAATAATTTTTCTCTCTCTCTCTCTGGAGACAATGCAGGATTAACACTTACTTGTAACCTATTTTTAAATTGGATAGATAAAAAGCACTGCTCTTGTGTACGTCTTCTCGCATGACAACTCTTTTATCCATGACGGCGTGTCGCAGCATTTTTGAAGTTTCTCCACTCTTTTCCTCGTTGCTTTTGCGCTTCATTTGTGCGCCGGGAGGTCAGTCTGTGCGCCGTTGAGCGTTTCCGCGGACTTTGACCGCAGCATTCATTTTTGATATCGTCGTCCAACAAACATCCTTTTGCCTTGCCACTGCCACTGCGCGAAACTCGAGTAAACAACACACACATACACATATAGAGGCTGAATCGCGAGCTTTTCGGGACTCCCAAGAATGCGCGCAGATCGTAAAGGACGCGCAAGGCGCGTAATTGGAAAAAGTTGCGCTGCGGAAGGAATGCGGAATGCCGCTGCCTTCTTTACGGCATATTTTTCCCACAATTCCCGCCGGGAATTGGAAATTGCGGAAGCTAATGGCTCAATAAAACAACATATTACCGCCCCGGGTGATAAACTTTCCCTTCTTCTCTCGTCATTCTTCATTTCAAATCCATTATCACTCCTTTGCGAAAAGCGCGTGTAATAAACCACGGAAAATGAAACGGAGAACGCGCGCAACACCATAAAAACGCTGCACACATCAAATTCTGATTGGATTCTTCCAATGTGAGCGCTCGTATTAATTTTTGTTGATTTGACCTTTGAACTCTCGCAACACGTCCAGCGAAAGCGAACTGCAATAAAATCGTCATTTTTAGGGTTGCGAATTTGAGACAAGGGGCCAATTTTTTGTGTGTTTAACTTTAATTTAACTGGAGAACGGAAAGAGAAAAAATCAAACAGTACTTTAAATCGTACTTAAATCTAAAACCGTTCAAATTGTTAAGGAAAAACGACAGGACCGCTATAATTATAAAAACACTTTCGTCCTGGTCCCAGTGAAATTGCGCAACGTTCAACAAACACCTAAATTTTCATTATCGAATTGATTGTTGACCTATTCTTGCAACAAGGAAATTCGCGTTTAGTTGTTGAAAGTTGCGCAATTTTACCGGGACCAGGACGACTTAAAACACTGAATAATAGTCTTCTCTGTCGGTGTGTTACTGTGTTGGCAGTCGGCGACATTTTAAAAAATTGGCCTACATTTTCCGTCTTATCGCCGTCTTTATTTTTACATATTTTGGTGCGGGTGTTGACCCTAAGAAAATATCCGAATCAAACCTTTGAGTTCTTTTCCGGGATTGTAGGGTTAAAAAACACAAAATTGACCCTGTTTCAGAGTCTGTTCAATTAATTTTTTGATGCCAAATAGCTTTTGTAAAGGTCAAGGTCATTTTCAATTTAAAGCTTCTAATTGCGAAACAAATTGGCAAACAAATTAAATTTTATTATATTTTTAATGAATGCCAAAATGCTGTAAATTGAAATATCTAGAAATTTCCGCGACGATGATACGTTTAGTTTATTTTAGGTCAAAGGTCGAATCGCAGCCTCGCGTCGAAAAACGAAATATCAAGCGAATGCGAGATCTCGGCGGCTCTTGTTCATCAGAAACGCCAAAATTGCACACTATTTAACTCATCTTGATGCCCCCTGACGAGCCACCATTTTTGATCCCTCCTTCACCCCTCGTCTTAAAGAATAATTGTTATTTCTCCAGCGCTGCCCTGGAAATCTGAAATCACCATAAGAGTGTTATTGAACCTATTCAAAATAAACATTTCGTAATTTGTTGGGCAATATTTTGTTAGTGTTGCAATCGGGAGTAGATTTAAGGATGTTCTCTTTCGCAAATGCAAGTTAAGCAATCCCAAATTAACTTGAAAGCTCCTTTCAAAGGCGTAAAATTATGTTTGAAAATTTCAATCCCGTGAAATTGTCTTCTTTTAACCGGGAAAAGCGTCTAAAATACGCAACCGAAGTCTCTCCTCTTTTTATTTCTTTCTATTCACGACACAAAAGTGTGTGTTTGGCTATTTCGGTCAAGAATCTATATTGTAGCTCCGTCGTAAAAGTTCCGGATTATATGGTCGTGTTGAAACTCAAAAAGCACGTGTTCCGAGTTTCAAATTAGGCAGGTTCGAAAATAGGCGCTGCTCATCTCGTTCCCCACAATAAAAGTCGAATAAAAAGTCAAGTATCACGCGCGCGTCGTACCCCGATCGTTGTTGGTCAGCATCAGCAGCATCTGGTTTGTTTACACTGCGTAAAAATGCGCGTCTCGCTGCAAAAAGTCACGTAGACTTCGAACCGCTGACCATTTACGCAAGAAGTGGCTGCAGATTCGCGGCGCAATTGTAAAGTACCTCGCCAAAAAAGCATCGCGGGCGCTCTTGGCCCAGCGGCAAGCCGGAATGCAGGGCAAGGACGCCGCCGGCAGAGAACACAACGTCAACAGAAAAGAAAGACACAGGGGCGGTCGCCAGCGGATCAGGCACGAAAATACAGAATGCATTTTTCTGTGCATTCTGCTTCCCTGAAAAGGATTCAAAGGGTTCGAAAAATGCTCCTGTGGACAAGTAAATAGGATGTATTTATCTTTATCAATACCTTCCTCCTTTCGCACAATGGATCTATATTTAGGTTCTATTTTTCGTCCAGTTGAATTGTCCAGGGAATGGTTGCGAGGGGAGTAATAACACCTGTAGCAACAATCAGTTTCAGCGAAATATTTTTCGTTAATAAAGATAAGGAAGACCCTCGGTTATTGTTCTGGCAGAGATTTTGGAATGATTGTTGCAAACGTATTTTTCTCTAAGGTAAATAAATATAAAAATAACAACAACATTCTAGAAGATCGGTATTTATTTCTTAAAAGTAAAGGAAAATATATTCCCAAGTTCTTTGGCTGCTTGAAATATTGATGGTTCAAAAATAATTCACAGTCTATAAACATTGAAAAATAATAGCTACATAGAACTGAGAATTTTAGATTATGCTTTTTTAGCAGGCATAAAAATAAATTTTTACAGATCAGAATGCAACAAATCGAAACCAAACTCAATACTTGTGCAATGTAAAAGTCCCACAACTTGGTTTGCCAGAAATTCTTTTATTTTTTAATTATGAAAGACTGTCAGAAAAGGTCAAACGACAATTTCTCAACGAGCATCCCTTAAAAAAGATCTATTATATTTAAGACAGCAGGGTTTTTACCCAATTTCTATTGTTGACGTGGATATGAAGAAACTTTGTATATTTCAAAGAACCGAATTCGACACGCACATCTGGCTGTTTGCATAAACAATTACACCCCATAGCACAAAAGATTCCAACACTAAATTTACAGCTAAATTGTTTCTGCTTCTTTCACCATTATTTGAAACTAGTCTATAAATGACCAAATTTCGAAAATCTTATTTGTGATTTTACGTAAAAATAAACTAATCTATTCATCTATTTTCGATCTAACTCTCACTCCAAGCCTGAACCAATAGAATTCAAAATTGTGATTAACAGAAAAATTATTTTGTATGCAGACACTGTAGCAAAATGTTTCAACCAACGATATTTCGAACATTTCTTGCAGATGGCTTGAGCGTGATTTGATTGAAGGTCACATCCGAGGAGTCATTCACATTCCTCTTTTTATTATGTCTGCTAGTTTCGGCCGTCAACAGTAGCCCTATTTGACGGTAAAATGAAATTTTAGATTAAAAAAGTACACAAAATACAACATTGGATTTTCAGCAGAATTTCTGGAAAATTTCCTGGCACAAACTCACTTCGCTGGTGGGCTAGGGCAACATGTGTGCCACGAACAAGAGTGTCAAACCTTCGATTTATTTTTAGGTGTCTTAACCCTCCACACATCAATGAAAAATGATCTGGACGCATGGGGGTGGCTTTGAATTGATGCTATTGAAAGTTGTTTTCTGGGTTTCTGCGTTCACAAACACTGATTCGACATGCTCAAACTGACCTTCACCTTTTCATACATATTTTTTACTTCATAGTTGGAATTGTACTTTGAGGAAAAAAAGAGTGAAAAGTGAAAAGCATTTTTACAAGTTTTATTTTCAAGATCATGATTTATTTATTTTACCAGCGGAAGGAGTGTTTAGCTGCGCAAGTTGGAAACCATTAATTCCATAAAAAGGGCTGCGGTTGACAGCCGAAACTAATAGGCAATAGGCACAAATAAATCGACGACATTTTGCAAAGAGGAATGTCAGATGTCAGAATGTGTCCTCTGGGCTTAGACGATTTAAAGTCTCTGAGGAGTTTATTGTCAAAATTCCTATAATACTGCGTGTTAAGTCGATTGTAATGAAAATTCCTCAAAAGATCTGGAACAGATAAAATTCTGGCAGTAAAAATTTGAACAATAAGGGGAAATGGCAATCGTTCTCAATTTAAAAATAGTTTCATTCATTCTTCACCCATTCTTCAAACACAAAAATCTTCAAATATATTTCCACGGCATTTATGGACTGAATTCCTCATTACTACCCGACAAAAATATAAATTCATCTTTCATATTTTTACTTGACAAAGTTTCTGAACTCCCCAATCGATTCTTGAGGGTCGAATTAGGTAAAGTGGATATTTTTCTGACCAAAAAGAGCAGCGCAACGTGCGAACTTTTTTCCCGCCAAAACAATATGAACCTATTTGTGAGAAATGCGCATGCGTTTTAGCACTTGAAGAGAGACCACCTGTACGAATGACTTCTTTGTCAGATCCAGCAAGCTCTGACGCATGCGCAGTTCTCGTATTCATATTGTTTTGGCGGGGAAAAAAAGTTCGCACGTCGCGCTGCTCTTTTTGGTCGGAAAAATATCCAATTTACCTAATTCGACCCTCAAGAATCGATTGGTGTACTCAGAAACTGCGTCAAAGACGTTCTTTAATAATTTATTATACTCCTAAAATTTGGGCTAGAAACCGCACGGAAACAACATATCTTATCTATTCAATTAAAGAATAATTGCAATTTATAAACATAACATTTGATCCATTTGGTGCCATGGGCTGGAGCAGCGCGATTTTGGGCTCCCATCAATGATCCGTGGGAATGGTGGCTTACAAACTACAAACGCGCCTTAATGGGAAAACGCTGACTAGGTGAATAAAACGCGCGCGCTCGCGGAGGCTGGTTGAATAAATAGTTAGATTCCGCTTTCTGGGTGCCCACGTGTTGAGTCAAAGCTATTTTTAAATTGCTGCTGCTTGGGCCGCCACACACACACACACACATACACATACACAGGAGCAGGTAAACGGCGGCGCGGGAATGCAGCCGCCGCGAGAGAGCACAAAGCCCTCTGTGGAATGCTGCCTGTTTGCTCTCTCTCTCTCTTTCTTGCCTCTCCTCTCTCCTCTCTTCGCCTGCCTTCCTCGTGAGCCCAGATCGAAATTGTGGAGAGGAATCTCCGAATTCGAGCGCGATGACCACGCCTGAGTGACTGACTGACTGGCCGACTCCTTTAATTTCCTCTCCAACGGCTTCTGCGGCAAAAAACTTCTTCCCTGAAATGCAATTCTTCGTATCTCCTTATTTGGTTGGCCGCTCCTGTTGTTGTTGACAGGAAAAGAGAGGGTGGATTTGTCGTGCACCCTCTCCCGCAAGTCGTCTTTGGTCGCAAGAGGTGCCTGCGCTGGATTTTCTTCTTTTAATACGCGGCGTTTCCACAAAATTTGAAAAGGCGCAGCGCTTAATTGGCTTTTCCTCTATGGGGAAGAAGAGGAAGGGCCTCTTGGAAATATGCTTCAAAAAATCTCTTGGCACCAACCAATACACATTATATTTTTGAAAGGACTGCCTAACTGGAAGCACTTCTTCCTGAACACGCTGCTTTTGTCGAAAGGGGGAAAAATCGAACACAATCCTCAAGGCGGAAGGGGATGAATCTTTCAGGAAATTTTCATCTTTCAATAACAGCAGGAAAAACGAAATATGGGGTGAATTTTTATTATACACAGGAAAATCCTTAAATTATTGAGTGATCACTTTCCTTTCCTGGCTCGAGATAAAAGGAACCACCGATGAATTGGAGGAGCAAGTTGATTGGCAGCATTGTTTTTATTTTAAGTCTTTGCGAACAGATTGCCGGGATTGACACCAGGTTTGACAGTTTTTCCCAGGAACAAAAGTCTGGATTTCCAAATAGTATTAATTTTTCCCGAAATCTTACAGGCTTTAAGTTCTCCTCAGAAAGGGAAATAAACGAAATAAATATTTGTGTACAACTGACAGCAAATCTATTTTTAGAAAGTCAACGTTCACTGCTCATTTTTGCGTTGGTGGGGCTTGAGGCAGGATTAAATTATTCTTAAAAGGGAAAGAAATTAATTTCTTTTAATTTTTTAATCATGAAATTGTGACGCCTTCTTGCCACTACTGTCCTATCAACTATGTTTGCATTTTAACCTGTATCGCCAGGTGGCAGTGTAAAGGTTTGTGATAAGCAGTGCACCCTTACTTCACCTTCACCCCCATTGCACAATCAGACTCGCACCGAAGCATCAGTCACAGCGAAATGTTCTCCCTCCGACCAGAATGAGATTTCGGGCGAGAAAATTCTTATCAGACCCGCCCTACTAACTGGGTAAGCTAGCTGTCATAATTATTTATGTTCGAGTGTGATATTTTCGTTGTTATAATAATAATTGTAATAATTGTGGTTTTAATTATTAGTGTAATTTCACAGTCTTGATTCTTGATCTTAATCTTACAACAAATACCACGAGACCAAAATAAGAGACGAACTAAAACAATAAGAATTTTTGTCACGGTTTCTCGAACCCACAAAATCAAATCTTACAACTAAATAAATAATTTGATGTGAAGACAGTGACAACAGGTGCAAAATTAAATATGAAATATTAGTTAACAAGTGTCTAATCAATTAATAATATGCTCTATTTTTCTTAGCGTCTTAGATTTGTGCAAGATTTGCAAAATTTTAAATTGCAGTGAAATAATTAAGTTTTCCCGGATTTTCCGAAAGTTCTGAATTTTAAACTTTCCAAAAGTGTGGTTAATTCTGGACAAACAAACCCTGATTGTCACTTTTAAAAACAAGGGAAGAAAAACAATTAGTATAGAAAGCGTCTCAAGGACAGATTTTTATTGGAATCATTAAATAATTAATCCAATTTTAAGGTTGACCTAAAGCTCCACGTGAATATCAGAAGAATTTTATTTAAAGAAATAAAGAAAGTATTTGGTTGGCAGCGAAAGTCTCTTTGCAAATAAGCGAGGTCTTCGTAAAGTTTAAAATTAACATTGCAAAGAAAATAAATTTCGAACAATTGCAAATAAGTGCGATTTTTGGCAGCAGCCGCTGACTAACAAAGAAGACGAGTGGCGCAGTTGAAGTCGCAAGACGCACAAGCTCTCGGTGCGTAGGAGCAGAGCAGAATTAACTGTGAAACAGTGTTGAGTATGTCGTCGAGCACCGAGCAGCGTGTGCTGCAATGAGGAAGACGCATCAAGTGCGGTGATTCCCGACTTTCCCGCGCACTTGCCTTGCCGATCGTTGCGTGGCGCGAAACAAAATGTGGAAAGGAAACAAAAGTGCAGAACAAGAAGAGCTAGGTCGGTCTGCAATATATATAAGAAGCGGTTATTGTCGTCGTCAGCAACAGCTACTTACTCGCCTGCCCGTCGTCGTCGACGGCGGCGGCGGCGGCGGCATTTAATGCACGCATCCGGTTTACGTTTTGTATAATAGGACAGTGACCTTAAAAACACAATACACCGAGCGAGTGCGCGCGTCGAGTGTAAGACGGAAAGGAAGCTAAAGGTGCGCGCACAGCCAGCACAATGCAAGCGACGATATTTTTAATGAGCGTGATTTATTTTCTGTGGCGTCATTAATACAACGCCAGCGAGGAAGTCAATGAGAGAGAGAGAGAGAGAGAGAATGATTTTCAGCACTTGTCGTCCGGATGTGCGGCGTTTGCTCAGCGAATAACAATTATTATTATTATTACCCGGCCGGCCCATCTCGTGATGAAACACACACCCTGCTAGATTCCGCAGTGGACCGCACGGGAACGCAAAGTTTCGCGAAAAGTCTTTAGTGGTCGAAAAGTCTTATCGCCTCGCCGTGCCGTTGTGGTTTTGTGCTCTTGTTGTTTGTTTCTTGTCTAAAATTTATCTCTTGTGTTTAAAAATAGATTTTTTCGTCGCCGCTTGTTCCAAGGGTTTTTCCTGGATTTATTTTTCACCAGGGAAAGGCCCCGGTGAAATTGTTTTTGATAAAAGAAATGAAAAACAATCTTTACACCAAAGAATAGGGCTGTGATTTTTTTTTTCAGGAAACAATCGACTTTTTTGACTGTTTTTTGAGAAAATTAGTCGGTTTTTGGAGAGCATTCACTAATTTTGCAATGCATAACAATGCGCCGCTGGTTTTTTGCGTAAAAATCCAGCTGGAAAACCACATTTTTCCGAATTTAACCTCTAAAAGGTCACATATAGAAATTTTGGAAAAATACGCTGGAGTAACAAAATTGTGGGTCACTGGCTTTTTTACAGAGTTTGTAAAAATCCCCTTTCTTTGTAATCCATCCCGGGAATTTTTTATCTTCGGTAAAAATGCTCAAAATTGCAGAAAAAAACGTAAAAAACAGTTTTTTTTAAAAAATGTGTTTTTGCTAACCCTGTTTTTGGAGCCATCGTGTTTTGGCCCTATTAACACGTTTCTACTCTTCAATTTTAGTATTTAGACGGAAAAATCTCAGGTTTTTGCCCTATATTTCAGAATCTAACTGAGATTTTCAAAAATAAAAAAAATCTTTTCGAAACAAAATTTTCCATTTAAACCAGAAAATACATTCCTTATTTTTTCAGTAAGAATTGAACGCTATTTCTATTGAAAAGCACAAATTAACCTTATTTGGCTTCTTTTTTTAATGCGTCTTGAATTTCCACAAAAACGAGCATGGTGTGAATTTTTGCAACGCTTTGAATATTTCGCATTTGTTAAATTTAGAGCATTTTCTCCAACCAATTTTTAAATATTATTTTGCAGCCGAGTGTTAAAAGAATAAAATTAAAATAATTATTCAGAGTTACGTAAGCGCGTCATTATTAAAAAATACAAAATCCACATATTTTTCAAAATTTTATTTCAACTCAAACAAAACAAAAAAATCAATCCCTGTCATTTTTCAATGAAAAAATTAGCTTACAGACAATAATAAACTATTCACTACCAGCAACTAGCTCGATTTCATTCATCCAATTGAAGTGAATGAAAGCCGCATGCATGGCATGAGATTTGGTTTCGGCGTGGCCAATTTATAGAGACGACAAAACGCGTCTGGTGACACTCTCTAAACGGGTAGAGCACGCATCTTCAATTGTGTGTTGGTCCTTGAAGACGGTCACGATTAATTCCGATTAATAATTCGGTGGTGCACTCACACAATCAGCGGGTTGATGCGCCGCGGAAACAATCAATCGGGCGCTCGGCTCGTTTGTTTTTGTGTGGCCGTTGGCCTATAGGCGAGAGTGGTCGGGCCGCGGCGGGAAGTCGCACTTTATATGGAAATGACTGCCAGGGTGGAATCGCTAATCGTGGGAAATCCGCCGTTTTGCGATGGGAATCCGGCTCGACCGCTCGAATTTTGACTTGTGCGCGCGCGCTCAGCGAGATTTGCAATTTTATTAGTTAGAGCATTTTGTTTGCTTTTCACGGAAACGCCGGTGGGAATTTCTGCACTCGTGCCATGAGAACGTCGAAAGGCGAAAATTGGATTATTCTTCAACCATATTAAATTTTGAGCGAAAGAATTTTTTAAATCTTTTGGTTGCGTCGTAAAAATTAATTTTTAAACGCTCGTTTCCGCGCGGCAAAGGTCTTTTTGGTCATTTCGCGTCCTTCATATTTGAATAAATTCTTTTCCTTGTAATTACATTGTCAATTACACAATTTCCGCCTTGTTGCGAGCAACGAGAGCAGATAAAAGTTAAACATTTCAGAGAACGAGCTCGTTTCGGCCCCCTTTTTGCCGTTTTCGCCATCAGAAAGCAATTTCGGCGGCGCTGCACTGACTTTTTTCAATTGGGAAAAAGGCGCGGCGGCCGTGAAAAAGTCATCAACCCCCGCGTGCGTCGCGGCGCGATAAACTGCCGCGCCGCTTTGATGGAGGAAGGGCCTTATCTAAACGTTCGTTCGCGCCGAGCTGCGCGTTTCGCGACTCCACGTGTCGTGTTGTCTTTTCTTTCAATCGGCATCGGCACGCCGGCAAAAGCGCGGCCACGTGGGCCGAGCCTGCATCTGAAAGTATGTGTGTGTATTTGTTGTTCCCATGCGTGCTAGAATTCGCCGCTGTTTCCAGGCGGACCGTGAAAATGTGTAACGTGCCGAGCCGTAAGGCACGCCGGCCGTTTCTTTCCGAGATTTCTTTTCCCTTGAAATATTTCTATTTTTCTGGTTCATGGCACAATAAAAAGAAGCCAAAAGTTAACAATAAAACTGCTGGAAGAGGAAGTTATTTTTTAATTGTCTTGTCCGTGAATAAATAAATAAACACTTTTTATTTTGTTGGTTTTGTTGTTTCTCTTTTATCATAAAACTCGCCAGTTTGAGTTGCATTGTAGAATTTTATTACATCTGCATCCTGTGTCGAATTCAAAGCTGCACGTGTCTAGGTTTTTGCGACGTCGGTGCGCTTCGCAGTTATTTGCGTATTATCTATAGGCAGCTAAAAATACAGAAACGCCATTGTCCATCTAGTTCATTGCCTTTTAGATAAGCCATTACGAAAACAACAAGGATAAATCGATATTTTTTTATTTGTCTTCTAGAGAAATGTCGTATGTGTTATTTCCTATAGGAAAAATGGGGAAACCCTAATTAATTTGACAGCCTAAGGGGAATTCCTTGTCTTTCAGGGCGATCACATTGACAGGATTAGGAATTTTGAGAAAAAAAATTCCCTAAATTGCGAAACAAATCATGGTTTAACAATAAGAAGCCGATTTTCTCAAGAATTTAAGCGGCAACCTCGGTTGGCTAACCTTTTACTAAATTTTAAACAGTTTTTTAATAAAGGTTAAAAATATTTTTAAAATTTTCTGTAAACTAGTTAATTATCCGATCAACCAACTCATTAGCCCATTTCTTGATTGTTGCTCTAATTGAAATTTGCTTGAATTGAATTAAAAGGAGGGATTTTTAAATATTTTAGCGATGTTCAGGAATTTATTAACTAATTTTTATTCCATCTCTGCCATTTATTTAGAAATTAAAAAAAATAAAAACACGAATCTCACGAATTTATGAGGCTCAATTCTGTAAAATTCGGCCTGCTGGTATGGCCAAGCCCAAAAATCGGTAAGAAATAATGAGCTGAAAATATCTGGAGTGATTTCGAGTGGAATGGAGCAGAACGTTTCATGCAACAGCAGACATATGCATGCAGAAGCCCCTGAATTGAAATCATGCAAACTTCTGCATGGATGCGGAGAAAAATGCGAGCCGGCTTATTATTTGGCATTGAATTAAAGGCCGGCCACGTGGTGGCGGCGTTTGTTGTGGCGTGGCTGCAATCGCGCGCTGGCTGTTCCCATGCCGTGCGTCGAAAAACTCGCTCTCCCGCCTGTTTCTAGGCGCGCGGCGAGAGAAGATTGTGTCTGCCCCGCGCCCCGTACCTGCGTGGCATTTTCGGCTCACACGCATGCTGCAGGAGCAGGAGACGATCCTTCTGGCTGCTCCTGGCCCGGAATAAAGGACTTTGTTCCTCGCCTCTTTGCCCCGTCGCCGGGTGAGAAAGAAAGAAAGAAAGAAAAAGATATTTATAGGGCGGAATAATAGTGGCGGCGGCGGCGGCGCGAGGGGGAGACCATTTCCGCTAACTCGTGAATGATACAGATAGAAAGCATCATCATCCACACGGTTGCTCGCTGCTCTCATGCCATGAACTCACTCACTCGTTCACTCCACTCACGCCGCGTGTGTTATGGCATTTTTATTTCTTCTCTCACGGCCTCGAACGGGGTGCCCCAAAGACAGACGGCAAAAGGAAAAAAAAACACGCAGCCAGCCACGTGCAGCAGCGCATTTGGAAATTTAATTCCCGGCGATAGGCCATTTCGGCATTTTACGACCTTCGGAGTGAAAATATTTTTTGCTCTTGAAGGGGGTTGAAGGTTGAGGGAGCGGGGGTGGCTGTTTTACTATTATTATTTGGCTGACAACACGTAAAACGTGCATTGCAATGCAAGACACCAAATTGTCTCGCTGAATTTCATTTTCCGCGTCGTAAACTGCTTGACTTATTGTCAATGAAAATGCGGTTTTGGATGCGATTTCGAGAGGTTTACTGCTGCTCGGGGGGTTGACTGGCGAAACGCGTAGTTCTAGCTTCATTATTGGAATTCGACATGCCACCAACAGATTTCACCCCTCTTGTGTGGCCAATTCATTCACATTTTATGCTTTATAGACGTCAAAATGTACCCCGCAAAGGCAAACAAGTGAATGGGCTCACTAAACACACTCAAGGGTCCGAACAAAACCATTTCCGAGCGAAATTTTCAAAAGGAGTCATTCTCCTCGCCGCCTGGTTCATTATTTCCTTGCCGCTCCCCCGCAGCGTCGAGACAGATTTTTGACCTCTTCCTGCCGGCGGCCTTGAAGCTTCTCAAGCCTATACCTGCTGCTGCCATGCATCGAATAAAACAGATGCACTCTTTTTCTCTCTTCCATGGGAATGACGCTTTCTGTTTCATTCAAAAAATATGTTATAGGGGTCCTGCAGAGAGAAAGCAGGTGCGAATGAGACACCCGAGAAGAGCGAGATCGCCGCGCGGCAACAGCCTCTGCCTCTCTCTCTCTCTCGCGCTCCACATCTTTCCAAAACAATTCATCCCGCCGTCAGCTTCCTCCTCCCCCTCTCCTTTGTTAAATTATTTTCTATTTGGGTGTTCTTCTCACGAGCAGAAAAGGCGGGAAGCGCGTCTCGGCGTGTTTTTTTCACTCGGGTTGCAGGCGGCATCCCTCTCCTCCAGACGCACCCAACAACAACACTGCACCCAGTGACGCGGAAAAAGGTTTGAAAATCGAGAACAAGTTCGAAAATCGACCAATATGTTGTAGAACAAGATAGAAACCTTAAATAACGATTTGCGGTTAGATCAGAAGAATTTTAATTGATTATGATCTCTTTAAAACTTCGAAAAAATGCCTGAGCCTTTTACAGAAGAGATTTTGATCAAATTTCTCGTGTTTGAAAATATAGGGAATTTTGTTAAATAATAAAAATTTGTAAGATTTTCAAAAGGAAAATAAATGGTTTTGTTCGGGAAATTTTATTTTCAAGTTGAACATATTAAAATATTTAGACTTTTTTAATAATTTCAAGAAGAATCCAAAGCAAAGAAAGTCATCAACCTTAAAAACGAGATATAAAAGTGTCTTTAAACGCTTCGGTCAAAATTCAAAACATGACACAAATATATTTTTAGTTAAGAGTTCATTCCCTCGCAGAAAAACAAACAGTCTTATCTTCCATTATTTACCTTTTCATATTATCCCACGCGAAAGTATAATAAATTTCGAACGTTTCAATTTTCCACGGGCGTCATGCTCCTCTCGAGGAACCCAAGCCTTCCAAGCTCTGTTACATGCCCTAAAAGGAGCATTTTTCCCGCCCCTACCCACGCTGCAGTTATTAGGAAGCGTCGGTCCCACTGAGAGAGAGACTCGGAGTGCATCTCGCTGGGCATCAATGTGAGAGGAGAGTCTTATAACTCTCATACATAAATATGTTCTTCACGTGGTCGTCCGGAAGCTGAGGTCCTCGCTCGCTTCCCGCGCGCCCACCGATTTCGGGGGCCGACAACCTGCTTGCTGCCTGGCGAATATATTGTGTTCGTGCGTCCGCACACGCGTCCCATTCGCGAAAGTCGGTCGTCGGTCGGGATGACGCGAGTCGCTAGCGAATTGGTATGCAACGTGTGCGGTTCGCTGAAAATTCCGTCACGATGATTTCCTGTCCGCGTCCATGGACATTTTTCCCGTTCGCACGCGCACCTTTCGACTGCTGTAAAATTTTCACATTTTGCGCTGCCGCTGCTCGCTCGCGAGCACGGCGGCGGCGGATGCTGGTTTCCCTGAAATTCCGGCTGCGTTTCCACTTTGCGACGTGTTTTGGCTACGTGCGTCCTGACAGGCGGAAAATATACGTACTCGTGGAAACTCGAACGGCAGCAAAATTTAAATTTCCCTACCCAGTGTTGATTGACGTCAATGCATGCATGGGAAATTGGGACATGTTTATATTCAAAGTTAAAATTTCCAAATAGAATATATTATTTGATGGAAATTTATCTTTTTCGCTTCATATTTTTACTGTGGGGAAAGTTTGGTCAAGGAATTCACTAGAAGTTTGCAAAAATTATCATATTTGGTGGTTGATATTCACAGAGACAGTATTTTTATTCTTCTAAACCTTGGACAAAGAGAAAATATAAATTTATAAGAATCACCGGGGGGCCGGGTTGCGATCTGTGTTGCTTCCCGCCGGTCAGAAGTCAATTATGGCGTCGAAACAATGGAAGCCAATCAGGAGACAGCCCAGCGGCCAATCAGAAGCGTCGAAAAAGAGGCGTGCCGACCTAATGATTTCATTCCCGCGTATTTTGTTACATTTCCATCAGCCTGATGTGCCATCTAATGGTCGATTCACCAATAAAGAAATAACAACAAAATTATTCATTGTGCTGAAGATATTTTCATGATAAATTTTCCAAGCCAATTTCATTTTACATTTTTAACTTTCCCGCCGTACTCTACAAGACGTCATATCTGCGCGCCCCCGGTGATAGTCTGGATTTGAATTCTTTCTAAAGAGAAAACTCGCTAGAAGAACCTCATATGCACAATCAACTATCAGCTGAGTTGCCTTTCCCCTTTCAGCCATTTAAAAACTGAAGTGGTTTCCCTGCTGAACAAATTTCACTTTCCGCTGCCATTGCTTTTTGTTTCCGCTCTTGTCATAGAGAGGCGACAGGTGGATTTGCGACTCGCACGATTCGCTGCTGCTTGTTAATGGAGGCCAACAGCCCATAAGAGGTGGTCAGTGAGCCACTCATTCATTGAAACGCGTAATCCGCGACGAGTTTGTTTTGCAATTTCAAATAGCGCGCAGGTATATGCCTCTCCAACCTTCCTCTATATGTAAACATCCTCAATAATTTCATTGCAATCACATAATCAAGAGCTATGAGGTCGCGCCGCGACCACTACTGCATTTCCTACCGCTGCAATAATATGCGGATTTGGAATGACGGGTGCGGTATTTAACTGAAAAATAAATAGCTAGAGAGAAAACAGATTATTTGGTGTTTTGGTTTGAAAATTGTTGTTAGGCGCTTGAAAAGAGACCAAATAAAAATTTGTAAAGATAAATTTAATACCATTTTAAATTAATAAAATTACTATAAGCAAGACAAGTCGACTGCCAACCTCTAAAAGCAATCTCCGCAGACGCAACAAAGCCTTCAGTTTTTCCATCTACCCTCCATCCAGCCCCTAACGCAAAGAAATTTAAAGTGCCGTGATTTGTACGCCGGTGTATCAAATATCAAAACAAACCGCGCGCATTATAAGGAAAAACGTCTGTTTGGTTCTCCTCTCAGACTTCATATTATTTATTTGAGAGCTTCTCCCTTTTTTTCCAGGAAAGCCAACGGAAAGCTGCATTCCGCACGCCTCTCCTCAGGCACGCCGATTGAACCAATTTGCTAGGCTGCACGTATAGCGGTGGCGGCGCCGCTCCCACGTGCAAACTTCAGGGCGATTCGCTCGGAAAGACGCGAGAATGGCGAAAATTAGCGGCACGAAACGACGCCGACTGCGGCGGCGGCGGCTCCAAGGACCTGCCGGCCGTTGCCTCCTGCGCGCGTTTCCCGCCGTTTTGCGCCCCACGTGTGGCCTTCAGACGTGGAGACCTTCCGTGCAGGCAGGCAGGCAGGCGTCAGCGGCAGGGTAGTGTTCGGCCGGGCCGGAGTGTTGCCGTGCGGCTCAAAAGCGCGCCAACCAACCTTCCTCTCCTTTCATGGAGAAAAAAGAATGCCGGGGAGGAGGAGGTAAGATGAAAGGCATTCCTGGGAGGCTGGCGAGGCTGCTCTCTCGGCGTCTCCGCCGTGGAAGGTCGGACCCTGATTCAATGACCGCCGCCGCCGCCGCCGAGCGAGGTGTATAAACTCGCCAGGCAACAACAACAACAAACCTGCCGCGCGCATACAAACTCTAGCCTAATTGAGTCATTTTTCAGGCAGCTCTCTACCGCATCTCCTGCGTGCGGAGTGAGGCGGGAAAAAATTGGGAAATATCAGGGTTTAGCTTGGGAAACGGGCTGATAGTTGAGAAAATAACTGGGCAAGTAGGTGTATTTTTATTCTGAAAATAACTGTAACCTTTATTTCTCCACTTCTATATTATACGAAATATTCTTAAATATTTTGTTATTCTGGCAAACATCTGAACAATAAGACGCAAAGAATCACTTATATAAAAAAAATTGGAGCAGTTTGCGTCAGTGTTGTTTTCACATAAAATCTGTTCTTCAAAAATGAAATTTTATTTAAATTTAATTCTTAAGACTGTTTTTCGTTACATGACCTTTTCAGTTTGACTAAAAAGTTTACAGAAAGCTATTTCTAACCTGTTATTTGCCTTCCAATTAACAATGTTTACTGTTTATTCGGGTAAATTGGGGTGCGTGATCCAAATATTATTCCTGCTGTTATTGAAAAATAAAAAATCGGTTAGGAAAGCCCTGGAAAATTCGCCCCTGACCTTGAGCGCTAAACGGCCTAGATGCAACGGCCGCGCGTGCTCATGGTTCCTGCTAGTTTAACTGCCTCTCTGCGGAAGGTTATGCAAAGTGAACGACCACGTGAGCGCTCGCTCTCCTTCCTGGTTCCGTCCAAATTGCAAATTTCCGCGAGAATCATTAGACAGAGAATGCCGGAATTGAAGCACGTCCTTAAATTCCAAACAGGAAACCGATGGATTCAGATTTTGAATTTAAATTTAAAATTAAAGCGATGATATAATTTAAAACATAATTGCAATACAAGATAATGCTATTAATCTGACACTACGACAGCGCAATTAGCTGTTCACCGCGCCAATTTAACAGAGCTCAGCGAAAGAAAGCTATCTCTGAAACAGATCTAGAAAAACTTGATATTTCGGCTCATAATTAGCCGCTATATAGCCGCAGCCAATTAAATCGTTTCTGGTGCGTGAAAATGATTTCTGCCACGTATTAAATTTCCTGCCTGCCTTTCTGCAGGAGAGGTTGCGCTCGTATAGTGAAGAATAAAATAAAAAATATATATAAAACAACCTCCCATGATGATTCTCAGGGTAACTCAAGTGTGCAGGCAGCGCTTGCTCGCTCCTCGTTTGATCCCCAATTAAGAGAGCGAAAATCGCTCGTTAATTACCCTTCCTCTCCTCCGCACCCGATCCAGTCGGCGGCTTCGAAATTCCCTTGACGAAAAATTTGAGTGGAATAAAGAGCGAGCTGAGGAATAAAAAAAGGATGCACCGTCGGACGCGGTAACAACTGCACTCGCTGAGCTGGAAAAGTCATTGCCCGCCAACGACGCGCTGCTCAACCGATTTCGAGCCTCAAATACCGACTTCTCCACAATCTCCACGCCGTTTTCATTTACAAATTGTTGAATAATAACTCCTGCTGATTTTACGTAATTTTTAAACCCTTGGGGATGCGTAATAGTTGTCAAAGCAATTGCATTTTCCCCCAATGAAATTGTGAAGCAGGCGGTTGAGAAACGAAAATTCCAATTTCGACAGTAAAGCGTCTCTTCTTTACCTTTTTCCTGTGAAGAAATATGTTTTGCTTTTGTATACCAACAAAATCTGAGGAATTTCTTGACCAAAACATGGCTGACAAAATGTTTTGTTTGGGAAGAACGATTTCTATATACCGGGTGGCCTGAAGCCTTGTTTGGCAAGCTCGGGTGAAATCGGGAGCATCTTCCCCCTTAAAATTCCACCTGAGGGTCTCGTTTGTTGTTAAAGTGAAAAGGTGTCCTTGTACATGACAAAGTAGGTAAAAATTGCTCTAAGGAGAAACCGTGAAGATCCAATTTTGTTCTCAGCGAAAATCCAAGCATTCCTTTTTGTCTAACAAACAAGCGAGCGATCGCAACAAACACGCCAAGTAGCTTTTTGTTCGTAAAAATAAAAAAAATGCTTTGTTGACATTAAGCTCTTTTTGCACCTTGTAAAGGAATATGTCATTTCTGACAGCCTGATAAAAATTCGTGGAAAGGTAAACTTGGGAAAAAAATAATAACCAATCATCGACATTTTGACAGAATTAAAATCAATTTCGCCTTAAATGAATTTTCATCTATAGTTGGACAAACAAAAACAAGCCCAAGCTGACGCGTCAATGATTATTTAAAAACTCGGGAGAGATGGAAGAAGGCAGAACGGTCATTACATTCTACTCTTGGCTGCTGCGTTATTTATTTCAACATAGCTGTCGGTATATTTTTTTTTCTATTGTCGCTATGCTGCTGGGGAGGCAGGGTGCCTTTGCCTTCGCGCCTTTTTTCTGAGAAAACCCCAGAAAGTAGGTTGGCGTCGGGGGTGGTGCGGGGGTGTGGGGAGCGGTGAGCAAGGCCAGTGTAGCAACAAAGGACGCCGCGCGCGGCAGAAATTCCTCACGGCGCCTGCCTTCAAGCTGGAGTTCATTGCTTTGCGATTGTGAATTGTGACGGGGCAGTCGCCTCTCTCTCTCTCTCTCTCTCTCTCTCTCGCGCTCGCGCGCGGTTCACCTTGAGAACTGCGCTGAGTGTGCAAAATTCAGGGGAGAGGAAGGTCGGCCATTGCCAGGTGCATCCCCCCTCCCGCCGGCTGCTGCTTATCCTCGCACAGAGACCTTTGATTCTCAAGGATTCGCCACTTTTATCCGTTTGATATTCCACCTTCGGGCAGACTATTGTTTTTCCCCCTTGGTTACATTTGTGGAATGTACAGGAAACTGTTACGCGACTCGAAAGTTACGACGCAGTTAAATGTATTTTCAATAAATTGCTAAAGCTGTGGGGAATTTTCAAGTATGTACCTCGGAAAGGCATTGAACCCTGGGCTCAAGGTCGCTAAGAATTCGCCATCGAATCGAGGCAGATTGCTCAGATTGCTGGAATTTCTATCTGGGTTGGTTTGTTTTTGAAGGAAAATCAGTTTGTTTTCATTATGAATAAATGTGGTTTGACATTTATTGGTATTTAGCCACCCGCTCGACGGCGGGCTCTACACTTCGTCAAAATGTTCCTTGCGCAGTACATAATAATTATGATCGTTATAATTACACATTTTGTTGTAGTATGTCATTTTGTATAAAAAATACAGTCAATCTCGGTATGTGCTCGCACCTGTCTTAAATCGTAATAATAATTTACACCAAGTCGCACTATATTATTCACAATGTACACATAAATTAGATACTCAGCGATGTGATGAGAGTTCTGAGAGGATTTCGCACCTGTCCAAGGTGCAACGGGGCTGCCGCGCGTTTTTAGAGATTACCGATCACTGGTTCGAAAAGCATGAAACGCCACGCGGCAGCCCGCGGTATACGATCCGTATGAGTGAGTGAGTGAGTGTGTGTGTGTGTGTGTATGTACGAGAGAGTAGTTATTGCGCATAAACTGCATTCAATCATGACGTATGTAAGTGTGTTTTGTGTAGTAAACATGCACGATAATAAATTAAGGAGGAAGGAACTTATAGAACACATTTTGCCTAGAGCAAAAGTCGTCAGTCATTATGGCATCAGCTTCGTATGCGCGTTTATAAATAAAAAAAAAATACCAAATCATCATCGAAGAAAGGAATACAAACATTCTACATGTATCAACCCACGCAAAATTACGCACGACGATTAATGAATGAATGAATTCGTTCTTAAGTAGATTGGGCGATGGCTCTTGGCACGCACGCGAAATATATACACACACACGCAGAGCCATCGGCGCGGACCGGAAGTTTCAGTTCCTGGTCGATCACAGAGTTTTTTTTTGCCGTCCGCGCGTGCGGCCGCGGCGCCCGGGGGTCGCACGCTGGCGTCGCTCGGCGCGGACGGACTCGGTCTTAAAACACTAGCACAGCCTTCACGGTGGCGAACTTCGCCGAACGAAAGAGGAGGAAAAAAAGCAGCTCGAGCGAGGCACGTGTGGTGTGCGTGCCCCGCGCCCCTATCAATTGTCCATCTAGCGTCCGTGAGGTCAAGGAGCGGCCTCCTCTCCCAGGGCGACACTGAGCGGCGGCAGGGGGCCGTACTGCACCTCCTCGTCGGCCTGTTCGGCCGACGCCGGCTCCGCCGCGATCAGCTCGTCTTCGCACTCGGGCAGCTGGCACCGGAACCACGGATGCAGCAGCAGCTTGTCGATGTCCAGCCTCTCGCGAGGGTTCAGCCGCAGGCACTGCTTGATCAGGTCCATGCACTCGGCGCTCAGCCTCAGCGGCTTCGAGTTGGGCGTCATTCTGCTCTTGAAGACGATGTTGGCGCGCAGGATCTCGTCGTCCAATTCGAAGGGCACGTCGCCGCACACCATCGCGTACAGCAGGATGCCCAGCGACCAGACGGTGGCGCTGCGGCCGAAGTACTTGCCGGAGCGGATCCACTCGGGCGGAGCGTACACCCTGGTACCTGAGAACACGCAAAGAAAACACGGGGTTAATTTTATTACTATAAATAATTGGCGTGATCGCGATTCTCGTTGCGTTTACCGTGCGAAAAAGGCCTTGAGCGAGCAAACGAACGAAGGAGCGCGAGGCGCCAGCCTGGAATGCGGCCCCACCACCGGAGAAAGGTAGGTGAGCGCGCGCGGTTACCAGGCTGGCGTTTCTGTGTCAAGCCGAGAGCGGCGATAAAATAAAATAAAATAACACTCACCATCAAAATCGGTGTAGACGGTGTCCCTGAGGAGGGCGCCGGACCCGAAATCGATCAGCTTGAGCTTGTTGGTCTTGAGGTCGACCAAAATGTTTTCGTCCTTGATGTCGCGGTGGATGACGCCAGCCTTGTGGCTCTGCAGGACGGTGTGCACGATCTGGCGGAAGAAGTCGCGCGCGAGGAACTCGTTCAGCACCACCTTGTCGGTGATGTAGTCGAAAAGGTCCTTCACGCTCTCAGGACGCTCCATCACGATGATGACGCTGTCGTCCCGCTCGTAGTAGTCCAGCAGGCCGATCACGCCCGGCAGGTTGGACACCTTGGACAGCAGGTACACCTCCATGGGCACGCGCTGGTGTCCCATCTGAGCAAAACAAAAAAAGGGCGAAATTTAGACCGTGTTTTTATTTTTCTTTAAATCCGGGTTTGAATGTAAACAAAAACATTTTTGTTGTTATGCAATAATAATCATTACTTTAGTAGGTCCAGATTAAAATGATGTGCAGCATCCAAAAGATTGAACCCGAGACGCCCATGTGGGCGACCCGTGAGAGGTCACGTGTGCGTTTTTAAAACCCAACCGAATTTCATTTTTCTCCAATTTTCCGCCGAATTACAATTTCAAGTGAACGGGGACACTCACCAGGACCATGTCCGAAATTTTCTGCTTCGAGATGTGCTTGATAGCGACGGGCAGGTTGTCGTTGCGGAGGCCGGCGTAGACGACGCCGAAGCCGCCCTTGCCGAGGCACGGGCCGACGCGGTACAGCCGGTCGAACTGGTCGCGGTAGGTCATGGTGGACGCAGGACCGGACACTGACACTGAACTGGTGGGCACGTGAGACACTGTGCGCCGCTTGGCTGCTGTTTGGTTGCTGAGGTTGAATGCGGAGCGAGCGACAGAGACGCGTGCGACTCCAACCGCTCAACCTACACGACTGCCGCTCAATCGAATTCTCTACGACGGTGGTGGCGGCAGGCAAGACCCGATCGCTTCCCCTCCCGCGCTGTTCGAATGTAGGATGATGAACCATATAGTAAAAGGGCGGCTGTTATGGCGGCGGCCGTAGTAACAGCCGGCTGCTCGCCGGAGGGGAGTGAGGAGGAGGGGGGCGGCGGCCGCGCCGGCAGCAGCAGTGCGCGCGCTTTGCTCTGATTCAGTGCCTGCCTGCATCCGCCGTCTGGCCCCCTCTGCCGCCCCCCTGCGACCCCTCCCCCCGTGCACCTAGGTTTGGCGCGCTGGCTGTGGCGGGCCAAGCCGACACGGCAGCACACCCAAACAAACGGCGCGAGGGGAAATCGTGTATCGTGTGTACGCAAACTAGGAGGAAAAACCCCGGGTTTTCCTTGCGCTCCTCGCATCCTGCTCGCAGGGAAACATTGACGATAAATTCATAACGTGGCTTGGCCGTGTGTTTGTTTTTACTTTGTAATATTTTTGCAGATTTTTCCTTGTTTTGCTTGAGCACATTCATGGTTATTTTTGTAGGGGTGACTAGCAAAATTATGTCGTATTGTTTTGACAACAAATACATAGGACGCTTTTACTCCCGGAAAGAATTCACTATTAATTTTTTCTAAGTTAGTTGCTGTTTTCTCCTGGTCGTGTTTTTAAATTCTTTCTACGTTTTAATGGGCTGTTATGAAAAGTCTAAGATGTTGCCAGAAATCAAAGCAATCGTTTCTAAACGTCCTGTTTTTATGTTAAATTTAGTAATATTGACAAACCTCCCAACCTTTTTTTCAACAACAAAACAAATTGTATGTTTTTTTTATTAACAATTACCAAATATGTATTGTTTGTTGGGACCGTCTGGCGCCACAGTTTCATTTTTAAATGTTTTTCTGCCGGCCTGAGTATCAAATTTGCTCTACAACTAACCGTATATCGTGAAATATTATACAATGTAATTTATGTTGAATATCTCTTCTTTCCTTGTACTTGTCCTCTTATCAATTTTCCTTTCCTGCGGCGAACCGCTCGCTGTACCCTGCGGTTGGCGCTCCGACTGACGTCTGCCTTTTTTCCTCTTCTGATAACAAATTGTTTTGATATCACCGATTTCCACGGTGCGGGATTTTCCTTATTATATTTCTCCGTTTTCCTCTGCCGCTGCTACATGAAAACAAAAACAAACGAAAATTTATCTGTGCGGTTTGAAGGTCTAAGGCTAACAGAGTTGTTTGGAGAGACCCATTGAATTAGATTTGTCCAACGACTTTATCGGCGAGCAAATATGAATTTAGGGAATTTAGGTTCTGATAAATCAATATAGATTTGATTTAGGCGTCTCGAAAATAAAAGTAATTATTATTATTTCTCCCTCATTTTGATTACTCATCGTTTTCCCATGAAAAGGGCCGTGGCATTTTGTTTATTTTGATAGTTGTGTTTGCCCGAACTTATCAGGCGAACAATCTGTGTGATTATCCACGAAAAAGAGACGCGCAATATTATAACGGCCGTGTTTCCAAGACCTAGTTTAACATTTCCAGATTTTATTATTATTTTGTTTGTTTTTTTTTGTCGTTGGCGCAGCTGCGCCGAGAGGATGGCGCCGAGGCCACTCTGCTTCTTTTTGAAATCGCGATAAAAGAGTAAAAAATATTTATATTAACTTATTTGCGTAACTGGTGCGGCGATGGCACGCTTATGCTTTGTTGACACTTTGGTGACGAGCGAGCGGCCGAGGGGCATGCCTCCGATAAATTCATTCGATCACGAGCCTTATCACATGACAACAATAATATAGCGGCGAGAGCACATGCCCCGGCAGCACGACGATGAAAATATTTTAATTTCCGACACTCACGCAGTCAGCAATACGCTTGAGTCATTCCAAGCAGAAAAACGACGCGGCTTGCCGAAAGGTGTCGTGCTGCTTTCGCCATTCCTCTGCTGCGTCCGCGGGTTTCCTTGCTGCACTTTGCACCTGATGCGATTATTTGTTTACATTCCTTAAATGACACTCAACAAATTCATTTCAAACTTAAAGACCGTCTTTGACGAAGTTTCTGAGCGCACCAATCGATTCTTGAGGGTCGAATTAGGTAAAGAGGAGATTTTTTCTGACCAAAAAGTCCAGAGCAACGTGGGAATTCTTTTTCCCGCCAAAACAATACGAATGCGAGAAGTGCGCATGCGTCAGAGCTGGCTGGATCTGACAAAGAAGGCGATCTCTCTGCAAGTGCTCAAACCAGCTCTGACGCATGCGCACTTCTCGCATTCGTATTGTTTTGGCGGGAAAAAGTATTCCCACGTTGCTCTGGACTTTTTGGTCGGAAAAAATATCCATTCTACCTGATTCGACCCTCAAGAATCGATTGGTACGCTCAGAAACGTCGTCAAAGACGGTCTTTAAACGTTATTTATGCTCTGGAATTCATCATGGAGATTCGAAAATAAATCTGTCCTAAATTTTCTCCGTTAGAAACGTTTAACTGGTAATAAACCAATCAATCAATTAGAATATTTGCTCATCTCTCATCTCTGGCCCATTTTTTAAATACCTCAGATTTAGTCAACATTTCTCCGCAGTGAGAAGCGCCGTGCATAATATTATACGTTATGTTTTTTTTTTTATTTGTCCGTCACGATTGAATAATTAATTTTGTAACACGTCGCGGCGCGCGAAGTGCCTAAGGAAATTCCAAACTAACCTGCTTGATGTGCATCTACGTTTTATTACACTCTGCGTACACCTTCAGCAAGGTTGTTCAAACTTTCTATTTTGCACTTTGAAAGTAAAATTCAAGCTGCGAAGAAGATGGTGTTGACCGACATATAAAATAATCAAATACCAACTGTTCGTGCAATTTAAATTCCTCGCCAGCAATGGTAATTGCAGATTTCACTGATAAATTATTTATTGCTTAGTATATTGGAAAGGGAAAATCATTTCAATTTTTTTTTTTAATTCTGATATGTGAGCAGTCAATTTTAACCCCTTTCTAAAATCGATTAATACGCCAGGAAACATCTATAAGAATCGATTATTTTAAATTGTTTTTTCCTCGTGAAAATAAAATGAAATTAAAAATAAAACCCCTTTTCTTTGATCGTTTTCCTATAAGCTCGAAAATAAACAACAAAAACCATATGTGGAGGAAAATCCGGTATGTAAAAATCAGGCCAAAATCGTGCAGATTATTCCGCTCGTGCCTGATTTTGCCGCAAATCTCGATCGCATCCAAAATTTCCAGCTTGCCTGACGTCAAGGCGGAGGAGGCTTTTGCATTTTCACGTTGAGCGGTTTAAATCACCAAACAGGACAAAGTTGCGAGTGTTTGCAGAAACGGATTCGCGTCTCATCGGCGTGAGTCGACACAAAAAAGCGGTGAAATTTGCTGCGCACAAAGCTGGCTGAAATTCAGCGTGATTATGCTGATTACACGCGCCTTCCTTGGCGGTTTATGCCTCGGCATTTTTTGCCCATTGACGCAAGCCTGCTCGCAAGCCTGAAGTTGCACTTTTTATCCGACCTATGCAGAAGAAAGAAGAAGCAGCGACCGCCGAGAAACCAGCGACAACCTTGCCAGCCACCAGCATATGATTATAATATGCTGTTTTTTCTCGATAATTCTGATTGAGGGAACTATCAACCGTCTCAAAACATTTATGTACCTTTGTTTATTAAGTGATAAATAATTATTTGATTATTTACTTCAGGAAGAAAATGAAAATTCATAACAAGAACAGATCGGTTTAATATTTAAATGAAAAATAAATGGTTTTGATCAGCGGGGTCCAGATGTGCGATAAAATTGGTTCGCACTGCGCAGATACAAGATGGCGTCTGAAGGTGGGAAACGAAAAGCTCTCTTTGGGTTGCCGTACGAGTGTCAAGAGTTTGTTTTTACGATCCGAAAGATACAATTAGTACAATTAATGCAAATTATGTCACAATATTGACGAAAACCTGGTTCTTTTCGCGAATTTTCACGTGACCGTTTTTTCGCGCCATTCTCGCTTCGTAAGAATCTGGCCCCCGCTGGTTTTGATTAGACTTAGAGACCTTAAAGAGAGATAAGCAGAGTCCAAAAATTCGCCGAACGCCTTTTAGCTCCCATTAGAACCCCATATGATGTTAAATGATTCTCGTAAATCACTCTTCATTTTGCTACTGATGCGTGTCCATCGTTATATAATCGAAGAAACTAAGTATAAAAGTTGATTTATTTATAACTGATACATTATTTGCGGATGAAACCACGCAAATCGGAGATAATAGCTCGGCTCAAAAAATTCTCGACGCTGATTGGCTGACGCAACGCGCATGTCAGCAGAGGAGATCCATTCACAGCGAGCTGCTGCGTCAGCCAATCAGCGCTCATCGAGCTGCTATATCTTTTCTTTCTTATTTTTAAATCAGTTTGAATTAACAACTAACGTGATTTCGCGAGGGTAAATCGATAAATTAACTCTTTAGCTACAAGTATAGTCACCAAACAATCGGTTGCGGGAGAGTCATGGGAAGCAAAATTACGTTCGATGACGTTTTAGGATCTCTCTAGTTTTGAAATAAAACACTGCTCGTGGTTTTAGAGTTTGAATAATGAAAAGAGCTACAAAAAACTGATGTAAAAATATATTGATGCTATATTTGTCTTGTATTTTTTATTTAATATTTTTATGACACACCATCAATATAAAATTTTTAAAAACGTGTTACATTTCCTTGAGTTATCTTAACAAATTCTTATGATTGACGCTATTGACAACAGTTAAATTATAATGTTTTGGTTACGTAAGCGGTTCTGAAAGTCTTCCTTTTCTTAATATAATAAATTTCATAAATTTCCTTCGTGTTACGTTAGAAATTAATGGATTTCGAATTTCTCCGCTTGCACTATTATTACAACTACCATCTTCTTTTATAAATAGAAGATTATTTACTCGGCTGAAAATAAAAAATAAATTTTGATCGTTAATTTGGCCGAGCCGAGTTTGAAGGCACGTCAATTTATTTTTCACGTGCGTCACTCTGCGTAATTAAACCAATAAATTTTTTGACGACATAAGACGGTGCCCCTGCGTCGCGGCGAAGCAATAGAGTGCGAAATTCATGCGAAAAACGCGCAAAGACAATGGAGCGCAGGCGATGACGCGCGCGGCCAGATAAAAAAAAGGTTGTGTGGCGCCAGGACTGCAAGCGTTTTTACTTGAACAGCGCGTTATCTATCTCGGCGACGGTGCAGCGCGCATTATCAGCGTGTGTGTCTCAATTGACGTCACCGCTACCAGGAAAATCCCCAACACATCGCCAATCCAAACAAACCATTCACATGCACGCAGCGTGCAGCACATAAAGAGAGTGCGAGTGTGTGTAGGATTAAACCCATGCTCCACTTTTCGCGGAAAAATTCCGAGCGCTCCCGCGGCGCCAGTCCATTATCGCAGACCCAGCCCCGTCACGAGCGTTGCACCTTGAATAAAAAAAATAATTAAAACCATGACGCTGGCACCATCCAATTTCGAATTGGACAAAAAATTTACGACACGAGAAATTTCATTTTCTAAATTAAAAAAATTGAATTTTTTGTGCTTGATTTTGAGGTAAAAACGGAAAAGGTGTTGATGGACCTTGGATCAATGTTTACAAAATGCTGTAAAAATGTAAATAAGTCGTATTTTGGGTAAAGATTACGTCAGAGTCGCAATGGACAATAACAAGAAACTCTTTCTAGCGTTAAAAATATTGAAATTCAAGACTGTAAACAAAGGCACAAAATTTATTTTCGTATTCAAAATATTTTCATAGACAAAACCTTAATTTCCTGCCAAACAGTGACTTTCTTTATATGCGTCTAGGACTTTTTTCTGTTTTTCTCCTCTCAAAAACCTGAAGAAAGTCTCCGTGTTCAGGAAAGAATTTGGAACGTCATAGACCTTTTTCAATTACGCAAATGCGACATTCCATTGCCTCATTCATTGTCAGATAGCAACTAATTATTTTATCTGCTAAGTCAATTTGCAGAAACCGAACCTATTTTCTTATCTCGAGAGAATTCGACGAGAAAGCTTCATTCGCGGTAAAGTACCAAGTCATTGCGACAATTACTCTCGGCCTCCTCGAGAATGCCAATATTTTGGAGAGTGTGAGATAAAAAGCTGGTGGGTCCACGCAATTACTTGCATAAATGAGATTACGGATGCGATAATAGGAGAGGACTTTGTTTCTCGAAATCGTTATCACGGAATGATGTGCGCATTTTCGCGGCTGGCGACAAGGAGAACGAATTCCTCAATGATTGTGTGTCGTGTTGTCAATTTTACAGTATGGTTTGTAAACATCTTACCAAAGTTGGCACGCGCTGTGCGATTTTCTTTGAAATTATTTCACTGCTCGAAGATTACTGCGAATCAAAGGATTTTTTACAACGCAATTTTTTCGTTTGCGTTTTATTCGTTTCTCAGATAAAGGGTAAAACCGCGAGAGAGCAATACGCGGAAACATTTTTGAGTACAATTTTATCTACCGGAAGTCGATGATTTGTAATACAAATCTTACAAAATGTAAACAAACAATCTTTGTGTAAACGTGAGTGAAAATTTGCTTTCAAAATCTTGTAATTTTTTTCAATGTACTCGACCCTAGCAAGAATAAACAAGAATATATAAATTTGAAGACTTCAATTTGATTTATTTGCCTCTTATAATTTTTTAATCTCCATTATTATTCGAAGAATTGTTGCAAAAATTGAAATATTACATATATGCAGCTTGAAATCATGTAGGGATGTTTCCTTCTTTTTTTGGCACCGGGTTTTTTAGTATGAAAAATATTAGATTGTTGGCCGATTTTTTGAAACGAAATTTTCTGCGTCGAAACAGCCAAAATCGGCTGCCGAAGAGGGGGGCGTAACCGAGGGAATGCAATATGGCGGCACAGACATGGCAGGCACTGCTCGCCGCTCATAGGGGGCGTGGTGCGCCACCATATTGTATTCCCTCGATTACGCCCCCCTTTTCGGCGGTTGATTTCGGCTGTTTCGACGCCAAACATTTCGGTTTCGTGTTCATGAAAAAATCGGCCGACAAATCTAGTATTTTTTAATACCAAAAACCCGGTCGAAGGAAACATCCCTAAAGGTCACAGCCATCCGGCAGGAATTTTAGATTCCGTGGGCTAAGTTGCGCCAGCCACCGGTAAAAAGGGTCAAAATTTAAAGTGCAGGAGGAAAATGTCTTCCGGACTGTTAAGCATTATCAAAATTCATGTTTAAAATATTGTCAGCCACCGGTGAAAATGGCCACTTTTTGCAATCTTTTACCATAGAGTCCGGAAATGCGAAAATACCTCCTGTAGCCTTTACGCTGCGAGCCAACGGGCGGTTTTCAAATTAATAACACATACTGAGCGAAAAAAATATTACACAACTGCGCTAATTGAAAAGTGCGAAAAGTGCGTCTCAAAAATGAAACCGCCTAAAACCTTGAAGCAGTCGAGTTACATTACTTATTGTTAGAGGCGGTAACTTTCCGAATTTCGCATTGTTTTCCCAGCATTTATTACACCACCAGCATTATCAGGACACGACACGTTGATAGCGCCTGTGGTGCCATTCAGCACCAGCACCCGAATTTCAAGGGCGTCCGTTGACCGGCCCATGGCCATTTGCTGTCGTTGTCGCGCATCACTTATAACGAGAAAGGCACGGCCACCTGGCCGTCCTGGCCTCACCTCCAAAAAGAATAATCGATTGTAACTGCGCAAAAATCGCGAAAGCACGTGCTTCCTCCTCTCAACCAATAATATCTTAATTGTATTTTCAAACACGTGCTCCGACCACGTGAAGTAGTGTATGTACACCTTGCCTGAGAATGTGCAATAACACAGAATTATTTTGAACTCCCATCGGAGCCGGATCTTAGTTTGTGGCTGGCCGACGGGTGGCAGCACTGCGCAGAAGCTCATTCCGCGATCCGCGAGCACACGCGAGACGAGATGACGAGAGCGGGGGCACACCCTTTCAGTGCGAGTCTGCGATTTACGAGTCAGCGGACACGAAAAACAAGACAAGTGGAAAAACACGTAGAGCAAGCAGATCGAAGCGGGCGAAAAGGGGTGAAGAAGCGAGGCTTTCGCCACTTGGCGACACCCCGCGGCAGCTTGTCGCCCAGACTGCCTCAGAAGGCGATGAACACGTAAAGCAGCAGCCACCGCAGACAAACAGAAAACAAACATGCTGACCGCCACGACGTTGTCCCTCCTGTCGGCGGCCCTCGCCTTCAAATCAGGTAAAATTATCCCAAAATTTTAATGAGTTGTGTCAATTACTAATTCTTTCCGGTTACTATTACAGTCGAAAGCAAAATCTGTGATGGATTTTACGCCAACGGCATCGAGGACGACGAGAGTGGTGTCCACTGGCTGTCCTGTCCCCAGGAGGACCAGCCCTTTTACTACACGGAGTGCTGCGCCTCCAACCAGACGCTGCGATGCTGTCCCCACGGCTCCATCATCAATTACTTTGACGAACAGTAAGCGCGGGTTCAATGACCTCAACAAGAGGTGCTCAAATTCCGGCTATATGTATTTGCAGGGTGGTCATGATTGTCAGCATCATTGTCATCAGCCTGTGCGTTCTGCTGATCATCCTCACACTTGTTTGCTGCTTTTCCAGCAACTGTCCCATGTACAATTTCTGCAGAGTTACTTACACCCAAGGAGGCGTTGTTGCTTATTGTGAGTTGCTTTTTCTTTTATTTAGTTTTAGAACGTATATATTTGCCACAAATGCTGTGAACAGTGTGACCCTTTTTTGGATCTGGTGTTTAAAGGGTTCGCCAATTTTGCAATGCGCTAACTGAAAAAAACCCAGCAGTTTTGGGGTTTTCTGAATTTAATCCTGAAAAGGTCACATTTCGCGACAAAAAGCTATCGGTCTCTTGGTGAAACCAGTGGCTTTTACTACAATTTTGTAGCCATTGGTAATGGAAACTGATCTTCAGTAAAAATACTCAAAAAAGCAGTTTTTTTGCAATGCGGTGGGGTTTTCCAGGAAAATGCGGCTTTTTGCGAACTCCGTCCGTTTATTATGGGCGTTTCCTGATAGGTTAAAACGAAATGAATGAGGCTGCGCTTTTATGGTCAACTAAATATCTGGTTTACTTAGAGTAATGGGTTTTACATCATGAGCACAAATCAGAGAATTTTAAACAATTTAAGCTCATGCCAAAGTTAATTCAAGCCAAACTCTAACTAAAAACTAAATGTCCCAGAAACCAACTCAAGTTAATAATTTATTTATTTTAGGCTCTTTTATTAAAATATACTATTTTTGCCAACATTTTCCTTTTTAAAGTTTGTGCAATTATAACAGGCATGAATGAACTCAAAAAAAGACACCGTTTTGGTAGGAGGTCTTTAAATCTTGGTATAGATGTTGCTCTAGTTTACCTTAATAGTCAGACCTGAAAATTTCAGAATGAAATTCCATAAATTGCCTATTTCACTGGGGCGTTGAAAATGTCATTTTTATTAATAAGACTAACTTTTTTGTTACTAGAGATAAGCTGAAAAAATCAGTATTTAAAATATTCCACTGATTATGCCCTTGTGGCGCCTTCTCGCCACTACTGTCCTACTACTTTGCATTTAACCTGTATCGCCAGGTGGCAGTACAAAGGTGTGCGACAAGCAGTGCACCCTTACTGCACCTTCTCCCCCACTGCACCTTAAGCCTCGCACCAAAGCAGTCGCAACACAATATTTGCGATATCTAACTCTAGAACGGTCGTTGATCGCTATACCCTACGCCATTTTTGGAAGGTCCCGAAATTTTGAAATATTTAAAAAAAACCACATATTGAAGGGAATCAAATTTTCCAAATTTTAAATAGTCAAAATGTAGCTCATTCAATAGAAAATGACATATAAAAAATGGCGACAAGCTCTGTTTTTCCTTTTTGAGATGTTCGCAACCGATATGGGAAAAAAACGAAAAAATTGAGAAAATTGGCTGGCAAGTTACCGTGCTTTTCAAATGGCAATGGCTGTCTCCTTACTTGAAATCCGATTTAATTTAAAAACCAAGAGTTTCCCCAATAAGTGGCATACACAATTGGACAGATCTCGACGAGAGGAATCGGAATATGCCAAGAAAATATGTTCGAGCACTGTAAATTTTGGAGAAAATTGGCAAAATTTGAATTTGTATTGTAGGAAGTTCATTTTTTTATTATTGCAAATTGTTGAACAAATTGTTTATCGGTCAATTGTTTAAGGCATCCGACAATTTAAATAATTTTTAATTGTTGCCCTCTATCATTCCACTTTAACAAGCAGGCATGCTCCAAAAGCACGATTTTTTTTAAATCCCGATTTGAAATAGACATTGTTGGGCTAAATTATACAGCGGATCATTTATCCTTTACGGGGAAGGACTAAAGTTAAAATGTATTCCAATTGTTCCCTCAATCAACCCTTCAACCAATCCTATCAATAAAAAGTGAAAAAATCCGATTGCAAAGAAAAAGATGAAAACTTTACGATAGTATTAGCAAATATTTTAAAATGGAATATTAATTTAATTTTTTTCATTTGGGGATATTGTTTGAAGGGGTGGTTTGGGGATGGTTGAAGGGACTGAAAACGGCGACAAAGAAAGTATAATTTTAATTCTCTTTGCGTTAAAAATTTCCTGAAAAATTATAACTAGCGATGCAAAATTATGCTTTTTATCTACAGATTTTGAGTAAATTTAGACGTTTTTTAAGGTTTTAATTTTCACTTTGGTTCAAGTGGCTTGAAATTGTCCCGCAACGATTGGAGGCTCACAAAAAATAGTTGATCGTCTACATTTCACAGCCCTAGTTTCGAAGTTTAGTTTTGACCGATTAAAAATGGGAAACATTGCAATTTTTAAATGGTTTCCTTACCTGACTGTAAAAGAAAATGAAAAATTTCCAATTTTCCTATTCAATTTTTAAATAATATTTGATCTTTGAATGGAGTTTATTAAATAATTTTGATGCGTCAACAGCTACCAAAGAGGAGGAACCCCTGACCAACCCTCCAGACGAGCCCGAGCAAAAGAGCTACATCCCCAGCTCGGCTGTAAAAATCAAGATGATGGATGAGGTTTAACTCGACCAAGTGATTTTAGCTATCCTATTAATGATTTGATGCGAGCACCGATTTGTCTGCTAGTCTGCACTCACCCTCAAGTTGTAATTTACGTTGTTGTCTCTTAGGCGCACCTTTTATTGTTATATGTATTGTACTGTTGTTAATCCCTCCATTTTTGATTAGTTGTATGCTTAAGAGCCTGCTTTCCCAGGGCTGTGACTGAGTGTCAAAAGGGCTGGACTACGAATTTTGTTGCAGTATTATTTTTCTACGCTGCGAGGTTGTATTTTTTATACCGTGTAATTAGTACAAAACGATGCATTTATTTTCACCACCGATTGACGATGATTACTTCTTAATTTATCTACATACCACCCACGCACCTCTGTTGTTGAACAATGGTTGAGATTTTTCAGCAGGGTTCCGAGAGTAAAACCCGAGGTTTTTGGATTTTTCATTTCACACAGCATAAAATTCAAAAATTATCTGACCCAAAAAACAAAGTAGTGTTCGTCAAAAATGGTTAAAACCGGGTTAAACCAGTTGAAGCCAGCCCGCCGAGGTTTTCGGAACCCTGTTTTTCAGCGGCCTTTTGTGCATTCTGCCCTTCTGTCAGTGTTTTCCGATACTCGACGCTAAACGTGTGTGCATTACAATTCTCACAATCAAAACGATGTTCTCGAATCTCAATTATTACTGTTAGATGTAGCCAAGTCTCAAAATATGGAACAAAGTGTGACAAACAAACTTAACCGCACTCACATTTAGAGAATAGAGCCTATGTTTAGTTGTAGATGAACAGCTTTTAGGCAGTTAGGAAATTAAAAATAAGACGTTCTGGTGAAATTGGAAAATAATGTCCGTCCTGTGGGACTTCAAAAGTGTCTAATTCTTTATCTGGAATCTTGTACAAAAACCTGTAGCAGCAGAAAGAAAGCCAACTGTGAGGAGTATTTTCCTTTTAATTTTTCTAGTATAACTCTTTACTAGGATTTTAATAATATATCCTGCTTTGAAATGCAAATAATGGAATGCTCCTCTTGTGTACCAAACCGAGATTTTTAAATATGAAATTTTGTGCCTCACTTTTTACTGAGCGACCATATTTTTATTCTGATAAATATGATATTAATGTGAAATTAGATTTGCACTTACCGCCTTTTGAATGTTGCATTATTCTGCGTAATTTAATAATACAGCTGGTGTTTAAAGATTGAAGCATAAATTGATTGGATTGCAGCCTTCTCGATCCTTTGGCAACTTTTCCTGATTGAATCTGTACAAGCACAAACTGCCTTATTTCTGAAACTACACTGACTTTGTACTTAAATTCGCAAGACTAATAAAATGAATCTGAGCAGATTTAAATTGAGAATGATGTTTTATTGTTGAATAAAGAACAAAAGTGTGGGAAAAATTCACTTCTCAACAAAAAATTAAAAACATTTTTTTAAAAAAAATTCAAGCTACCAAAAAAATTGGAGCCTGCAAAATAATTCAAAGAATTTTGCGGATTTTTCAAATATTTTTATCATTACTTATCAGATTTTTTAAAACGGTTGATGTAAAAGGCCGCATTTAAATTTGGCTCTGGATTTTGCAGGGTTTCTTTTTAAAATTGTATTATAATTGACTATTATGTTTTTGACTTCCGAGTAGTGAAATATTGGAACGAAATGCCACATACACTTAAATCTTGTTCAATAGTTCAGTTCCCATCGCTTTGCAGTGCGTATGTGTTCGCAAATTTTTAAGGTGTTGAACATTCTAGTTTGGGCTCATTCCGACTTTGCTCCTAGGAGCAAGGTTTTATCAAGTTGTTTGCCAGGAATGGTGCCCTTTCTCACTTCATTTTTTTCTACTTCTGACTTGTCGTATTGATGTATTTGTATATTTGTATTTAAGTGAGAATAAACATCTATAAAATAAACATATAAATAAATACTGTGTTTACAACGTAAAAGTGAAAATCAGGAGGTAAAATGTTTAAAAAGTGCAAGCTTTTCACATAAATTTCCAGCAAAGCTGATTAAAAAAAAAAACTATGAAACGCGCAACTGAAATTATGTATTATTTTAATTTTAATTCAAGGCTGTGGTTTTCTTGCTCCGAAAATATGGCAAAATTGTATTCTTTGATGAATTCCTCAAACTTAATTAGATGACTAATTAAGCACCCAGCAATGAGTTTCGTAAATTTGCTTTCAAAACAATTAAGCTTGACTTGAACCCTAGTAAATAGAGAGTTTGACGGGGTGAATCAGGGCGAATTTCTTTCAAATTTTACATTTTGAAAGAACAAAAATTAATTTTCAAATAAACACATTTACACAATTATTAAAACAACCCTTTCAGAACAAAAGTTAGTCCATTTTTTCATCAATGACTGTCAGAGGAATTACACTTCATGCTGTTTTCCCTGTTTTCGCAGCCACGGAATAATCTTCCCTGTCATTTTTATTTGTCTCGTCATCAGAGTCTTTAAAAGTCCATCTACTATGTCGTCGGAATTGTGCCGATATAGTGTTGTCATGCCTTATAAAACGAAATCAAAACATACCGAACGACTACTGTCTTTGCCTTTGCCGGCCGGCGCAAGCGAAAATCAATTAAAAATTCAAAGAGAGGCGAGTGACCGAGTGAAGTTCAACATTCAAAACAAGCAGAGCCGCGTGAACATGTGACGCGAGTGCGAGTAAATCTGGAAGGGAGGAGACCTCATTCATTATTCCACTCCCGTCTGCGCGGTAGTTTGTTGCATAAGTTATGGCAATGCTGTACAACTTTAGCAGCGACACTGAATCAAATTAAGTCGGGTTTTGCTACGGATGATCGGTGATTATCAAGTACTTAGACGTGTCGGTGCTTACACTGGCTTTAATCTTGATTTAGATCATATTTAAAACATTGAAAACATAATTTTCAATTTAAAAAATAAACTTCTTATGAACTTGAGTATAGTTAAATCTACAAAAACCATGAACTCTGAAACGCACGCCCATGTTTTGCTCTTTTTCGACCTGCTCATTCCTGCACATACACAACACGGCGGCCACGCCCTCCGTACTGTCAAAGTGTCAAAATTATCTGCGGTGCGAATCCCGAATTCGGCATGAAGGGCGGCGGTGCCGACATCGAGCCGAAAAAGTGATCGAGCTGGCAGCACGACCGCAGGTGAGTCGCCGTCGAACGGTTCTCGCGGCCGGTTGCGCAACCTGAGCGCCAGGTCGGTCGCACCTTTGCCCAGGTGGTGTCCGCATGTGCCGTTTTCGCTCCGTCGAGCACAGTCGCGCTAGTAATTATCCCAGGCTGTCACCCATACCGTCGTGTTGTGTCAAAAAACGTGAGTTTCAAGGGGTGTTCAACCCCTTTTAGGCTTTTAACGACGGAGAATCGAGATATTTGAAAAGAAAACTCCTTTTTAATCGGGCCCTGCTGACCTTTTCAGTCATAAAATCCTGAAATTTGACTGAAACAAACACTCCCATGGTTAATTTTCTTGTTTCAGGTCTCTAAAACGGCTGTAATGGCCCTCTCAAGGCCCCAAGGATGAAAGGCAGCAGTTGTCTCTGCTGCCTCCGCCTCGCAATTTACGCAATTTAATTGGCCACAGCGCGAAATTATTGCTAATTAAGGACGTATATCACGATGGCATCACCGCAGCAAACCAAGAAATACACCGCCAAGGAGACTATTGAAGTGAGTATCATTCAAAAAATTTTTATATTAAAATTTCACCGCAATAATTTTAAAAATTAAAGGTAAATATTCAAATTGTGATAAAATACTAAGGTTTTATTTTGAACTCTTCCGCCTGATACTTGACAAATTGATAAAATCGTGATTTATAGCTCTGCTGATTTTTTTAAAGTGGAATGATACTGGGCAACAATTGAAAATTATTTGAATTGTTCGATGCCTTAAACAATTGACCGATAAACAATTTGTTCAACAATTTGCAATAATAAAAAAGAAGCTTCCTACAGTAAAAATTCAAATTTTGCCAATTTTCTCCAAAATTTACAGTGCTCGAACATTTTCTTGGCATATTCCGATTCGTCTCGTCGAGATCTGTCCAACGGTGTATGCCACTTATTGGGGAAACTCTTGGTTTTGAAATTAAATCGGATTTCAAGTAAGGAGACAGCCATTACCATTTGTAAACTTCCAGCCAATTTTCTCAAAAAATTACAGCGCTCCTTAGGTCAATTTAGGCTTTAACTGAATCCTAAGGGACGAGTTTATGCATTGGCAACAAGCATTTTCCAGGCTTTGCAGTATCATTCCTCTTTAAATAATTTTTGTTCACGAGGGATTAGTGCCGCGGATTTTCCCTTTCTTAACATCAAAGTATGACATTATTATTTGCTTTCTCTTTCCGGCAAAACTCTCGTCAGAACAATAAGGAAAAAAAGGGTAAATATATTCATAAGATTCTCAATTTTGATTCTCGTGTGAAAGACTTCTGTCTGCTGGCATGGCTCATTGTCGGTTAATTTCTCGTCTCGCTGGAGATCGCTTCCCATTATACGCACACTTGAGGAGCACTAGCACGCACTCTCATTTATTTTTTCAAGCGCCTATATTCCCTCTCGACACACATCTTAATCACGTACCAAAGAAAAGCTCTCGCAGGCAATTAAAAGCACTTTTCGTATCGGCGGCTCACACACACAAAAAAAAATGGTTGGTTAACTGGCGCCAAACATGTTGAGAGGCGGGTGTTAATTGAGGGTTAAACGTTTCATCGTGGGTTTAGACTAAAAAAACATGGGACTTGACAATTTGTTCGGGTCATGAAGCAATGCCGTTTAAGATGACATTTTTATTACCAATAAAAATTTTCTTTTGAAATTGTTGGGTAAAAAAAGGATTAAGGTTTCAAGGGGCTAGAAAAGTTTTTCAAGTGCACGGTTCTGAGAATTAATCAAAGGCTTATAAATCATCGTTAACTGACCGGAGCCCCGTGATTCAATTAAGACTAATTGATCTCTTTCACGCTCGTGGCTTCAAGGAAAGAGAAAAGCAAACTTACGCTTCTCACTGTCCGCCTTACATTAGTTAAATTTTTCAAAGTCCCTTGTAGACAAACAATTTCGCTATTTTTGTCGACAGCAACAGGGAAAGACTGAAATAAATTTATTTGAATCATTCATCACTCAATAATCCGTTTGGCATGCATCCAAAATAATTCTAAAAGGTGAAAATGAATACAAATTAATTTAATGAATCGAACGAAAAACTTTGAATCACAATTTAGTTTAATAGCTAAGAAAATATCGTTCTTCTTCCGACTTTCAAATGTTTTTTATCCTTGTACGTATTTTTAAGAATTAAGTGTTTATAAATAAATTTTCAAAGTACTGGGGAAATCTAGGTGAAATGTCACAAGGGTTTTTAATGGCCTGAGGAAACTGCAGGCCAGAGGCATTGTGGCGTAATATGCACTAAAAAGATGGCATTCTTCCAAAGTGGTTACCTCTTGACACCAAACCGTTTTTCAAAATTGAACGTCAGGATAAAGAAATGAAAACTCGCAGGCCGCATTCTTTCTGAGATTTACGTTCTGCTGGCTTTTATAGGAAAATTATATTGGCAGAAATTTAAATTTTCGAAAATATAATAAAAATCGGTTGACGTTATTTTTACCATTCTTTTAGTATTTAAATCTGGCGCCAGCAGTTTATTTTCAATTTTAGGGCGATTTTAGACTTAATCCTGCTGCTGGGAATGCAACGCTTTAATGATTTCCATTTTATGTGCTGAAAACAATAATCAGTTCAGCCGTTCGCCTTAGAAATGTCTTTTTTTACGATTCTATGGTGATTGGCTGGACAAATTTTTGGTTCGAGCATAACAAAAGAAATCATTTAAAGTGAAGATTAACAGTGTCAGGATTTAGGGTTCGCCAATTTTGCAATGCGCAAAATGCACCACTAGTTTTTTGGGCAAAATACCAGCTGGATTTTTCCGAATTTAACCCAGAAAAGGTCACATTTCGCGCAAAAAAAGTCACTAATTTTGGAAAATCACGGTTAGTGTAAAAATGTTCGATCTTTCGATGAAACCAATGACATTTTTACTGATTTGTAAAATTATCTATTTTTGGTCAGAATCATGAGAATTTTTGATTTTCAATTAAAATGCATGTGTTTTGGAAAATTGCAGTAAACCCCGCAAAAATTGTTTGCAATGCAGTGGGTTTTCCGGGAAAATGCTTCTTTTTGCAAACCCTGGTCAGGATTGTGTCTGAAATCGCAGCGGAATAAGTGCCTTTAAATCGAAAGTAACCGCTGGCGCCATCTATTTGCAGCTTAAAACTTCGAACATTAATATACGCTTTCGCAACTGGATTTTTTTTTTAAATTTTAGCAAAAGCAAGGAATGTCGGCAAATATATAGATAACTTCAAAATTGTCTCTTTTATTTAATTTTAAAATGGAACATTATTTAAAACGGCTTAAGAGCATAGTGTTGAACTTCCAATACGATAAATACTGCGCGCTGAGTGCGTGTTTTCCTCAAAACTTCCTTTCGGAGGCGATGGAGGCTAAAATTAGCTCCAGCCAGCATCTCCTTTATTTTTAACACGCGTGCGAGACTCACGCTCGCTGCCGCTCCGTCCAGATTTCGACCGAATGAGTAGTATAAATAAATTTGTACATTTAACCGAACGCACTAACGAACTGCCTGAGAGAGCCGCGGCGTCGGCGGCGGCGAGTCTTGGGTGTGGAGGAGCACGAGGCGGCGCACACACAAAACAACACAACACAACAGTGTGTGTGTGCGCGCTCGTTAATTTGCAGCCGCCCAGCGAGTGTGCGAGACGGTGTCGCTCTCTTGGAGAAAACATGTCCCTTCTGGACGTGGCCGCGTGCATCATGGCACCCAAGCAGGACGAGCGAGAACGCCAGATGGACATTATCCAGGTATTGCCAGACGCATAGCCTACTGTTTGTTTGGCCTCTCATCATTTTTATAAACCCTTTCCTTCCTTCGTCCGGCGGGCGGACGGCCTGCAATCTTTATTGCTGCCTGGCCTCTTCCGCGCCACTCTGCAAGATAGCCCCTGGGTCGCCACTCTCTGTCCGCAAGCAGCAGGATCTTTTTTTAATTTTTTTTTTCAGCCACATGCGAGTGAAAATTGAACTGGGTTTTTAGTTCTAATTTCCTGATTAATAAGAGTTTTAAATTTATTTATTTAGCACCCATTTGATTCCATTTTCTTCGGACGCATTTTAAGTTTAGGTTGTCTCCATCTTTCTGACGGAGTACGGTACTCCGGGTTTCCCCATTAACCCACGACATAAATCTCGCAGATGAATGTCTTTTGTGAGGAATCCTCTGCTTTTGACTAGAAATTATCATCGCCGTGGCCATTAGCGCTACATTCTTAAGGTGTTGATAATGGTCGTTAAGACGTGTTAATGCTAACGCCTTATTAGATGGGAACAATCTGAGGTGAATGTTAATTATTTCAACGGATTATTGTTCATTCGACTGTTTTTGAACTTTTTATCCATGATATAATTCCACAAATAATACAGAAATTGCCGAAATTTAATTCTGAAAATTTAATGGCAGCGTGGGGAGTGAGTTTTAAAATATAATCATGACCCAAAGAAAGCGAACAACTAATTTTCAATTGGGAAAAATAAATAAATGAATTAAAACTGTCACAAGTTCAATTATTCATTTATTTACACAAAATACTACATCATCCCTACGATCTCAATTGAACTTTGTTGCATTTTTCGCTATATTTGATTAATTGATAATCTCATAAATAAAATGGAGCCATGGTTCCTTGCTCTGGTACATCAGAAGTAGGTGATTCTGGATTCAACCTTCAGTATGTCCACCAATTTTGCTAATACTGCTTCGTAAATTCAGAAAGACGAAGTTGTACTGGGTACCAGCGTTTTATAATTCCAATTCAGACTGTTAAAATCTCTGCAGCGGATTACTCGTAGTAGATATCTTCGTGTCTCAAATATACAAGCAATATTTTTACGAGATAATCTAGCACTTCTACAAGTTCTGAATATGTTAGGTCAACTGGTGGTCGCGTCACCTCAGCAGGTGGGTGGGTAGCATTACCTGGCACTGAAATTAAATCATTTTAAAGTTGCGTTATTCTGAATTTAGAATTTAGCAGGAACGGATTTGAAATTAGACGGAAACTGTATATTTAAATTTTCTGGCAAGTTCCCACATTATTCAACGCTCCCGAGAACCAAACGGAGCTTTAAATACAATATAGTATAAGCCAAAATTCTTCTTAATAACCGTGAAACAGTAGTCGAGAAATAGATTCTCCCTCTTAAGTCACAATATAAAAAAAGATTTAAATAAACAACTACCTGAGCCAAGCGGAGCAACAAAAAAAAAACGACAATCGCAGCACGCATTTTGTTTCGTGTTCACAACCAGACGAGAAGTGTCTAACTTTTAAAAATGTTTCCAAGGGCATAATAAATGGATTTTTTTGTTGAGGAATACTTTTTTATTTAAGTTTAATTTGAAGAGAAAAAAAATTCCGAGTATACATAAATTGTTAACTGCAGAGGTGTTGAAATAATTACTTGAGCGATATTTCAGTGTAACAATTCCCGAAACACGCCCTTGCTCCTAAATTTCACTCGCACGCCAAATACCGAGAGAGCTAGCCTTTGGCAGGGTCGAAGAAAATAAGTGTAGCGCCGTTTCTGCGAATTTCATTAAGGAGGAATCATGTTTGTCAACCGGCTGAGCCGCCCGCCCGCGTCTCGCGGGTTGGCCTTCGCTCAAACCCAAGAGTTGGCGTGCTCTGTATGAAAAGTGCAAGTAACGAAAGTTGGTTCTCATTGTCATTGCTGGGCTCACTCACTCACTCACTCGCTCGCAGTGAGAAAGAAACTGGGCTGGCCGGCTGCCTAAAAATTGCTATTGTAATTTATTCTTTCCATCTCGGCGCGACATTGGAAACAATGGCTTTGCGTCATGCTCCTCTTTTGCATAATACACACAACACACAGATGAAACTGTTCAGAGAAAAGAAATGAATACACATATAATTTCTTTCCAGGCTAAAAGTATTCGTGTCTTGTTCCCAGATCTACATCGACTGGGCCAACCACTACCTGGAGAAGGTGCACTCGAAGCGCAGGATCCAAGATCTGCAGACGGACGTTTGTGATGGCATACTGCTCTGTGATATTGTTGAAGCTGTCAGTAAGTGTCGTTTGTTCACCTGTGAGCAGGAAGCAAGCAGGATTATACTCACTATCAGATCAAACTTCATGACATCTCATACTATCGGCCGAATAAAATCAGACGCGCATTTGGCCGCACGGTCAAGGTCAATTGAGGTCAAGCAACCTTAACTTGGCGCTCGCTCAAACACGATTATAGGAGGTTTTATTTTTGTGTGATGAAAATTTGCATTGTTATTGTTCATTCGTTCTGGAAAAGCAAATATTTTAAAGCGATTAAAAAAAATGAGAAGTAAAATTTTTAAAATTAAACAAAGTGTTTTTTATTTTATAAATTACATTTCATGAAAGTTTAGCCTAATTGACAAATTTTTTCGATTTTTACTGGTTACGCCCTTTTTTGAGCAAAGGAAATTAATTGCTTCCGGGGTGAGAAAAATTATGAAAATTGAATAGTGAAAAGATAAAAAGAATAGTACTTTTGAATCTTGAAAGTTTTTTTTAATTCACCAGTTGCATAAACCCTAAGTGTTCGAAGCCGCCAACAGATGGCGCCACCGTAGACTTTCGATTTTAAGGCACTTCCGCTGCGATTTCAGACTCAATCTAGCTACTGTGCATTCTTCAATTAATTTGCTGTTTTTGACGTTCTGAAAACAAAAATTGGTTCAGCCAATCGCCGTAGAATCGTGAAAAACTATTTTTTGAAATAAAAAAATATTTTCCAACGTTTCTACGGCGAATGGCTGAACCGATTTTGGTTTTCAGCACGTCAAAAAAAAGCAAATTAATTAAAAAAAGCAAAATAGCTAGATTGAGTCTGAAATCACAGCGGAAATGCCTTAAAACCGCTTAAAACAAAATTTTTAAGAAAGTCTGTGGTTGCGCCATCTGTTGGCGACTTCAATAACTAAGGGTTTATGCAACCGGTCAATTGCAGATTTTCAAAAGGGGTCCGTGTTTGGCCTCATTAAAATTCACCAGTTGATAGAAGCATCAAAATATGCATATATTCAGAAAGATGATTAAATTTCCAGTGTTTTTCTCACAAAATTCTACTGAAAATTGTAACTGGCCGTTAGAGAACCTTTGAAAATTTTTGGGGGAAATCAAAATACCCAAAATTAAGTTAATTTATTCGAGAATCATCTGAATTCTGAAAAATAGAAGGAAAGATTTTTTTCCTTTAGTGCTCTAAAAAGAATGCAAAGAATCAAATCGGTTTCGTTTTAGACGTGTTGTAAAAAAATCAAAATAATAATAAAATTTTTTTTCAGCAAATCGGAAAATTGCTAAAGTCAACCGGAAACCGAAGAACCCAACTCAAATGGTGAGTATAATCTCTTGGAGCATTCTCACAGATGTAATCACATCCGCGAACCAAAAGCGATCAGAGAGACCAATTTCCCGGCAAAAAGCCTTGACGTCCCGAGGCAAAATTGGCCCAAGCGAGGGATTCGTTTTATTGTTTACATCCTCGGAATTATATTTCCTCTTTCGCAGGTGCCTCGGATGGCACTGCAGCCGTGACTAATGGAGCCAATTTGAACGCATTAAATCGCTCCTGTAACGATTTAAGCAGCTGATTGTTAGTAAACCGCCGCATTACACGCGAATGTACATCACGAGCACACACAACGTGTGTTTTTAGGTCTTTAAGGTTGCGTGACTTGCGATTCGCTCGCTCAACTGTGAATGCAGCTGAAAATGCATTCATTTTGCCTTTCTCGCTTTGTCCGCGCGAATGATGTCGGTGCCTTTGTAATAATTGCCCTGAAGTGATAAAGCGAAATTTTAAAAATATGCGTCTGAGGTGGTCTTTCTCGATTGTTATAACAACTACTGAGGAATGAGGAATGGCGAGACCTTTCAGTAGCAGATTTCTTGAAAGTCTTGACAAAAAATCGTCATGTATAAAAAAAATCACGGAAATAATTTAGTTTATAAACTCGTCAATTTTAAAAAAAAATAAGTTGTAATTTTTGCCTTCGCAAATATTTTACCGCCAATTATCACTGTGCGCAAACATATTGGAGAAAATCGATGTTGGTTTTGGCAGGGCCTGTTCATGCTGATAATTATTCTTTGCATAAGTTTTGAATCTTATCTCGCTTCAAAGATTGTTCATAATTCGGTCGCTCGCTGCGGAGATTTCACAGTGTGCGCAATATCACCCCTGTGTTATTGATTCTGTGGTGCAAGAGGGGCAATTCCGCCCTTGCCATAGCGAACAAGTGGGCGAGCGGCGAATTACGGCAATAATTGCGTAATATGCGCTGCTGTGACGCATCGTGCGGAAACAACCTGTTGCGCGCACCCTCTTCCCCGCATTTTCGTCACATTTCGTAAGCAATAATTGAGCAAAAAGCTGATTTTCTCATTTTATTAACAAATTTTTTTGAAATGATTTTTTTCCTGTGACGAAACCAAAACAATGCATGCCCTATCCCGTGTAAGACAACATCGCTTAAAAAAAAGGAGTGACTCAGTCGTCCGTGGACGGTACTAGCGGAAAATCGGCCGGCAAAAAGATGAATGAGTGTGACGCGGCGTCCGAGCTGGAGAATTGGCATAAGGCGCGCGATTATGCGACACGGCATGCCTTTCCTCCCGGCAGTTGTGTCATTTATTTCTCCTTCTTGGGGAGTGAAAAATTGAATCTGTGCTAAAATCAAAAGTGTTTTTATTTACTTTTTAAAATAACCCAGAGTTTATTTTACTGCTGGTCGTAAATTTTATTGATTTATTGATTCCCCGGATTCTCCACTCAAATTTAAATAATTGTTAAATAAAAAAAAACATTTTTTGTCGCTCTGCTTTTGACGTTTCTCCTTAATCAGGGTTGCAAAAACCCCTCATTTTTTTTACAAAATTTCAGCGCAGTGAAAAAAACCGTCTTTTCAATTTTAGTTTCTTGCAATTTACACCTCAGTTTTTAATAATTTTCTAATTATTAGCCTCGACATAAAAAATTGTCAGAGAGAAATTTTTGGAGAAATTGAGGCAGTAAATGGCAATTTAAAAGAAAAATCTGCACAATAGAGGAAATTTTGACCGCCCCGACCGCAAATTTTAAATTTTCACAGTGGAAATAGGGAATAAATTAATTTTATTTAAATAAAAAACCCAGTGGTGAAAAAAACTGGGTGGTAAGCAAATGCAACCCTGTCCTTAATTGATGAATTTCACGACCAGATTTTAAAATCCACCCGTTTTAGAATTAACAATGATTTATTTCGACCACATGGTTAATTTTCTCAAAGGGATTTTGCACAAATATTTAAATATATATCAAATAATAATAATAAACGGATGGCTATCTCTGGAGCATGCAATTCATGCGAAATGTTTACAAAATCGAAGAAGAGCCGATCTGTCACATCCCTAATAGTGTCTGGCGAGCGGGCGGAGTGAGTCAGTGAGATGCAGCAGCGGCGAGTGTGGTGTGTGTCAGTGACGTAGCCAGGGCCCCTAGCTTTTCTTCCTGTTGCTTTCCGCCAGCCAGCCAGCGCAGTTAGTTGGTGTCGACCGGCGGTGCTGCGAGGTTGGTGCTCTCGTCCCTGCCAGAGAACGAACGAGCCGAGCCGGCCGCTGCTTCCCTTTGATTGTTTGTCAATTCGGACGACGAGTGAGTGAATCGAATCCTCCGCGCCCGCCAGCAATTTTGTGTGCAATTTTCCCCCGACGCCTCTTCCGCTCGCAAATCGTTTGCGGCGGCCGTCGGTCGTGCTCATGTTTGGCCAGGTGTTCGCTAATTTTGGCCCGTTTTTACTCTCTGGGTAAGAGTGAAAACTGTTTTTTTCTTTACACGCCGAGCAGCGGAAATCGGACTTGCCAAGTAAATATTATAAGTTGTCGGCTTGTTAGGGTGACATTGTATTGTTAAAAAATATTTAAGTGTTCCGTGAATATTAATGACTTATTGTCACCTACCTGATTTCTGATTAATCGGCCTTGGCGGGATAATCAGCTGACAGAAAAATCAAATTGGAACGTAATGAAGATCAATCCCGAACCTAAAAATCAATTTTATTTATTTTTTGTAAATTAGAGCTTTTTAAGGCTGGCCTGATTTTCCGCAATAATTCAGTCAGCTAGGTACTCCAGATCTCCCTCATCCAAAATAAATTAATTATCAGCACAATTTTCATTTTAAAATGATAAAATTTCATTACCAAATACATTATTTCCCTAATTTTAATGAACAGAAATGTGCGGCAGTTAAGATTTTCTCGTCAGAGAACCAGGGCATCGTGTATACAATCTTCCTGAACGGTATTTTTTTTTTTAAAAAAAATTATGCACTCACTAGATTTAAAATTGAGCGGCCCACATTCAAATCCGCGCACGAACAACGACCTTGGCCTTTGTTGTTTTGCCCGTCGTCTGCCGTTGCAAACCTTTTTATCCCGAAATGCCAGTCGTAAAAGCTAAGAGGGCGTACGCAAAAGCATTTTTTGATGGCTTGTTTTTTTTCGCCGCTCGGACTAAATCGCATCAAAAGCGGCAACAGAAGCCAAAATTGCTCAGGCGCGTGTGGAACAGGAAATTGGCGGCATTTTTCTGCTCACTTTTACGGATTCTTTGATACAGCATGGCCATAAATAAATGATCCGCAGTATCGAATTCGGCTTCGCACTCTCGAACACTGCTGTGGGGAAATTCAACGCCGGAAAACGTCAAATCTGAACCAGAAAAATTCATTAAAATAATTTGATCAGGGTGTTTAAAAAAAGTGCAGTGAGTGGTAAAAAGCGGTTTTTTTAACCAGTTTCGTGCATGCGATGTTTGCACCTCAGTTTTAAATATTTTTCTAATTATTTGCTCACGACCTCGACTTGAAAAATTGTCAAAGATAAATTTTTGGAGAAATTTAGGCAGCAAATGGCAATTTGAAAGAAAAAATCTGCACAGTAGAGGAAATCTCGACCACTCCGACCGCAAATTTTAGATTTTCCCAGGGGAAAAATGGAATAAATTAATTTCTTGCGGAAGAAATTGGTGAAAATTAAATTGTAAAAACCGGGTAGTATGAAAATGCAACCCTGAATTTAAGAGAATGTTAATTTTTTACCGAAATCTCGGCATTTTTAGCTCTACTCTACGCAATAAATCGTATAAATATTTGTTTTAAATTCCTGCGTGTGCATTTCTTTAAAGGTTCCCCATTTTACATAAAAAATTCATTTGTCACATGGTTCAGAGAAATCTGGCCTCAGTTCTTCGCATTCCTTCCCTTGTTTATCCCAACTTAAAGAGTGATTCATGCTAAGAATGAACTGATCCTGCGTGCTAATTAACTAAAATAATACGGCGTTTTTCCTCAAGCAGGCGGCGCCAGTCGAGAACAATTTGAAAATAAAGCCTTTCTGCTGGCCTCTTTCGTATCGTTCCACTTGTGCAGCCGAGACCCGCGTTGCCTCTCGCGCGCGCCGCAGAGAGAAAGAAAAACGATAAAGTGTAATTTTTGCCCTTACTCTCCGACTAACTGTCCTTTTCGTGTACTCACGTCGCGCGGTATGCACAAATGAAAACACTATCTGTATATATACGTATAAACGCTCGCCTCGTTCGTGAAATGATGAATTTCTGCCGCGTCCGCCTTGTCGCTGAACTCAAATCGGGCCGTAATTATACATGTATATACGATATTATGCACGGGACGCCGGCGTAAACGCCTAAGGGACTGCATGACCAAGATAAACGCTCCGATGCTCGAGAAATAATCCGATTCGGAATCTGCCTTGGCAGCCGCGTCTTCGGATCCAGTTGCACAATCCAGTTTTAACCTATATTCCGCGTGAACCGAAAATTTACTGGGTTTTGGATCACATGCCAATATCGATTTAATTTTTTATTCCGTGGATGAAAATAAATTTTAAATTGTTGTCAGTATAACGATGAGTTTGGGTTTTCAAAGGTTGTTGGCCCCGAAAGTGGTCCAATACTCTGAGCCTGCACAGGTCTAATTATACCCTGCGTGAACGGATCGATGGCCGTGAAAAATTGTCTCTTCTCGTTGTTCATTGATGTCAAATCATCTGATCTTCAAATCCTTTGAACGGTTCCAATCGATTAATTTTGATTTTTGACAGGGACCTCTTGAATATCGATATTCAAAAGGTCCGCAAAATTTTCTTTTCAAAGGCGAAATACGTTTTGTCCTGTTTTGTCTTTTTTTAAAGGGGTGACAATTGAAAATAATTTGAATTTTAAGCAGTTGATCGATAAACAATATATTTGCAAAAACAAAAAAGAGTAAAAAGCCAAAAATTTTAAATTGTTTTCCAAAATTTCCAGCGCGTGACCACATTTTCTCGGCAGATTTCGATTCCTCTCGTCGAGATCTGTCCATTACCGTGTGGAACCTTTTAGGGAAACTCTTTGTTGGGAAATAAAATAGGATTTCAAATAAGGAGACATTCCCCACTTATGAAACACTTTTCTAAAAAAATGTACACTGCTGCTCAGGTCAATTTTGGCTTCACCTGAATCCTAAGGCATTCACAACAAGCATTTTCAGGATATTTCAGTATCAATCCTCTTTCCATTTCATTTTGGCGATAAAAAGACACGTCAGCAACGTTTTGAAATCGGTTTGATTGTTGACACTGGCTGGGAAAATAAACTCGAATTTCCAGCCACCCGAGCATTTTACGAAGCAGTCCAAGGTGACACTGTGTGGCGTGTTGCACCTTGGTTGCGTGCGATATTTCCTCGTCGGTCAGGCCGACAGTGATTCACACACCATTGCAGCGACACACATTCGCACTTTTTATGCAACACGCATCAACGTGATTTCCTTCTGCTGCTTTTGAATGGTAATTGTAGGTACGTGTAATTTGGTTGCAGCTGGAGAATGTTATCTCGTGTCTGTCGCTGCTCGAGTCGATCGGCGTGGCAATCGAAGGAGTAACGGCCACCGACGTGTGCGAGGGTAACCTGAAGAGCATCCTCGGATTGTTTTTCTCGCTGTCCCGGTACAAGCAGAAGCAGAGACGCGAGCAGCAGCAGCAGCAGAAGCAACAAGCAGCAGACTCAGCACCAGCGCCTGTCACTTCCTCCAATTCCAAGTGAGCATTGTCCACATTTTTGCGCGAAAGCTGCATTTTTTCTCTCCTGATAAATAATATTACCACACGTCTCATGAAAGTGTAATTTGTTTGTGAGCTATGCGCCCTCAATTTTGTCTAGATAAGGAAAAATCTGCTCTCGTCAGAGTTTGGAAAAAAGGGCGGAGAGTTAAAAAAGAATATTTTATTTGTTTTTCGAAAAAAAAAAACACCATTTTTAACACTGTTATTTGATGAGGCCTTAAAATATAAAATTTTTCCACTCTGATGCGTTTAAAAAGACGAAGAAAATCACCGGAATGTTTCTCTAACATTGTTTTTCATGTAAAATCGTAAAAGGACAATTTTTACTAGTGTTTGTTTTGATTTTTTTACCATTACAGAAACTTTTAAGCTCCATATTTGCATTTGTTGTGTTTATAGATGTTATAAATCAATGAAACAAATGTTTTTCCCAGCTTACAATTAGAAATAAATTTGTAATTGTTTAATACATATTTTAAGGAAACGTTTTAAGTACAAATTTTTACTTTAAAATGTTTTCAGTAAATAAAAATAATGTCATTGCCTAATTAAGTAAACTCTCCACTTTTAACTTGCAAAAATTTCGAAATTTTGCTTAGAATATTAGTAAAAATTCCAGAAAAATCCGCATCATTTGGAAAGCCATTTTTATTTAATTTAATTTAAACCTGTTTGCTCCCGTAAATATAATTGAAATTCAATCACGCTCGCACGATCTCAATTGAAGCACGGACGGATTCATCCCATTTTTTACCCTTCACTAGCGATCTAGTTTGATTCTCGACGTTATTATTTCGATTTTTATGGTGAACCAGTTTCATCCCAGCGAACTCGCTGCGCAAACCACTGAGTGAGTGTGTGTTTTAATTGCAGGATGCCATCGCCGCAGAACAAAAAGAGGAGCTCGGGCATCCCGACGCCCGCCAGCCTCAGAAACTCCAACACGTCCAGTGAGTAACGCGAGCGCCGCGCATGATTTCACACTAAATTACCAGAATTAAATGTAAAACCGCTGCGGTTAACCAGAGTTAATTAATCACTTATATCATCGCCTTTCTTAATAAGTGGCTCGACAGTTCAAACGCAGCCTATATGTAGGTCACACTGCATAATATTATATTTTTTTTAGGTTTTCTGTGTTGAAGTAGCTCGATTTTCTCACTGTGTAATCACACCTTGGCTTATTTTATTAAATTACTTCTAAATTTTTATGTGAAAATACAGTACGTGTTGAGTGACATTACAAAATTTTGGTTTTCGGGGCCCACCCCGGGCCCTATGGGCCGGTGGGCGGTGATATTTGAACCAGTCGATGCCCCTTGGTGGGGCACGCCCCCTCGTGTGCGGTTTTCCAAAATCAGACCGTTTTTCGAATTACTGTGATTATTTTTAATGTCAGATTTTCGGAAAAGTCTAAATCTTTCTCTTGAGCAAGCCTATCCAGCTTGGCTAGATTTCGAATGAAGATCATTATGTGGGATATTTATCAGGGAACATTTTTAGGCCAATTACAAGCCAATTGAAGCAAAATTCCAAGACTAGATAGATTTGGAAGTTTGAAAAACATGATTTTTTAACTTTCCCCATAAGAACAACACACGGGAAATAGAAAATTCGCCATTTTTTTCTACTAATGGACCCAAAATGCGATCTTTACTATTCCATCTCACACGCAGGCCTGACGCCGGTTTGGAGACCGATTTGGAGGTTATTCGCGTCCATAGAAAAATTAAAATTAATTTTCCGGCTTCAGCACAGGCAAAAATTGGTTTTATTTTTGTTAAAATTCGACGGATTGATGGATTAAATGTCACAAGGTCTTGAATGAAAGGTCTCGATGAGCCCTACCATCTCACCCACCCTGACAACCTTTTTCAGGGTACCCAACCCTGAGATCGGTCCCGGGGCGCTTTTTCGCGATTTTCCCGACGCCACTCCGCCCACTGTTTTTGCGCTTATTACTTCTAACAATTCTTTGAACTAAATTTCCCCCCAATCTCACAGTTCCAGGCAGAGTTGGCAGCAGACCTGAAAGCATGACCTCCGTGAGCAACAACGGCTCAGTTACATCTCTAATTCCTTCGATGAAACCTGCTGTCCACAATGAAAAAGGACACCAGAAGTAAGGAATCTAAACTCGCGTTCCCATCGGCGAGTGTATATTAAACTGGCTCTCGTTGCAGAAGCGGTCTCCGACCTCCGTCCATTGTCGGCCTGGCCGGCCTCAACAATAACAATTCACCTGTTAGCAGCGATTACCACCCCACTAAGAAAGCCAATGCAAACACTACCAGAAGCTATAATAGTTCTTCCACAACCAACTCTCAAAGACTGAACAAACAAGGTTTGATTCGCTTGTTTTCGAATTGTAAAAGCAGTTACGTAATTTTGTTTTTTACTCTGAACAGGGATTGTCGGCTCAAAACGTACAAGCTCTTCCAGCGGCTTCAGCTCTGCGCGCTCAGAGAGAAGCGATTCCTCAACTAGCATATCAAGCATTCCGTAAGTGAACCGTAATTTAACTATATAGGCTTTTTGTTTTGTAACTTAATGATAAAAGCATGTTATCTCAGGGCGTTTACAAAATAAATGTTAAGATAAATGGATTGCAGGCACTTTTTTAAAAGCGTTTACCAAGTTTTAAAGGTCAGTGTGGCTTATTGCGCAAAATTATTCTAAAATACTATTTTTGACATGGCAGTAAACTGGATTATACAAATAAAATAAACGTAATTAATTGTGATTTCATCAGTATTTTACCATTGCAATTTTTTTAGTCATTTTAGGGATATATTTCGTTTTATTTTACATTTTTATGTCAACATTTTTGCTAGAATTGCTAAATAATCAGTCTTGCTGGTTTCCGCACCTTTCCAGCCAGTTGAAATACAAATGCCTGGCGTTTCAATCGAAAAGGTGACCACATTGGGCCTCAATTTATTCGCTGTGCTGAGCAGAGGTTCAATAAAAAAGTTTGATTCAAAATACCAAACCCCAATTTTCTGCCGTAATTTTTTACTAACCAAAATAAATAAATTGGAACAGTTCTCAGCGAATTTAAAGGTCGATTGAACAGGATTTTTTGTCAAATTTTAAAAAAAATTGTTTTATAAAAAAATAAGAAAACAAACACGTTTTTCGTGGATTTTTAAGATAACGAAAAAATAGGGAACACCCAACGCCCTCATTCTAAGTATTTTTTAAGCAAATATTAGTTTTACCTGAAAATTTCACCTCCAAAAAATATTAATTTCTCGGCTTTCGCCCTTTCTTTTCCAGAGCAATATCTCCAGTTGTAGTTCTACAAAGCAGTCAAATCCAGCAGCGATCTAAAATTTCCAAGTCGGGTGGTTCTCCGCGAACAGCGCACAAAACGCACAAGAAGGAGCCGGCCGTGGTGCAGCACAGTCCAGTTCCTCAGCAAAAGCAATCTCCTCCTCAGCCGCAAACCAAAGAGTGCTCCGCCATCCCGAAGCCCATGGCCGCCATCAAGGGCACCGCCAAGGCCATGCCAGAGCCACTCAACTACAAACGCCCTGACCCCAAGAACGTGGCCATGGTGTGCCCCATGTCTGTGATCGAAAGAGTTCCAGAGGCCCCGGCGCCGAAGGAGGCCCAGCCGCCCCAGATGAGCGAGCCAATCAAAATGCAGGACGTCACTCCAACCCCTGAAATTGTCCTCCAGCCACCGGACGAGGCTGAGGACGACTTGATCACCCCTATGAAACCACTTAGTCTCATCAGGCCTAGATATTCTTTTGGTAAGTCTTGTTTACAAGGAAATCTGAAATTAAAATTATGTTGATTTTATTTTATTTTTTTAAATTGGCAATTTTTCCAATCGTGATGAAATGTTGTATGCAGACTCTCCTTGACAAGACGAATCGATCGATATGTAATTTTCGTAATTAAGACTATTTCTCGATTTATTTTAACAATTCACCAGTTGCATAAACCCTAAGTGTTCGAAGCTGCCAACAGATGGCGCCACCGTAGACTTTCAATTTTAAGGCACTTCCGCTGCGATTTCAGACTCAATCTAGCTACTGTTCATTCTTCAATTAATTTGCTTTTTTTGACGTGCTGAAAACCAAAATCGGTTCAGCCAATCGCCGTAGAATCGTGAAAAACTATTTTTTTGAAATAAAAAAATCTTTTCCAACGTTTCTACGGCGAATGGCTGAACCGATTTTGGTTTTCAGCACGTCAAAAACTAGCAAATTAATTGAAAAATGCAAAATAGCTAGATTGAGTCTGAAATCGCAGCGGAAATGCCTTAAAACCGCTTAAAACAAAATTTTTAAGAAAGTCTGTGGTTGCGCCATCTGTTGGTGGCTTCAATAACTAAGGGTTTATGCAACTGGTCAATTGTTTGTAAAAAGCTGGTGGTGATTTCCCAATATTTTCCAAAACCTGGTTTAAATTTTTTCCAGTTTGAGGGAATATTCCTCTTCAGAACAAATTTTTAATTCTACTGATTTTATAATGGCAAACAATCAGGTAAAGAAGGCGAACAAATTGAAAAATTGTAAATTAAAATAATATCACACGCTCTCCTAACATACTGCGGGTGTTTCGGTCCCATAGGCCTCTTCTATAGTGCTGTTATTCGTTTTTGTTTTAACAGAAATTTTAATTTGGGACTCTTTTTGTTTGCAGAACACCACAAGGGTTTTGTCAATTTGAGACCTGGCAGGCGGAATTTCCTCTTTCGCAATAATTTTGGCATGGGATCCCCTAATAACTTGGGCAACGGTTATCTGTCTGACGGAGACGCCCTGAACCTGGGAAACGATTCGGACTACAATGATGGATATATGTCTGAAGGAGCGCTCTATTTGAAGAGGACGCTCAGAGACAGGTAATTGTTTGTGTGGTTTTTCTAATCATATTGTGAATATTTTTGCGTGCTGCTCGGTTTTCATTTGTGGAATGTGTTTTGTATTTAAAAGGATTTTTTTACAATATATTGATCCACAGGTAAGTGTGCAAAATTCAAAAACCCTTAATTTTTTATTCTTTTTTTGAGATTCCGAACGAGGTCAATTTTTCACATTAAATTTAAATTTCGGACATTACAGAAGAAGCAGGAAAAATCATTTTACCTTTACCTGACGTTCTTTCTGAAAATTGGGAAAAGCTAAAAAATTCCCAGGTTGCCGTTTAAATTTTTTATAAAATTTGCAAAATGGCAGGAAGGATTTTAAGTCGATTGTCGTATACTCAATGCCCTGTTTCATGTACAGAAAAAAAATTTAACTGTCCGAAATTTAATTTTTTTGTAAAACCATCTAAAAATTTGCAATTGAAAAAGAAGCAGGGCTTTGAGCAAAATCCAGTGTAGGCCGAAAGGTGTCACTCGTGCCCTCATTTAGTGAATAATACATTAAAGCTGCGTGCGTTTTGATATCGCGCCCCTCGGCTCTCTCGCGCGGTGGTGATAAAATCGCAGATGGTCGGCGGCCGCGCAGACGGCGCGTGCGCCCCCTTATTGATGGTATCGCCCATGCGGAGCGAGAGCGGGCAGGGTGCATTATACTCGCTCTTGTTTCCCTTCACGTGCTTTCCAGTGCGCCTCATTAAAATATTCCGCCACAATTCCGATTTTTTTTTTTTTAAATAATTGGAGGAGAAAAATGTAATTAAATCCATCCGTCGAGAAATCATTTTCAAAAAATAAAAGAGCTCCGCGTCGTTAAGGATTTCATGATATTTTTAATTTATTAATTTCTGTTGTGTTTTTTTTTTGTTTCGGATCGGATGTTAGACAAATATTTGCTTAGCGGTTTCTCCCCATTATCGGCGGCGTAACGTAACGGGCAGGGCAGGGGAGTGAGTCATATGTGTGTTTGTCTTGTCGTCGGCCGCACCCCCTCCCCACCACCCCCTCCCAAGCCGGGTGTGCCAACCCTTCTCTATATCGCACTCGCAGCAATAGTCAGAGTGGTGGACCCGACACACGGACCTTTTTTTAATTCTTTGGCTCGAGTGGCGGCGCACGGTGTCCCCCGCCTGATTCGCCCGCCGACACACTCCGTGCCGAGAGCCGTCGGCTGGGCATGTCGAAAGGGTCGGCCCGACGCGGTGACGGCGGCGACGGCGGCGCCCACCTCCGGCTACTACTATGTCGATCAAGCGCTGGAGCTACTATTGTGATCCGCACGAGTGAGTAGCCGACCGCCGACCGCTTCCTGCTCCCTGATTCCGCGGAAACGCACCCCCTCGGCCGACCGGGGGCCCCCTCGGGGTCTGCACACACCTGACGCGCCTCTGCGTGCGACTCGTTTAATTATTTAAGCTCCGCAGATTCGCACACCCCGCGTAAGATTCCAAAAGGGGATGGTAATTAACGGCGTGTTTGCCAATTTGAACCGCTGAACTGGCAATAATTTGGATAGTCTGCAAATTTTAATCCTTGGGGAAGAAATGACAGAGTTCCTCTATGGCTTGCTTGAGCGGCAGCTGCTTTGTTGCTTAATCCGATTTTAAGCGCCTTACTTTTCGCTGGCCTCAAGACACTCGTCATGTTTACCTTTCATTCAAAACACGGAATAAGCGAATCCCTGCTTATTTAAAAAAATTTTTCTTATCACTTTAACAGCGTGGGCGACGACTCGAGTTCTGTGTCAAGCGAAGTTTCCGACCCACCATTGAATGATTTGAGTAATGACTGCCGCCAATCCGAGGTAAATTTGATGAAAAATTGCCTTGGAATACAAGAAGTGGCTGTGCACCTTGACTAATTGGTGTTCAGGGTTGCAATTTTTTTTTCAATTTTAACCAATTTCTTGCAAGCAATGTTTGCACCTCAGTTTTCAATAATTTTCTAATTATTAGCTCATGATCTTGACTTGAAAAATCGTCAGAGATTAATTTTTGGTGAAATCGAGGCAGAAAATGGAAATTTAAAAGAAAAATCTGCACAGTAGAGGGAATTTTGACCAATCCAACAACGAATTTTAGATTTTCACAGGGGAAATATGGAATAAATTCATTTCTTGAGTTTCTTGCGCAAGAAATTGGTAAAAATTTAGTGTTTAAAACCAGTGGTGAAAAAACCTTGTTAGTTTCACACAATTATTGAAAAATGAAAATTACATTTTAACAATTTATCCTTAAAATACACCAGTTTATCAAGGTACAAGCCTCTTCACCTTTTTAACAGCTGTTCTGGAGCAAAATAATACTGACAAAAAAAATCTGCCAAGACCAGAAAATTTTGCCTCCAGAACAGCTCTAATTTTTGGTTTGGACTTGTTCTATTTACGTTTCCTATTCAAGATGAGTAATGGATATGGGCAGTCGGTTTCTAAACAACATTACCAACACCAACTTAATAACCAACAGCATGTGCCTGATGTGCAAAAGCATGGTAGTAGAGTCAAGCTGAAGTCGAGTAGCTCGCAGCAAACGGATTCCTCCTCGTTCAGGTGAGGCTCTATCTGTGGTTTCGAGGCTCTTTTTTGTCGTGATCGCGAGTGTGGAGTGTGCGGAACTTTCGCTAACGACTTTGCCACAAACGCAGGCATGGCAACCAATGGAAAAAATATCCGCTGCCGATGGACTCGCAAGGGAAAGTGATGACTGAGAAGCCGGAGCTGAGGAGAGGAAAGTCCGACCTGTGCGAAGACTCGCTCAAGAAGATCAACAAGTCGCCGATTATCGCGAAATCTTCCAAGAGTCAAGAGAGGTCATCCAGTAGATCAGGTAAAAAATCGAGGAAATTTATTAGATTAATCTAAAATTATATTAAAAGGCAAAGAGGAAAGAAGTCGGCGTAGTAGTTCACAGCAGACCGAGTCCGTTACAAACCAACAACCTGCCATTGGCAGAATGTCCCCGTACACAAATACCAGAATCTCAAGCGGCAACTACATGTACATGCCCAAGAAGAGCAGCAGCAGCAGCGGCAGCAGCGTCGGCTCCAACAGCAAAAACAACAAGCTCAACAATGATGAAGTCATTGCTCAAGTAAGTACATATAATTGCACGTTCCACTGTCACAGATCGCATGCCTAACTGTTTTTGTGTATCTCTTAAGCAGGGTGCCCCAGTTTTGAAAAACAATTCTATGGCTGGAAGCGGCAGTCCTCGGACCAGACAGTCCAAAGTCAAAATCAGCGGCGGCACGCAAACCAACAACATTGATACTCCTCCGTTGAATGGTGAGTGAATCCACGGTTTTTTTCATGCCTGTTCAAGTCTACTAACTGTCCCATTTTGCATCTCAAAAATTAATACTTTTTAATCTATCAATAACAACGTCGGGTCTTAAAAATAGGTGTCATGTGAAAGAGGAATGATAGTGAATATTGGAAATTTAATCAGCTTTCTGGATATAGACAGTTTTTGACGCTACTATCAACTGGGGAATTTTAATGAAGCCAAACACGGACCCTTTTTCAAAATCTGCAATTTTTGAAAATATAAAAGTTACTTTCAAGACTCAAAAGTACTATTTTTTATCTTCTCTCGATTAAATTTACATAATTTTTCTCACCACGGAAGCAATTAATTTCCTTTGCGAAAAAATAGGGCGTAACAGGCAAAATTGGATTTTGGGGCCCTTTTGTCGGAAGTATAATGAAAAAATTAGTCGGTTAAAAAAATCACCATCATTCCACTTTAAAATTATATGTTTCAAGTGAAAAGCCCAGCTCGTGAAACCCATTAATTCCTCCCGAATTTTACCTCTGTGTAGGCATGACCTTGAAATTTCTAACTTTGTTTGCAATGCGAGGCGCTCGCTCCGATGCGACCGAATTGGATTTTAATTCTGCGCTGTGATTCTAGCAGGCGATTACAACAATTCTCCTAGCCGTAGAGGTTCCGCTAGTAGTTACAAATCGTATTCATTAACTGTGCAAGGAGCATCCAAATTGTCTGCAAACATTAGAGAACGCTTAATGCTTGGAGGTTAGTTTGTGATCCAGCAACCGGAATTCTTAATTTATTATTAATTAATTAATTAACACTAGCATTCCGCGTAGTTGTTAGCCTCTCCCTGATCTCTTGTAAACCCGATTTCTTTCTTTCTTTCTTTTTGTGACGTAAATGCAGCTGAAAACGCACACACGCTGCCGAAGCAGTCGAGCATCGACAGCGCCACCGCCGAGATGGGCATGCAAAACCCTGGCCTGACGCAGTACAACTACCAGCAGCAGCAGCAGTCGCCCGCGGCGGCCAGGGTGGGCACCAAGGCGCCGCCCAGGTTCACGGACGGCTCGCTCAGCGACACGGCCTACTCGACCTACTCGGAGCTCACGGGCAACAGCACAATCGCGAATAATATTTACGGCAGCCGCGCCACAACCGAAGCCGGCAGCCCCTACTCCTGGCTCAGGCACAGCTCAACCTACAACGCCTCCATCGCCAGGTGTAATGCCAGTGAGTCTGAATTTTATTATTACTCAAAGGGTAGAAAATTATTATTCTGAGTTTACCAAATATTTTAAAATAGAGGGTGAATATAACTGGTTGACGCCTTGATTTTTAGTAATTTACGTCTGTTAAAATAGGATTTTGGTGTTTTAAGGAGTTGTTTCTAAGGTCAGACAATACCATAAAAACAGATTAAAATTATCATCTTTAAAACATTATTTTCTAATGTACGTTTTTAATGCTACCCTGACGCCAGGTTAAATATTTTAATATGTTTTAATGGCCTTGTCTGACCTCAGGGATGACTCCTTGCGTCAAAACAATCTGAATTTTAATTTCTTACTATTTTATCGTATTTTAAAAATGTCGATTTTTCAAACTTTGACTCTCCATATCACGAAAACTGTTGGTTTCTCCTTCCTAACAATTTCTAGGGTCACTTGGGATGAAATTTTTCCAAATATACCTAGAAAAATTTAAGATGGCTCGTTTGGGTATTCCAAAAATTACATAATTTTCAAATTAGGAAAATTCAAACAAAATTTGAGTGGAAATAAATGTTGCTGGCCATCTTTTGACACCAAATTTAAGGTTAAAACTTGAGATATTTGTAAACTCCGGTGGCCCGCTTCTACAAATTTATTTTCTAGGAAAGGTTCTTCGATTTTTCCCGCTAAATTTGGTTTTTATGACACCCCTTAAAGCACAAAAAATTAAAAAAAACTCGGACGATATCAAATCTCTCCTGGAAACATCCATTAAAAAATCATGCTTTTTGTACAATATTCTAGACATCTTTCTACATTCCTCTTTCTACATTTTAGATATTTCGATCGGTTTTGTTTTAAAATTAAATTATTGTCATCTTAATTAATTCCCATTTTCTATTCATGCGCAGGAATTTTGCCTAATTTGTTTCTTAAATTATATTATTCCAGACTCTTTGACCGATAGCACAGACTCTCTGTCGTCATTGGGCTCGTCTCAGCACAGAGCGTCCCTCTCTCACGCCAGAGTTCTCTTCCAAAACAGAGAAAGCCCGCAGAATTCGAGACTAAACCGCAGCAACAGCATCAGGTATGCTTAAAATTGCGTCTGATTAACCGAAACACATTATAAAACGACTGCTGTAAATATGTTAAAGAATCCAAACACTAATTGATCCTATCTTCTGCGAATTTGAAAACCAAAGCCATATTAGGACATTTCCAAGGTAGTAAGAACAATCAAGTCTTTGTCGTTTTATTATTTTGCAAATCTGCTTTCATTTCATCGCTACATAAATGGCTTATTCATCTCTCGCTTCGCTATTTGCTTTCTGCATGCGCCCATCTGAACAAAACAAACGCTGCTTTTTTTCATTTTGATACTGTGCCAAGGAAAGATAGGGATTTTAACTCTGTTCATCTAATCGAAGGTCGACAAAGTCGGAAAAACTGTATCCGTCGATGCTGCAACGCTCCGAGGATATTCTCCACGATCCCTATTACTACACTGTCCAGGGCAACGGCCAGGTCAAGGGTCCCGGCATCCCTGGCAGTGCCGAATCGCAACCCACTAGCCCAACCCAAGCTTCCAATAGGTAAAATTTAGATGATTTTTATTTTTTAAATTTACGGAATTTAAGAATCTGACAAATTAAATATTTATTACAGACATTCCGGCCCTGGTAGACCCTCGACAATTTCTCCATACGCTGCTCCGAAGGCTGTCCCTGCGAAGAATGACGATGGTAAAAATTTAAATGAAAATAATTCTCTTGAATTCATAACAAAGAGTTTTTATTTTTTCCTGCAGTCAACGGCTCTTCGCTTAGTCTAGTGTCGACAGCCTCCTCCCTCTACAGCACCGCGGAGGAGAAGCAAGCCAATGAAATCCGAAAATTGAGGAGGGAATTGATCGAGGCTCAGGACAAAGTGCATACGCTCACAAGCCAACTATCCACAAATGTAAAAAAATTCACGTTTCTCTTCAGCTCGAAAAACTTAAATTATCTTTTCAGGCCCATGTTGTGTCTGCATTTGAGCAGTCTCTGGCCAACATGACGCAGAGATTGCAGCAAATGATTGCTAGTTCAGAGAAAAAGGTGTGTAATTCTATTTTTTACATTTAAGAATAAATTCTAAAAATTGAAAATCAAGGATATGGAGTTGCAAGAGCTGAGAGGAACCCTTGAGATGCTCCGGCAGCAGAGTATGGACCCTGGAGTGCCCAATGGTCAAATCGGTGCGTTTTTTTCCTCGAAACAAACCCTCCTATATCTGTAAAGGGTTCCCAAAAACCTGCATTTTTACGGAAAATCCACTGCATTGCAAAAAACTGATTTTTGCGGGGTTTTCTGCAATTTTGCGCGTTTTTATGAAAGATAAAAATTCTCATGATGGATGAACGAAATTAGGGATTTTAAAAAATCAGTGTAAAAGTCACAAGAGACCGAAAATGTTTAACTCATCATAATTTACTAAAGGTTTTTTACGTTTTTGGTGCGAAATATATGACTTTTTTGGGTTTAAATTCGGAAAAATGCGGGAAAATCGGAAACTAGTGGATTTCCAGCTGTTTTTTTTCGCGCAATAAATCAGTGGTGAATTTTTGCGTATTGCAAAATTGGCAAACCCTGTCTGTTACCAAACCTTTAATTTCCAGAACCCGAAAAATCATCTCCGATGCACCGTCAACTGTCGATAGACTCGGTTTCCAGTCTCTCGTCGGCGTGCAGTGGTGCTTCTTCTGGCAGAAGAGTGGCCTTGAACAAGAAAACAAAGAAGGGCTGGGTAGGCATTCATTTTTCGCTCGTTGCCTTGAGCTAGTTCTAAATTCCAATTTTTCAGCTGAGGAGCTCATTCAGCAAAGCCTTTTCTCGCAACAAGAAAGATCAGCTGGGCCAATTGTCGCTCTCAGACATCGAGGATGGCAAAAACGAACTCAATCCCAGCGAATTGTCGGCCCCGGCTTCACCAATGCTCTTCTCCCAGAAGCACCACCACCACCACCACCATCAACACAATGTTGAGTCTTCAAACAATAGCGAGGCTGATGATGAAGAACACCCACTCAACGGATCTCCATCTGCGTAAGTGACTGTTTCTTTTGGATGATTAAATTGATTAACATTTAAAAAAAAAATAGTGAAAACTAATTTTTTCACCTTGTAAGAATACGATCGTTTGTTTTCAACACAATCTTTTCATAAATTAAAGATTTTAATTTCCCGAACGCCAAAAATCGCGTTCAATGGATTTCCAAATTAACGGAGAACTGCTCAAATAATATTTTAATTCTAATTTATCTGATATTTCAGCATTTACAGCCAAGCTGATGGTTCGGGCACAAACGTGGTTCAGGAACTGCAACGGCAGCTCCGAGAAAAAGACCTCGTGCTGACTGACATTCGGTTAGAAGCACTCAGCTCTGCCCACCAACTGGAATCTCTGAAAGACACTGTCCACAAAATGAGGGTGAGACAATTAAATTTGTCCCCTCGACCAGGCGTCGAAACTATCTCACGTTTGCAGGGCGAGATGCTGAGTTTGAAGCAGGACAATGAGAGACTGCAGCGGATTGTGACCAGCAAATCGCTCACTTCATCACAGTCTTCCCTTCCGCTGCAGGACAACAATCCAGAACACTTTGCTCTGTCGGAAAATGCCTCGCCAACTGCAACAGGTGTGTGATTTTTAGGTTCAATTAATTTTATTTTTCTAATTGTAACTATAGTTAGAGTAAAGCTAAATTGATAAATAAAGTCTAGATCCGACCATTTACTAATTAATTGATTAAATTGATTTAAATCACCATTTTTCCTAGAATTTAATCCCGTGTACGGAGACGCACAAGGGACGAAAGTGCGCGTGACCGTGATCACCAGCGGAAAACACGTGTGCAGTCCGACTACGGCGGAGCCGGAGGAGCTGGAGGGCGCGACCGAGTGCCTGATCGCCACCATCTGCGTCGGGCCCAAGATGCCGTGGGAGGTGCTGGACTCGCTGGTGCAAAAGGCCTTTGTCGAGTACCTCTCGTGGCTGGACCCTGCCAGCAGCCTTGGTCTTCAAGCAGAGTCGCTCTTCGGCTACCACTTTGGCGAGGTGCAGCGGCTGTGCGGCGGACACTCGTCAATGCCGGACCTGCTGCCCTGCGGATACCTGGTCGGCGACGACGTGGCCATCAGGGTGTGCGTCAAGGCCGCCCAGCACGCGGCCAGCATGGACGCCCTCACTTTTGAAACGCTCATTCCAAAGGCTTGGATCCAAAGGTATTTTTTTCTGACTTTGGTTATGTTTCTGTGTAATTACATATTTTATTTTAGGTACATCAACATGCTCAGCGAACACCGAAGGATAATTTTCTGCGGCCCAAGTGGAACTGGGAAGAGTTTCCTTGCCAACAAATTAGCACAATATTTGGTTCAGCGAGAAGGAAAAGAAGCCACTCCAGAAGCCATTGCTTCCTTCAAGTAATAAAAAAATTAGTTTGTTCCTTTTTTAACTTAATTTTATACTCTACAAAAATAAAAACTATTTTTTACATCTGATCACGACAAGTTTAACTAGAAAATAATTTTTTTTTCCTGCAGCGTGGACCACAAAAGCAGCAAGGAGCTGAAGCAGTACCTGGCCAACATCTCGGAGCAGTGCGAGAACAACGCGGCCGCCGATCTCCCCTCGGTGATCATCCTGGACAACTTGCACAACGTGTCGAGCATGTCGGACATGTTCAACGGCTTCCTGAGCGCGCGCTTCCCACACTCGCCGTACATCATCGGCACGATGAACCAGACGACGTGCTCGTCGACCAACCTGCAGCTGCACCACAACTTCCGGTGGGTGCTGTGCGCCAACCACTTGGAGCCGGTCAAGGGGCTGCTCGCCAGGTTCCTCAAGCGCCGCCTGCTCGACCTGCAGATCAAGAGTGGCGTCCAGAATTCGGAACTGTGCAACATCTTTGATTGGATTCCAAGGGTGAGTTTTGAAAATGAAAGCACAAATATTAATTAAAATAAACGGCTCATTTTGCAGGTGTGGCACAACCTGAACAAATTCCTGGAGATGCACAGCTCAAGCGACGTGACCATCGGGCCTCGCCTGTTCCTCTTGTGCCCGGTGGAGGTGGCCGGCTCGCAGGTGTGGTTCACTGACCTGTGGAACTACTCCGTGGTGCCCTACCTGCTGGAGGCGGTGCGCGAGGGCCTCCAGCTGTACGGCCGGCGCGGTCCCTGGGAGGACCCCACGCGTTTCATCACTCAGACCTACCCTTGGAGCAGCGACGCCGTCCAGGGCGGGCCTGACGCACTCATCAAGTGAGTACCAATTTCCCTCTGAAGAATTTAAAAACACCAAATCACTAGAAATGGTTGTTTCATGTTTAAATTTGACTTTTAAAAATTCGACACAAGATTTTTGAGATTTCTTCATGCGCTGTAATTTTATTTTTTAGATTGAGACCTGAAGATGTTGGATACGAGACGCAGAATCCCACCACACAAACCTCCTCATCGCCGCCTGGAACTGCACAGTCGACTTCTAACAGTGGAGGAGAAGCTGATCCACTTGTGAGTATTTTCATCAAAAATAAATAAAAATAAAAAAAAACAATAAAAAATATTTCCCTACACCCAGGGGTGCAAAAAACCCGCATTTAAAAAATGCAGTGCAGTGGTAAAAATCATTTGTTCCATTATTACCAGTTTCTTGCGGGCAATGTTTGCACCTGTTTTCAGTAATTTTCTAATTATTTTCCCATGGTTTTGACTTGAAAAATCGTCAGAGAAATTTTAGGAGAAATTGAAGCAGCAAAATGGCAATTTAAATTAAAAAAATCTGCACAGTAGAGGAAATTTTGACCAATCCAACCGCAAATTTTAGAATTTTACAGGGGAAAATGGAACAACTTTATTTCTTGAATTTCTTGCGAAAGAAATTGCAACCCTGTCTACACCAACTCTTACAGAAATCGTGTTTGATTTCCTTTTTCCAGCACAAATTGAATAAAGAAAGAAATGAAATGGTGTTAAAAAATTTTTTCTTTTGCAGTTGAACATGCTGATGCGGCTGCAAGAAGCCGCCAACTATTCTAGTCCACACAGTGACTTGGAGCTGTCGGTGGACGCCGCTGGCGAGAAGACGAGCCACCGAGAAACCAGCGTCATTGTCCTCGACGAGCACGACTAACACACCCCCGTTTCGAGACCGCCTTCGTTTATTTTGATTAGATAAATGGAACTAAATACTTAATGGCAAAATCACCATTGTACGTAAACTGAATTTTTTGGATGATTATTTTCAGCGTTATATGTGATAAGATTTTGCTTATATATTTATTATTATCATATGTATTTTGTGTGCGAGAGAAAAAATTGATAACACTTCATCTGGTCTAAATATCCCTAAAATGGATGTAAATATTGTTTATATACATTTCGTGACTCAACCGTGATGCCTAATTTTGTGACAAATTATTAAATGAAATCGTGGCCATTCTTTGGACAGCCATACATTTGTAGAGCATTTTGTACATTTTTCTAATCCTCGTCACCCTCATTATATGTTATTGGAATAAATGAATTGGCCTTTACGTCGTCGTGCAACTTAAATAATGAATGTGAACACTTTAAACGGAAATTCGCATATTATGGAAGAAGTCACAATGGCCTTTTTTGTAGGTTCAATAATTTTGTTGAATCCACCACTGTTGATGGCTTGTATTGAAAATAAAAACAGAACTAACCAACCTGAAATGGATATATATAAAGAAATCTGTTTGTCTCATTTCATATTCCTTTTTTAAATGAAAGAGTGGCACATCTTGCACACATTCCGACATCAAGGGCCACTCTCAGCTTGTTCCATGAGAAAAAGTTGTAAAAATCTACCTTTTTTAATTATTCAAAATTCAACTCTAAGAATATACTCAAAATTGGCCAATTAAATAAAAAAAAAATGGTTGGCGAGACTTGAGTGTGTGAAAAATGGCTAAATGTGAGCAACAGAAATACTACAAGTTTTTGGAGGGCGCAAACAAAAGTCAAGTGAGATTTTAAAAATAGTATGCATCAAAAATTCCTATCCCTCAGTTGCCTGAAATGAAATACAATCTGCTATTAATAAATAAGAGCTCTTCAATATTCGTTTTAGTCCAATAATTCATCATGCTGAATTGATAATTATTGTGACGTAATGATAATTAATTAAAAGAAAATATTTCTACACATTCATCATGCTATTTATTCACAAATCTTAGATTTCGCCACTTGAACAGCGCATTTTCTTAGCATCATTTTGCACTTTAGGATTAATTGTCAGAGTCCGTCTCACGTTTTGCGGAATGCTCTTGTCTGCGAGGATCACACGAGCTACGTCCGATTTAAGTTGCATCACTTGCGCGTCGGCCACACCGTTGACAAAGAAATGCACATCATTGCACGATTCCTGCTCCACCAGCCAGCTGAGAAGAGAAGGCAGCAAGCAAACTTCGTTCCGGCCCCACGCCAGTTTGGTCAAGGTTAAAAGCAGCTGTAGAACAAAAAAATTATCGAGTGAATTATCTCTAGAAATATTCTAAAAACTCGTACCTTGAGACCAGTAATTCTGCATTGCACTGTTTCCGACACAAAGACCGGAATGCTGGTTCTGTTGACACCGGGAAAAGGCTCCTTGCAAAATTGGAACAGCTTTTCAACCGAGATCCAGATGGATTCGAACCAGCTCTTGGTCAACCTCAGCATTTCGTCTGTTTGGTCTTCCTCCTAGAAATCTCACCATTTAGCAGTTTTTAATTTAGATTTGCACTGCTCCTACCTTTAAAACAATCAGGTCCATGGTAGTCTCTAGAGAACAAACTTTGTCGCTCGCTGAACCAGACTGGACAAATTTCTTAAGATGGTCTAAAACCGAATCACTGGTAGGCATCAACGTGGCCAAATACCGCTTCCCAGCTGGCTTGGCTGCCACCTGTAAACAAAATATTATTATTACATATTTTAAGTGGAATTATTGAGATTTTTTATTTTAAAAAGAGATTTTTCATTAAAATTCAACCCTAACCGACCAATTTTTGTCATTTACATCTTACTAAACGTGCCCTAAAATCTAATTTGTCGAATTTTACCGGTTTTACGCGCTTTTTCTATAAAAATTCAGATTTTAAAAAGGGGTCTGTGCATGGCTTCATTAAAATCATTAAAATTCACGAGTTCATAGAAACGTCAAAAACTGGCTATATTCAGAAAGCTTATTAAATTTCCAGTTTTTTTCCCTATCAAGCAAATTTCCCATTTTTTTAGATAAACCCTAACTCCTTCAGTATTTCACATCTCATTAAAAGCAGGACAAAAATTATTTTTACTTATATTCGTACCATTCCAATCATTTCTATTTCAGTCCTCGTGACATACGCTCTGTCAATGGAGATTTTGATCAGGTTCATGACAGTAGGCACCACCTTTGGACAGTCTTTCAACGCCCGTTCTGGAAAGTGCTTGAAAATGGCCCCAAAGAACATGTAGATGGCTAGAAAAGAAAATAAATCAGTTCCAAAATCCCAGGGTCGGATTCGTTTCGTACAGGGCATGACTTTGTCCTCCATGGTTCCAGGTCCGTATTCCACCACCCTGGCTTCGAGTTTGGACAAAATTCCAGACGCGAGCAGCTCTTCATAGCCCCACTCGGCGGAGCCAATTTTTGTGTAGCAGTCAACAGTGGTGGCGAATCCCACTTGGTCCACGTGAGCCATCGCCCCCTGCAAGCCAGTCTGCAAATGAAACAAAATAAGTGAATTTTTACTGACAAAACAGCACATTTTCCTGCTGCTAATACACCAGTTATAGAAGCCTTCTGTGTTCAAAGCCGACAGATGGCGCCACCGTATACTTTCGTAATAAAATTAATATTCAGGCACTTTTTCGCTGCGATTTTGGACTCAATTCTGCCACTGTGCTTTCTTTTGACGAGCTGAAAACCAAAATTGGTTCAGAAAATCGCCATAGAATCATGAAAAACTATTTTTTGAAAAATAAAATATTTCCCAATGTTTCTATGGCGATTGGCTTAACCGATTTTGGTTTCAGCACGTCAAAAGAAAGCATATTAAGTGAAGAATGCACAATAGCAGGATTGAGTCTGCAATCGAAGCGCAAGTGCCTTAAAAATTAAATTATTACGAAAGTATAAGGTGGCGCCATCTCTGTTGCCGGCATTTCAAAATTAGCCGATCCTTTTTATTATTAAAGGACTCACCTCAAGCTCTTCCAAAATTTGGCAGTTTTTCACCATTTCCAGGCCTTCTTTGCTTCCGCTAGCAGCGCTTGATGCAAGCTGTTAGACAAACTTATTACTAAAACCGACTGAATTTAAATTTGGTTTCGTTCACCTCTAATATTTGAAACCGGATTTCCGGAATTTCGCACATAATTTCTGCTAGCGAGTTTCCTATGTCTGATTTGAACACAATTTCCGCCCCTTGAGGCATCAAGATGATCTTCTCCAGCAGATTTATCACTGGAGAATCGGAGTCTGCGTCTTCCGCACTGATGCTCCTCACCAGTTCGTACATCAGGTTTGGCACTTGGGAGAAGCAGGCGACGTTTCCTTCAGAGATGGCTCGACACAACTGGAGAAAAATTAATATGAGCTTTGAAGAAGAGCTTTTCAGATTAAAAATTAAGACTATTTTGCATATTTTACTAAAGGAATTAACTGTTTGTGAAATTTCGCTACAGTTTTTATCTCGGCAATGCACAATAAATGAAATCAGTACCGAGAAAGTTAAATTTCGGATTTTCCAAATTTCTCAAAAAATTAAAATGGCTTTTCCTTTGATTTTGATCCCTCTTGTCCTGATTAATACAGTGGCGTGCGAATTATGAGGACAAATTCCCTAAATAAATCGTGATTTAACAATTAGGCGAGTAAGGCGACTATAATTATTAACAATGCTTGCCGCTTGATAAGCTGATTTTCTCAGATTTTAACTTTTTAGATTTAGACAGAAAGTATTTTGAAGGATAAAACAATTTTGCACATTGTTCTTTCTATCAAACTAGGAGAAACGGGAAAAGAATGGAATTAAATTCCCTCACCAAGCTGAAGAGGAGCACTTGGAATTTCGGCGTGACGTGAGTGAGGAACTGCAGCAGCAACTCCTCGTTTTCGCTGACAATTCGGCCAGCCTCGCAGTTTTCAAAGACAAGGCTGACCAACTCATAGAATGGTTCTGCGTAGATTGGGCTGAAAATACAACATCAAATAAAATAATGTGGCTTGAATTGTTTGTTTACATACTTGTTCCATTTCACTAGCGTTCTGAACATTTCGGAAAAGTCGAGTTTGGGCAGAATTAGTCTGCGCTGCTCGTCGCTCAGTCCTTTGACCTCGTTCAGGAACTCATTCAGCACCGTTTTGTGGTCCTTGCACTTTGTGTAGGAGTCGATTCGACTCTGAAAACCGGCCGCATCCATCCTGAATTTCAAATCAGCGGGCATTATTAAAATTCATGACAACAATAGCAGTAATTATTTAACTGACAATTACCTTAGTTTGAAGGTCAAATGTTCGATTTGGAATGCATCACGTTACGGGGCAATTCGGCACGTATAAAAAGCAATAAAGAATTTACGAAAATCTGCTCAACCTGTTCCAATGTTTTGGCGGCAAGATAGTGTTGGAAACGGCCGTTGAGAGACGGTGGCGCTCGCATTTGCTGAATTTGGCGGAATGGGAAAAATAGACCAAAGCAGCAGAGATGAGGCGGAGATGAGCTGAAGAAGATAGGAGGAGTGATGAAAATAATGAAGCTAATTTAAATTTCCATGCCACTCGTGAATCATCTCGCGACAAATACATACAAGGCGGCAAAAAAGGAAATACAATTAAAGTCAGTTGATACAGGGCAACAATCGAAAATTATTTGAATTTTTGGATGCACTTAAAGAGGAATGATACTGGAAAAGCCTGGAAAATGCTTAATTGTTGCCAATGCATAAAGTCATCCCTTAGGATTCAGTTAAAGCCTAAATTGACCTAAGAAACGCTGTAATTTTTTGAGAAAATTGGCTGGAAAGTTACCGTGCTTTACAAATGGTAATGGCTGTCTCCTTACTTGAAATCCGATTTAATTTCAAAACCAAGAGTTTCCCTAATTAGTGGCATACACCGTTGGACAGATCTCGACGAGAGGAATCGGAATATGCCAAGAAAATATGTTCAAGCACTGTACATTTGGGAGAAAAATGGCAAAATTTGAATTTTTATGGTAGGAAGGTCCTTTTTTATTATTGCAAATTGTTGAACAAATTGTTAATCGATCAATTGTTTATGGCATCCAACAATTTAAATAATTTTCAATTGTTGCCATTAAGCAGTTGATCAATAATTTGTTCTCGACGAGAGGAATTAAAATCTGCCAAGAAAATGTTGTCAAGCATTGTACATTTTGTAGAAATTTTGAATTTTTACTCTAGCAAAGTGCTTTTTTATTATGAAAAATTATAAAACCGATTCAAGTTGTTAAACTGACATCATTTGGGGGCAAAATATGTGCAAAAAGATATGTAAGAAATGATTGCATTTATTTATAATAATAGAAGAACACTGTAGAATATGAAATATTCTTAAGTTATTTTGAATAAAGAAAATAGCAATTTAATTTTATTTTTAAAATAAACTCAAATAATAAATTTTTTACTATTGTAAAATTAGCAATTTTTTCAAGGTTCCTCTACAAAGAAAATAAAAATATTTACTGTTTAAACTATTTTGGAACATGCTTCCCACTGCATGATCATGCATGGTCATGAGCAGTAGCAAGAACCAGGCCGCGTACTTTATCGTCGGAATTCGTGACTTCACAGGGTGAACAAATATTGCTGCTCTCTTCCACCTAATTTGGCTCACCTGGCCAATATCCAGGGCTGTCCACAGGGACAGGACGCATCGCTCGGTGACTTCACTGGTGGAAAAGCCGCAGTCCAGCGGTGGTGTGCCGGCGGCATGCGAAGCACGTGCAGTTGAACACAGCAAGCGGTGGTCAGCAGGAATACCAGTCCCTTGGGCGACATTTCTCGGGTCTTCTGGGACCACCTGGTCGTTTTTGAGAATGGCATTCTAGGAATTTCAGTCACTTCTATACAGGCTCCTCGGAATTTCCACCGGCAATTGGCTTATGTCAATGGAAAAAATTAATTAGCTTTTTTCCTATTAATCGGGCAGTATTTGGAGTCGCCTCCGCGCGACGGGGTCGGCGGGGGCGATAAAAAGCTTCGCCAGTGGGCTCGCCGGCCCGGTGAACCTGAAACAACGCCCGGAGGCAGGAATACAGCAGAGACAAGATTCTTTGCGTGCACACTCGATGCTTGCTTACCTCCTTCTCCCTAAAGGAAAAAAATAATGAAAATAATGAAGCTAATTTAAATTTCCACGCGACAAATACACACAAGACGGCAAAAGGAAATACAATTAAAGTCAGTTGATACAGGGCAACAATCGAAAATTAGAAAATTATTAGATTTTTGGATGTGATGAGTGGAATGATACTGGGCAACAATTAAACATTATTTTAATTTTTGGATGCCATGAACAATTGATAGATAAACAATTTATTCAACAATTATTTGCAATAGTAAAAAATAACCTTCCTACAATAAAAATTCAAATTTTGCCAATTTTCTCCGAAATGTACAGTGCTTGAACATATTTTATTGGCATATTCCGATTCCTCTCGTCGAGATCTGTCCAACGGTGTATGCCATTTATTGGGGAAACTCTTGGTTTTGAAATTAAATCGGATTTCAAGTAAGGAGACAGCCCTTACCATTTGAAAAGCAAGGTAACTTTCCAGCCAATTTTCTCAAAAAATTACAGCGCTTCTTAGGTCAATTTAGGCTTTAACTGAATCCTAAGGGACGAGTTTATGCATTGGCAACAAGCATTTTCCAGGCTTTTGCAGTATCATTCCTCTTTAAACCACATAAATTTAGAGTTGCACGCATAATAATAAATCAAAGATTGATAATTATCGTGAGCTATACATTCCTTTGGAAAATTTCCATCTTTTTTATCTACCACAATTCCATTGCAGCGAATAATATCCTCGGTGTGTTTTCGCATCCCCATGTCAGGAGCGACGCTTAATTTACGATTCAACATCTTTATCAAATTTAATAGTCTTTGGCCGAGAGCAGAGTCGATCGGTCTTGGGTGGTCGATCGATCGGTCATCGCAGATAAATGGAAGAAAGGAATTAGGAGGGCGTGAATGTCGCGGCCGTGCGCGAGATGAATTGGCCTCGCGGCCCGCCTGGCATGAGAGCAACGCGGCGGCTTGATGTGGATGCTGTGGCGGTGGTGGGTGGTATTTCGAGAGATGTGCATTTTTGCTGTGTGCCAGAGCAGAGAGACTGACTGAGTGGTCGGTCGGGCGGGCGACCGGGAGCTTTTAGTTAGTTAGTTGGTTGGCTGGCGATCGGCGCGGACGCACCGACGACGGACGGACGCTGTGCTCTCCTTGTGTGTTGTGACTGCTAATTTGCGGCGGCAGGCCAGCCAGACGCTCGCTCGCTCGCAGCCAGGCCCAATTTGCAATAGTAAGTACGACGATCGCCCTTCCAATAATATTCAGCCAGAGGATATACGTACGCGCGCAGGTCGCGGAAGTTGTGCTGCAACAACGGTCAGACGCGCGCTTGACAGCATGCATTTTCATCGATCGCAATTTTCTTTTTCTCATTTAAATTTTGATACAGCTGATTCTGCAGGTTTGAGAATTTATTTAAATGCTGTGATGAAATATCAATTTAATCTATTGATAAAAATTAGGTCTTTCAATTAGTGTGCATTTCCTTTTTCCTTTGGAAACAGGAGAATTTTTCCAAAATAAGCAACGTTTGAGGAATCTGACGTATCAAAATGGCAATTTATTTTAATTTTGCCAAACTAGATTTCTATAATTTGATTATTTCGCAGTGCAGATAAAAATTGCTTCCATTTATTCTTCAAGCGATTAATTAAAATCATCCATATGCTAAGCCTAAAAAACATTCTTTAAATTTTAGTTTAAACTCTTTGGTTATCAAGATCTCTTTTAGTTTTTTCTGGTATTTAATTTTGTGTGGCTAGTATAAAAATTGCAACCAGTCCGAGTTCCATAACTCTCACAAGTCAAATTGTAACTTCACCATTTTATATTAATTTTTTAAACCAATACCTCGATCATGGACCTATTTAGCATTTCCAACATTTTGGCTATTCCCTGGTTTTCTTTTTGTACTTTAGTGAAATGCATCACCCCATTTTTATCTTAAATTTGTTGTTTTTTTTTTTACCCAAAAACGAAGTTTTAATGCTTGGGAAACGTTTAAAAATATTATTAAATTAATTTCAATGTCAAAATTTAAGTTTTCTGTAGAGAAAATTACGTAATCTAAACTTTGGGCTGGAATATGTCATTTTGATATATACTTTTTTAAATATCAAACCTCAATTCTTTATTAACTAATTTGTAGAGGTTCTAATTTTTTATAGCGAGAAACGTATATCTTGAAGATTCTCAAGAATTATTTTGTAGAAAAATTCTTCATACGCAGTACTTGATTTTGGACTCTTGGATTTTCTTTGAACAGCAAATGTGGACACAACATTTTAAATTGAGGTTAAATGTTATCAGTTATCGATCAAACTTCTATAATTTTGTTTTGAACTCTGAACTCCGACAATAATACAATTTTGTCTGGGTGCAAGAGTAATTTCCTGGAGTATTTATATGAAAAATCAAGCATTAAATTTTAAATTCCTCTAAAAAAGCAATAAAAAATGAAATAAAAGGGACGCTTATTGTTCGTCTTGTTGAGGGTGGTGTCTGACATGCTGGTCCCTCAGTTAATGAAGCGGAATTAGAAACGAAAAAATTCCAGCGGAGCACAAAGAGGCTCTTTGATGGAACGTGCGGCGAGAATAAAAAAAAATGATGATGTCACATGTGTGCAATATTCATAATGTGCGTTCGAATCCTCTTAGCGCGATTGCTCAACCGCATCACATGTTCTCTCGCATCTCTTCATCGTTTTGTCTTGATTCGCAACCGTTTTTGCGTTGCCAAGTGCCACAAAAAAATTGTGTTTCTCGTTTTCTCTAATTTTTTAGTCTGGTTTTATCTGCAACTTGGAGCATTATAGGGCAGTGGGCATTGAAAGCAAGGGACGACGCTGGGGGTCAACAGGTCGCTTTCATCATTGTAGGCGGCTATAGGAAGATCCAATAAAGCGCAACTTAAAAGTGCAAGCAGACATGATTACTCCAGTTAATTCAGACGATCACTTTGATGGAGCAGTTGCAAGGAACAAACTTTTGATTTGGGGTAACTGAAAATTTGAGACACACAAATGCCATAATTAATTTACAGCTTTTATTTTTTTATTGGAAACACTGTAAAATTAATTCCTCATTTTCCACTTCGTGAAAATGCTATAATCTAACAACAGAATACGAGTATTTATTTAAAAAATCTAAAAAAAAATTGATTTACCTAATACTACTCAAATTATTTTGAAATTGTCTCGGCTTGATTGAGCGTAGATTAACGCAGGCGTGCCATCGATCAGCTTGCTTTTTGGCGTCCTGTCCTTGTTTTCGTTTTCGTTCGCAACTCCCTAGGTGATATTTTTTTGTGTAAAAAGCAAATCACGGTCCGCCCTCTCGCAGCAGCATTAATTATGCTTGCTGTTGGAGGCAGCGTGTTTTATTATCGGCTTTTGGGCCGAGCAAACACAACTGGCATTGTCCCAGCAGCAGAACGCATTTTCGCCTTTCACCCCAAGCGAGCGCGGGAATAACTCTGCGGCCCGCTTTGCAAGCGTGTTACGCACGAGGTGCCAAGACTAGGGTTGCCACTTTTCATCACGATTCCTCGAATTATCATGAACGGTTGAAGAAAGGTTCTGAAAAAAGATGAGAAGCGGAGACTGACTTGAAGTGGGGCTGTAAAAGTTTTATTGGGGATATTTTTGGAGAAGCGTTTTTATGTTAGACATAAAATTCAGACACTTCAAAACTAAAATTAAGTCACTGTAATTTTTTTTACTACATGAGTCACATTATTAATTTGTCTCCTTAAAGAAATCTAAAAAAATGTAGATTTTTTTCTGTTCCCTTCCGTTCCCTTTTTGAAATGGAGCCAAATGTAATGAAAAAGCAGACGAGACTAATATTTGTCGATTTAATATATTTTTAAACACATTATTTATCTTTTTTAATTGGATTTGGCAACCCTAAGCGTGCGACGCTATTGCTTTGTCAAAATAAACCGCTAAAAACCAAGCTTGCTCGGCCGATTTGCGCAAAATGTGGACAAAATTCAGGTCAGCAGATTTATTTAGCAACAGCCAGCAGCTGCGGAGTATTAATTTCAAGCCACACCCTTCCTCCATTTACTGAGGAAATTATTTTGTTGCGTTTGAGAGGATTTGATCCGGAGACGTGCTATTTTCGGTCTGATTTATATCGCGGCGTTGATTTATTAAAGGCTCGAAATTGAGTAACGCCGTTTGATTAAGATCAAAGGTTGAACGTTTCATCAAAAATCCTGAAAACCTCTTAAGCTCTTCATCTATTCATAGTTAACAATATAAATCTATTTTGCTGATCGTAAATTACAGAATTTTCTTTGTTTCAGAAAGCTGATTAGAGATGGGTCGAGAAAAGGTGGTGAAAGCGTTAAAGACCAACGCTCTGACAATTTTCACGATCCTCGGCGTATTCGGCGGTGTCGTTCTCGGAATCAGCCTTCGCGCTTCAAGGTAATTCGCAACCCTTATTCCTCGAATCAAATTAATTTTAAACTCGGATATTTCAGAGAGGAGAAATGGACGCCGCGCGAGATTATGTACGTCAACTTCGTGGGCGAGCTGTTCCTGCGAATGCTCAAGTCCCTGATTCTCCCTCTGATCGTGGCCTCGCTGATCTCGGCCATCGGCTCCCTTGACCTGGGCCTGTCAGGTCGAATCGGCGCCAGGGCGGTGACCTACTACATGACCACGACGGTGTGCGCGGTGGTGCTCGGCATCTTCCTCGTGCTCACCATCCACCCTGGCACGGGCGACTCCGAGTCCATCGCCAGGTCGGGACAATCGTACAATGGAACCACGGTGGACACACTCATGGACCTTATCAGGTGAAAAAGAATTTTAAATTGAGTCAAAGTTTCATTTATTTTAAAAATGGAGGTAATTTTGGTGTGTTCCGAATTTTTCAGCTTAAAGACCGTCTTTGACGAAGTTTCTGAACACACCAATCGATTTTTGAGGGTCGAATTAGGTAAAGAGGACTTTTTTTCTGACCAAAAAGTGCAGTGCAACGTGAGAACTATTTTTCCCGCCAAAACAATATGAATGCGAGAAGTGCGCATGCATCAGAGCTGGTTTGAACACTAATTGCAGAGAGACCGCCTGTACGAATGACTTCTGTGTCAGCTCTGACGCATGCGCATAGTTCTCGCATTCATATTGTTTTGGCGGGAAAAAAGTTCGCACGTCGCGCTGGACATTTTGGTCGCGAAAAATGTCCACTTTACCTAATTCGACCCTCGAGAATCGATTGGTGTGCTCAGAAACTGCATCAAAGTCGTTCTTTAATTCTAATAAATAACATTTTAATGAAAAATGTGTGAGAAATGCACTGTCTCTAATGGATCCCAGCAGTTTTTCTCCAAGAATTTCGAGTTTTTGCTAACCACTTGGTACATTGTGGAAATTCTTAACGCATATAATTTAAGCTGAAATTATAAACTGTCAGCGTTTTACCACCGCATGAATCAACACACGTGGCTGTTATGAACGGCGGAATTCTGAGATGGCGAAACATTGTTGATGTTGCCAGACAATGTGCGCGAAGTGACGTTTACAATTTGGCACATTTCAAGCCGGAAGAGCAATAATATGTATTATTAGCCTTTGCTTCTACGTTATAAGAGACGATATTATTTACCGTCCTATTTATTAATTCTTTGAAAAATATAATATTTTTTATTGCAGCAACCCTTCTTTTACGCAATAAAAATATTTATCAAAAAATAGACAGTCAAGAAGAAAAAAAAGCTGAAAATTTCATGACGAGTACTAAGAGCAGCTTGCTAAAACAATATTTGTTTGGCGGCGTGGGACCGAAAAGGCTGCCAAGTTGAAATTAGAGTCAACCGCGTTAATTCCCTTTCAAGTTTTTTATGCTTATCCCGGCTGGTCTAGTTTCGCTGCTCTCTCTCTCTCGAAATGAACGTGGGAGTGGTTGGGTTGGCGCTTGGTGGCTCAACTGTAGCCTCGTTGGCAGCGCAACAAGTGCATCTGCACGAAATTATCGTTCTCTGGGAATAGAAGCAGCTGGATTATCAGCCCTGTAATATCAAATGAATGTGTGTTTTCACGCTCTCGTGGCGTGACGCCACCTCTTCTCCGCTTCTAACTCGACTTTGCAGTCCATTAATGAGCAAAAAACGCAGCCGAAGGGCGGACAGATGAGGCACAATTGATGTTAGCAACTCATTCATCGCTGAAAACACAACTCGAGTGCTGTTATGCGGGATGCAAAAAAAATAATAATGTTGCCGGCAGTAAAATAAAAGAGATCCAATTTCAAAATAAATGCAATTTTTTTGTTTCGTTAATAAGCGTGCTCTTTGTTTTATTTTTTTTAGGAAAATGTTTCCGCCGAACATCGTCCATGCTTGCATTGCCCACGTAAGGTTCAATCCTTTTTGAACTGTTTTAGTTTGGATGAATTTAAATTTTTATTTGCAGTACCGCACTGTCCTGAAGCCTCCAGTTATTCCTCCGGCGCCTCCGATCAATGAGTCTTCTTTGCCTGCCGCCATAGTTACGGAGGATGGATCTGCAATTGACCCAACAAGCCCACGTAATATTTCAAAAATTTCTTACCTAAAAAACATGGGTTTTCAAGTCTTCATTTTACACTACATAAAAAAGGGTTTGCAGTTTTGCACGCCCTGTTTTTTTTCTCCAAAAAGAGATAAATATATAACTCTTTTTGGATTTATTTTACAATTGTTTCCAAACAATTTCTAATTAAAAACACAGCAAATAAACAGAAACGATGAAATTTAAATTGTTCAATGGCATTTTTATAAAAAAGCCAAAATGTAAGTTTAATACTATACATACCTCACTTGCAAATGAAAAAATAGGGGGTGGAATAGTCGGTGAAAATTGTCAGTAAATTTACTTAAAGTTAAAATTTTAAAATAATTGATCAGTCGCATAAACCCTTAGTTATTGAAGCCGCCAACAGATGGCGCACCCACAGACTTTCTTAAAAATTTTGTTTTAAGCGGTTTTAAGGCATTTTCGCTGCGATTTCAGACTCATTCTAGCTATATTGTTTTTTTTAATTAATTTGCTAATTTTTGACGTGCTGAAAACCAAAATCGGTTCAGCCATTCGCCGTAGAAACGTTGGAAAAGATTTTTTTTATTTCAAAAAATAGTTTTTCACGATTCTACGGGGATTGGCTGAACCGATTTTGGTTTTCAACACGTCAAAAAATAGCAAATTAATTGAAGAATGCACAGTAGCTAGATTGAGTCTGAAATCGCAGCGGAAGTGCCTTAAAATCGAAAGTATACGGTGGCGCCATCTGTTGGCGGCTTCGAACACTTAGGGTTTTTGCAACTGGTGAATTACATTAAATTACAATTTTGATTTTCCCATTTTCCAAAATTGACCTGAAAAGAATACATTTTGTGATTTTTTTCTTGAGCAATACAAAAAATGGACACAATTTTACATCAAAGCGCTTTTCTGATCGCGGACACGGACACCACACTGTTTTCAGCCGCATTCTCACCAAATTCCCCCGCAGCTCCGCCGAATCTGCACGATTGGGAGATTTCGCACGAGTACGCGCAGGGCACCAACATCATGGGTCTGGTGGTGTTCTCCACCGTGATGGGCATGACCCTGGGCAAGATGGGCCACAAGGGCCAGCCGCTTTTGTCCTTCTTCACGTGCGTCAGCCAGGCCATGATGATCATCACCGGCTGGGTCATTTGGTATAGCTTTTCATTTTATTAAATTTATGAGTTTAATTGATATTTTTCTCAGGTTCTCGCCCGTGGGTGTCATGTTTCTGATCGCCGCCAAGATTTTGGAAATGGACAATTTCGGCGTGATCGTCGGCCAGCTGGGCATGTACTACCTCACCGTCATGATCGGTATCTTCTTCCACGGATTCGTCGTTCTCCCCATTATCTACGTTGTCTTTACGAGGACGCTGCCGTTCAAGTTCATAGGCAACATGGCGCAAACCTTGGCGACAGCTTTTAGTACTGCTTCTAGGTAAACTCGGCCAATCAATTTTTAATGAATTATGTACTTCACTCTATAATATAGAATAATTTTAATATGGAAGGCATTCACAACCAGTGAGAAAATTGTTATTTAAAGGAAAAAAATTAAAATTTAAGCAAACACTGGAATGGAAAAAAAAATTATGAATGTACCTATAATAACCCTCTTGAGAAAGAAATGACATCAATCAAGTTTTTTTAACATTTTTAACGCCAAATAAATAAAAATCTTTGTTTATTGTTGCTTGAAAAAGGTGAAAAAGAGGAATATCATCGTTTTTTATAAATTCATACTTCAATAGTTTTTGAAAGGTGGTTTTTAAAATCATATTGTATTAAATTAATCTAATAGAGTGTTAGGCGCTGCAGTAATTAATTTTATTTATCCCAACACAATTTAAAGAGGAATGATACTGGGCAACAATTGGAAATTATTTGAATTTTTGGTTGCCATTAACAATTGGTCGATAAACAATCTGCTCAACAATTTGCAATAATAAAAAATGACCTTCCTACATTAAAAATTCAAATTTTGCCAATTTTCTCCAAAATGTACAGTGCTCGAACATATTTTCTTGGCATATTCCGATTCCTCTCGTCGAGATCTGTCCAATTGTGTATGCCACTTATTGGGGAAACTCTTGGTTTTGAAATTAAATCGGATATCAAGTGAGCAGACAGCCATTGCCATTTGAAAAGCACGCTAACTTTCCAGCCAATTTTCTCAAAAAATTAGAGTGCTTCTTAGGTCAACTTAGGCTTTAACTGAATCCTAAGGGACGAGTTTATGCATTGGCAACAAGCATTTTCCAGGCTTTTCCAGTATCATTCCTCTTTAATCATTTGTTTGAAATTTGCCACAGTTCAGCGACGTTGCCTGTTGCAATCGCGGCGTTAGAGGAGAAAAACGGCGTTGATCCGAGAGTGGCCCGCTTTGTGATGCCGATCGGCGCCACGATCAACATGGACGGCACCGCTTTGTACGAGGCCGTGGCAGCTATTTTCATCTCGCAGGTGCGCAACGTGCCGCTCTCCCTGGGAAGCATCATAGCTGTCAGGTAAGCTGCTCTCACATCAGTCTGCTCGTTTTCCCAATGAAAAGCTGATTGAAAGAGGCCTGCGTAGTTCACAAGTTGGAAGAAAATATTGATATTAAAGTCCTTGATTCGCTCCGTCTCAAATTGATTGGTGCAGAATTATTTAGTAACAGGAAAATAAATTGAATTTTCCTGGAAAATGTATTGGCAGGGTTTGAATCGTTTAATTTTTTCTGCCCATTTATTTCTGAAAAATCCATCAATTTATTGAAAGATTGCAGATGAGTTTTTTTTTAAATATAAGAAATTGGTCTGCAAATCAGTAAAAATTGGATTGATGCAGGGCGACAATTGAAAATTGTTTGAATTGTTGGGTGCAATAAGTAGTTGATCGATAAACAATTTGTTCTACAATTTGCAACAATCAAAAAGGTTCAAATTTTCCAGCGCTTGACCACATTTTCTTGGCAGATTTCGATTTCTCTCGTCGAGCTCTGTAAAACAGCGTATAAAAACTTTTATTAGGGAAACTCTTTGTTGTGTAAATAAAATAGGATTTCAAATAAGAAGACAGTGCTAACTTTTCAGCCACTTTTCCAAAAATGAACAGGTTAATTTTGGCTTTAACTTAATCCTAAGGGATGAGTTCATGCATTGGCAACAAGGATTTTCCAGGATTTTGCTGTTGTTTTCTCTTTAAGGAAAATTAAAATTTTAAAAACAAGAAAGACATATGAAAACTTTCCCGACACAACATTTTGAAATTATTTTAAGTGTCTTAGATGTGTTTGGAAAAAATTACAAATTCATAATTAATTGTGAAAAGCGGAATTCCTTATTTTTCAAAAATTGTAATTTAAAATTTGTTGTGAAATTTCAACCCCTTTACCATTCTGTGAAAAGCAAAAAGTGCTTGTCTCGATTTCCTGCTCTTTCTATGTTACCCTCGCATCATTTGTTGGTTCTGTTTTATTCCAACTCTGACGGGAAAAAATATTTAAAAAAAAAATCAGGATCGTTTGCAGTCTGCAGTGCTTTGGCGTTTAACACAAATACAAAATCTGCCTTTTATATGTGACCACCTGCGCACTTGCCTCCTCGCTTTCCTGTAGCCAATTTGCGCTTGATCAGCGGCAAAAAAGGCGTGCTGCATATATTTTTCCGCTCGCAGCTTCGAGCAGCCAATCAAACATTGATTTTTTCTGTGCTCTCGCTCGCGAGACGCTGCATTGATCTGCGGAAAAAAACGCTTTGATTTGCATCCTTTTTACAGCATCACGGCGACGGCCGCGAGCATCGGCGCTGCCGGCATCCCGCAGGCCGGCCTGGTCACCATGGTGATGGTGCTGGACACCGTCGGCCTGCCCGCCGAGGACGTCACCCTCATTCTCGCTGGAGACTGGCTCCTGTAAGCGACACTTTTCATTATTGTCCCTCTGTGTAAAGCAAATTGCTTTTTAATTAAACCGAGACGCTTTGATTGGGGGTGCCGGGGTGCCGTAAAAAGTCCTTACTTTTCCAGCATGACATTTTATATTAAACTTTTATTTTTTGATCCATTCAAAATCATCGCAAGCAAAACTTTAAGCGCTTAAATCAGATTTTAACATGTTTTGATTGATTTTAATTGTTGATTAGACTTTTACAATTTTATTAATTTACTAAAAAATGGTTTGGTGAAAACAAAAGTACAAAAATAAATTCAAGCGTATTTTAATTTGGGAAGAAAGAAAAAATAAATCAGCCCCTTTGGTACTAAATCCTGCGCGAAACGCCAAAATTAAAATAGCTATTTTTTTCCCTAAAACATTTTTAACGTGGAAATTGAATTTATTTTTATTCAGTTCTACACCACACAAGTTAATTTAGGTTTAGCCGTGGATTTTAGACTGGTGATTGACCATTTAAATTTTATCTGGTGGCCTGCGCAGTTGAAGCTTACTATTTGCAGTGAAGATGAGTTTAGCGACTTTATTTTTGTGGTTCCAATCCCAATCGTAATGAAAGCATGAACTTTAAAGCCAATTGTAAACTGAAAGCCGTCTACTTTTACAAAATACATTTTAATGTGTGTTTATAAATAACTAAACTTGTTTAAATTGACATCAAGAACGGCCAAAATCAGCAAATTTTAATTTCTGACAAAAATTCAATCCCTGGGGTTGGGGGTTAATTACAACCATCTTGAAAACTCGAAACCAGTCAAGGGCGATAATATTTTGGCACCAAATCTATAGTTGAAAACTGCATGAATTTTGAGTTACAAAGCAACAATTTTTTACATTCGGGTGCAATTTACTGAAAAAAATAACCGTAACACAATTTGTTGTTAAGTTATTATCCACTAAATTAGGTAAGTTTTGGCTATCTCAAAATTGAAAAATTTTTGGTACCTTTGATGTGCCCGGAATTCAAAAATTTAATTCGAGTTTAGAGACCTTTGACCTACAAAGTTGGTCAGCGTCATCAAATTGTTTGGCACGAAGTGTGGATTATTTAAGACACCAAATAATACGATTTTTTTTCAATCCTAGCCATATTAAAAAATCGCAAACTTTAAGCCACTGTGAAATTAACAAATTTTAAAGTTTTGACCTGAAATTATCAGGTAAGCTGTTGGTCTAATAGGACCTCTGCTAAATTTCATAAAAATCCGAGCCTTCTTGCCAAAGAAGTCCTGTTTTTTTTTAAATCACACAAAAATCACGCCGGAATTTTCCTTGAGAATTGATCAGTTGCATAAACCCTTAGTTATTGAAGCCGCCAACAGATGGCGCAACCAAAGACTTTCTTAAAATTTTTGTTTTAAGCGGTTTTAAGGCATTTCCGCTGCGATTTCAGTCTCAATCTAGCTATATTGCTTTTTTTAATTAATTTGATAATTTTTGACGTGCTGAAAACCAAAATCGGTTCAGCCATTCGCCGTAGAAACGTTCGTAAAGATATTTTTATTTCAAAAAATAGTTTTTCACGATTCTACGGCGATTGGCTGAACCGATTTTGGTTTTCAGCACGTCAAAAATTAGCAAATTAATTGAAGAATGCACAGTAGCTAGATTGAGTCTGAAATCGCAGCGGAAGTGCCTTAAAATCGAAAGTCTACGGTGGCGCCATCTGTTGGCGGCTTCGAACACTTAGGGTTTATGCAACTGGTGAATTGTGGGAGATTTCGTCAACTGGCTGGCATGAGTTTTGCCTCACTTTAAGAAATTAATATGCGAACCATTGATTGATCCTGGCTCAAGGGACCGTGAAATTATGAAATTTGAGCCCTGTGTTATTTTCCCCAGTAAAATGCCATTTCAACGCTAATTTAACGCTTCCTTTCGCAGGGACCGTTTCCGAACGATGATCAACGTGCTTGGCGACTCGCTGGGCGCCGGGCTGGTGAACCACTTGAGCAAGCGCGAGCTGGAGAACGTGCCCGTGACCGTGGAACTGGAGAAGTGACCGAATTTGCATCGGCCATGATTTATTCCGCCAAGACAAACTCACTCGGCGAAAAAGTTAGCAAGAGCAGTTTTCTCATGCAAATGAGCCCATTTGCACCGCAAACTTTGTAATTTTCCGAAAACGCTGCTTTCCTCACACAGTGCCTATCACTCAAAAAACGAACCAAACGCGTTTCGCACACGCGAAATTACGTATTCAAGAGGCGCGCCGGCGCCTCTCTCTCTCTCCCTTTACTCCTCATTCTCTCTGTGTTAAAAAGCACCTACTTATATTCTGTGTCACATCGAGCTGGCGGAAAACTCGATTTTTCATCACACACACTCGCTTTTCGCAGGCGATGCTAAAACGAAATGGAATCGAATAAAAAGACGACGAGAGGAAAAGGCTAATTCTATTTTTCTTTATCTCCCCTTGCACTGGATGCGCTGCTGATGCTGAGAGAGCAAATCCAGCTCTGGAAACTTTGGCAATCCCTCGCGCTGCGGCTTTGTCAGGTTATTAACAGCGCCAAATAAAGTTTTCAAGATGTATAAAGAGGACAAATTAATGTTGAAAATAATCTTCATTTTGCATTTTTTGATTTGGCAGCACCGGATTTGTTTGCACCAAAAAGCAATAAATCTAAAGTTGGTTTCAAGCTTTTTGTCATGGTCTGGACTCGACCGCCAAGAAGATAAGTACAAGAATCTGTGCTAAAAGGACAGAAAAAGGTTCATAAAACGATCATTCATCGCATGAGGACAAAAATGGCGGAGCCGATGACGGTTGTTTCCTTCGACTTTTGCCTTGAGGTTTTTTGGTATTACAAAATAATAGATTTTTCGGCCGATCTTTTGATGTGCGTGAAACCAAAATGTTCTCGGCGTCGAAACAGCCAAAATCGGCCGCGGAAGAGGGGGGTGTAACCAATAAGGGAATACAATATGGCGGCGCACCAATCTTGCCTGCTATATCTGCGCCGCCATTGCCTCGGTTACGCCCCTTCTTCGGTAGCCGATTTTGGCTGTTTCGACACCGAAAATTTCTGATTCACGCACATCAAAAATTCCTTCTAATAAAAATAACTAGTATTTTTTAATACTAAAAGAGCGGTGCCGAAAGTCGAAGGAAAAATTCCTATTGCAACACTGATTGTAAGACTTTATGAGGGAATTAATTTATTTTCTGAATTATATGGAGTATTAAGCCTTTAATAGTAATTCAAATTTATAAATATATATCATACTGCACTTTTATTTTAACAAGTATAGGCTCTATTTTAAGGTCTTGAAATTTTTTGAAGAATTCTGTTTCCCTAAATTGACCAGTTGCATAAACCCTTAGTTATTGAAGCCACCAACAGATGGCGCAACCACAGACTTTCTTTAAAAATTTTGTTTTAAGCGGTTTTAAGGCATTTCCGCTGCGATTTCAGACTCAATCTAGCTAGTTTCCTTTTTTTAATTAATTTGCTATTTTTTGACGTGCTGAAAACCAAAATCGGTTCAGCCATTCGCTGTAGAAACGTTGGGAAAGATTTTTTTATTTCAAAAAATAGTTTTTCATGATTCTACGGCGATTGGCTGAACCGATTTTGGTTTTCAGCACGTCAAAAAATAGCATATTAATTGAAGAATAAACAGTAGCTAGATTGAGTCTGAAATCGCAGCGGAAGTGCCTTAATATCGAAAGTCTACGGTGGCGCCATCTGTTGGCGGCTTCGAACACTTAGGGTTTATGCAACTGGTGAATTGAAATTCTCAGGATTTAGGATTTATTTTTTCAGAAGAGAAATTTACCAAATAAATCGCACACCGTTAGATAGATCGTGATAAAAGAACTCACATCTTAAAAAAAAATCATAAGGCAATAAACTCATTTCGTCCTGGTCCCGATAAAATTGTGCAACGTTCAACAAACACCCAAATTTTCATTGTCGAATTCATTGTCGTTTTGGACCAGGACGATTTGATATCCCGGAAATTTAGTGTTGTCTGAAATTTAATTGCTATAAATATGTAGATTGCAAAAAACATGTCACCATTTTGACACTGAACTTGGATTATTTGTTGCAATTTTTCTAACGCAGAGAAGGAAATACTAACAGTTAAAATATTCATTTTTTTTAATAACTTGATAATTGTGTATTAAAATTGAATTATTTCTTCCCGTTTTCAGATCAATACCTCTGGTTAAATTCTTTCCCGGCTCGGTTATTTTTATCTGAGCCATTCTTGTGCTTTCATATGAAAATTCATGATTTGGAAGGGAGTCTATAATATTATAAAAGTTTCCCGTTCCAATTTATTTTAAACATTTTATACTGGCAGCTATCGATCGATTTACAACCCACGGCAACACACACACACATTACTTTTAGCCGAAAAACCAATTCCCCTGATGAATTTTCACGAAGGAGAGAGGAAGCGTATTATTTATCCTGTGGCTATATGAATTACATTTGCCACAAACGGCTTTGCGCAAATCTGTGTTTATTATTAGCGAGCGGCGAAAAGCCAACGGCAAGCCAGCAAGCTAGGCAGGCTTTTCCATTTCCTGCGAAATTTAATAAACCGGCTTGCTCGAGCTCTGAAGGGCTGGCGCGCGGAAAGTGTGTCACCAGAGCCAGGCTATAATGACGGAAAAATTCGAGTAAGCAGGCGGCAGGTTTATCGCGCGCGCAGGGGCGAACGCAGACTCGGTGTCATCGTGCGAAATTTTTCGCCGCCTGCAGAGAAAAGGCCGGGGCGCTGCAAATAAAAATGTCGGTAATGACGCTGCACGCGCGCGACTACTGAAGCGAAACTGATAAGCTCGCAGGCCTGAGATTTATTTGCCGAGCAGGTTTGTTCTCGCTTTGGCAGCTCCTTCGTTCGCTGGACCCGAAAACCTATTTGTGCGCGGTGTAAAATTTTACAGCCCCCGGGTCTCACTGTTAGCTTGCCCAGCAGATTGGCCGGAAAATGCAATTCCAGGGCCAAGTTTGCAGTTAGAGTGAGTATTTTTCCTCCCCCAAGCAGCCGCTTTACAGGTTTTATATCACTTTTGGTTTGACTCATCAAAGCGCACCAGTACATAGACAATTCCATGATTTTTTCCTTCATAAGAAGTGTCGAAATCGTCATGAACAAAATAAACATCAAACGGGGCTTCTTTTTTTACGCTGATTGCGAACAGGGAACCTCCATAGAGCTTCTAAATTACTCCTATAATAAAAGTTTTGACGTCTTGGGGGAATGTTAAGGTTCACCTTTTTTACGACTCTAATATCAAATTAATTCTGTAGGTCATGTCCATTTCAGACTGGCTTAAACAAGTCATCTTGTTGATTAAAATGTTTCTGTTATGACGTTTCCTTTATGCTCTTATTGACATCATCCTAAAATATTCAGGGAGCTTTGTTCGGGATGTTTGAGATCATGAGAGTTTCTTAAATTGCAAAAAAATCATCGAATCTTTGCAACACCGCTCTGAAGATTAAGCACTTAATTTTAATGTAAAGTTATCTAAAACTGTTTTCCTTCAAATTGACAGTGCATGGTTTCAATCGCATTAAAATATTCAAATCGATTTTAGCGTGGTCTTGACCTACGAAATCGTCTTAAATGACAAATTCTTAACAATCTCATACTTAATAAGACATGTTTAAAGCTTTTTGTCATGGAAAACATTTAAAATTTTACATTGCTCATCAGCGGGGGCCAGATGTGCGATAAAATTGGTTCGCACTGCGCAGATCCAAGATGGCGTCTGAATGTGGGAAACAAAAAGCTCTCTTTGGATTGCCGTACGAGTGTCAAGAGTTTGTTTTTACGATCAAAAATACACAAATAGTTAAGTGCAAATTATATGTTACAATATTGACGAAAACTTGGTTCTTTTCGCGCATTTTCACGTGACCGTTTTTTCGCGCCATACTCCACCAGACGCCATATCTGCGCGTCGCACGAATCTGGTCCCCGCTGTTGCTCATATTAATTACCTTAAAATATTTAGTAAAAATTGCTAGTTGTTGTTTTTCGCAAGCACACTAATATAAAAGAAAAGAGGATTATGGACATTGTAACAATTTGGCTTGTAGCATTAGTTCTCTCCCTCTCCTTATATAGCATTAAAAGAAAATTGGCTGATAGTTTCATTTTTTTATGCTAGCTGAAATGATTTGATCGATTGCCACCAATAATTCTATGCCCCAGCATCAAAAGACTTTCTGAACAAAACGCAGAGATGATATTTATTTTCTGCCAATAAAGATGAAAATTGATGCGGCTTTCAGTGAGATTTGTCAACGTCAATTAACCATTGTCAGCAAAGGAAAAACTCCAACTACCTCACGAGACGAAAAAGAAGGCAGCTCCCCATAACAGAACAAAAACCCTAATTTTTCCTGTAAAATCTGAAAAAACTGATTCCGCAATTTTGCGCATTTTATACATGAAAATTTCGTATTGTGGAGGTGAATCTTTTTCCGTTTCGTCCACAAAGGAGAATAAAAAGATCAACAGAAATAATTCTAAAAACTATTGCAGGATATTTCAAAGTTATGGATTTATTTTTCAAAACTAGAAAAAATAGAAAATTTTAAAATTTTGTTATTTTTGCAACTCCAAATTTTGGGTTCTAACAATTAGAGGTGCAAAAAGTACCCACCGTTGGACTCGTCTCGACTTCCCCTGACCAGCTGAAGGGTTTAGGGGTGCTTGATCTCCACCCCTAACAATAGTTTGCTATACTTCAACCCCTTGAAAAAGGTAAAACATTTTATAACTCTGAATTTTTTTATTAATTTGCATTTAATTTAAACACATTTTTCTGTTTCACGTTTGAAAGAAGGGGCGGATTGGTAATTTTTAAGGAGTTCTGGATAATTTAAAATCTTTTAAGCTCAGAAAAATATTTTTTACCAAAATTGCAGCAATGGGGTTGAAAGGGGATGGGGGTAAGCACCCCTTAAACACTTTAACTGGTTAGTGGAGGTTGAGGCGAGTCTAACGGTGGGTGGTTTTTGCAGTTCTGATGGTCAGAACCAGAGATTTGGAGGTGCAAAGTACCCGAAAAATCGAAAAATGCCATTTTTTAATTTTTGAAGTGAAGTTTCTCGAAAAATAAAATAACAGCACTCTGAAATTTTTTGTGGCTCTTGATCCGATCAGTCTGTCCACTAACAGAGTATCCACTGCATTTTGATACATCTGTGAATTGTTTTTTTCTTTTTCCTTAAAGATTTAAATTTGACGTTGGAGCGTTTCCATGTACATTTTCTATTATTGTTTTTAATTACAATTTTATGGTTTTCTTGTGATATTGAATAACAAATGGGAAAAATAAGGAAAAACCCGAAAATTGCATTTTTTGTCGGCTGATTTTTTGGGCCAAAAACCAATGCTGCATGTTCGCGCATTTCAAAATTTGCGTACCCTGTGCTGAGAGCAATTAAAAGACACAAACTGGAGAAAAGCACGAGCAGCACCGTTCTCGCGACTTATCTTGGCGCGGAGGCGGAGGCGTGAAGCGAGCAGTGCCGGAGGCGGCGGCAGGGGACGCTGGTGCGGCTGGTGCGGCGGCGTCGCGGTGTCTGGCAGCGCTGGTGGGCTGGCGGGGCGCACTCAGAGGCGCGCGTTCGCTCCGGCTGACCAGCGCGCGGCCCGCACGACCAGATTTGTTTGTCGGCGGTGGTGGTCGTTCGTCAGCTGGCACCGGAGACGCCTCGCAGTCTCGCGCGTGCCGCCCCCGCAACCCCAGCTGGATCTGCAAAACTACCTGCGCCAACTCGAGCTCATCCGCATGGAGTCTGTCAGGGACAATATCAGCACCGACGACAAGGACGACGACGCTGGACCGTCGCAACAGCTGCTGTGAGTACTCGTGGCAAATTTTTTCGACACTTTCCAGGATTTTTTTTTATTTTTGTATTTAGTAATTTTTTAGCATTATTAATAATAATTGTAAACCAATTGCTAAAGGAGGGATAGCTGCACTCCAGTCTTGGAGTATGATTAATTAATAATTTGAGAGGTTAAAGGCAAAAAATTTAAGGATTAAAAGGCCTCAAGTTTGTTGAAATCAGTTTGCAAAAATTGATACATTAATTTTCTCATCTAATGCACGCTGATTGGTCGACCCAGATCGACTCCATGATTGGTTGTCGAACATTAAAAGCTGATAGGTGAAATTTGAAGACAATAATTATTATTATTAACGTTCGTTCGTGAAGCAAAATTAACTAAAATATTTGGGCAGAGCCAAAAATTAACAATTTTAAAATATTAAGCCCGACAATGACTTGCTGTTTTAACCCTGAATTTTTTTTCTGATCGACTGCGGACTTAACAATTTATTTAAAAATAGGAAATTACAACTGCACGGCATAAATCAGAGTTGGAGACGGCTGGAAAATGGTTGTGTAATTATGAGCTTGTCAAGTCACTGTGGCAGCTTTTAATGATGAAAGAACTGCAAGGATCATCACATGAGTCTAATGCACCAGTTCGCCTCGAGAATCTTACACTTCTTCTTTTTCCTCCTCTGCATCTGTCAAGACGTTAATTGTGCACTTAGCACTGCTTTTTTCACCAAGGAAAATCGATTTTTCTGTTAAACGCAGACTACAATGAGATTCATTTATGAGTACAAGTAAAACTGGGTTTTATTCTTTTTTAATTTTTGAATTAAAATGCAGCAACAGATTTTATGTAGTATTTTTTTTAATTACTCATCTGCCTAAGCTGAAATAGTTTAATTTTAACATTTCTATTTCTAGGAAATTAAAAAATTAACTGATTAAGAATTTGAAAATGAAACTGTTCGTAAAATCTTGAAAAGGTCCTCTTTCCCATTTTTATTTTTAACACTTTTTGGAAAATTTATTCTATTAAGTGTGCATATCCTGGGCTTTTCTTGTCATTAAATTTGCAAATTCACATAATCCATTAAAAATATTACAATTTACAGCGAGCAAAGGTCCAAAAATTTCACTTTTGATCTAAAGAACACTCTGGACTAAAATACAACGAGCTTTAGTCGTCATAATATTTCTAAATATATCTGGCTGCATTTAAATACCATCGAAACTTTTAAGAGCACCTAAACTTTAAATCCGAAAGAGCTCTGAAAAGAAAATGTTGTCAAATTTAATCGCTTCATTCGTGCCAATTAGCCAGCCCCTGTTTGCATTGTTGTCAGGCGGCTTTGACTGCAAATATACAGCGCGCACAGCACCCTGGAGAGCTCACTTCAAACGCGGGCCAAAAATGGTCAAAGCGGCAGCAATATAATGGCCCACTCTCTCTCTCTGGCAAAAGCTCTTTGCCTGCGGTTTCGCTTCTTGTAGCATTCGTCCCAACCGCCGATGATGTGTTTTTGCAGCTCTCACAGGTGATAATTGCCCTCTGGGTCGCCGCAGAGATGGAGGTAGCCGCCGGCCACCGAGGCGAAAAACTGCAGTTAATCGCCGCCGCTCAGGCCGAGCCCTCGAGACTCGAGACGAAAAACAGCACCTCGAAGGTTGAAAAACAAGCTCGTTTTCGTTTCGCTAGAAAATTTGCATAAAAATGCTGCAGGTGTGACGCATTGGAATTCAAATAACCTTAGTTGACTTTATTAACTCTAGATTTTTATGACTTAACTTAATCAGTCAAAGAGGCAAAAACTGCTTCTATACTTGGCCTCATTCCAGTTGTCTTTAATCATTTTGTCTAATTATTAATTAATCATTCGTCTAATTATTTTCATTTCGAAATAATAAATGCCGGTATACGCAAACTGGTTGCAGCTCAAGAAAAGTCAACTGCGGCCTTTTCTCCGCACTCGTGGAGGACGCTCTCGCTCAGAAGCGCCTCTCTTTCTCGCTGGAGCTGCACGCGTATATTCTCTCTCTCACTCGGCGCTTGTTGGCACTTTTTGTTTGTGTAATTTTGCGTGATAAGTGCTGCGGCGCGGAGAGTGTATTATCAAGCGAGTGCATTCTTCCACACAGTATCTGTGGCAGGAATCTCTCGACCAGCACGCACCTCCACTGTTAAAGTGGATTGAAACCAAAAAATAATGCTAAAAACCACGGAGAAAGGTTGAAACTTAGCAATATAACGATTTATTTTGCTACAAAACATGATTATTTTGAACTTAAACAATTGGTACATCCGGAAACCCTCGGTTAGACTGCGTAATTGAGTTATGATTTCCTTTTTCTTAGTGAAGAAATCGAAATAATCTGAAAATGAGCTCGGATTTGAGCTACTGATGCTGAAAAACATGGGATTTCAATACAATTTCGGACAAATTTAAATTAAACTTAACTAACACCCCCGGAGACTTCCTGAAGGGTGGATAATTAATTATTCCAATCCTAAAATTTGAAAATTTACCGATGTTTCGGTGCCCGAACTACCAATTTTTTTAGGCTTTCGGCTTTTAGGAAACGAAGAATTTTTTTTTTAACACAAGTTTTAATTTAAAACATTTTTATGTGCACTCTGCGTCGGTAAAATATCAGGCATTCGATTTCTGGCTACAATTTTATAATTTAAGTGGCCATGGACCTTGAATCTAATTGCCCAGTTAGCTTTCAACAGGCGTAAAGTTTGTCCCATTTGCACTTCTGGAAGCCGAGAGATAATCGAATTTGAAGCAAAAGGTGCTTTTCGAAAACCTGCAATTTTTAAGCCCTTGTAAGTTAGGCAATTTTTTTATTTCGGACAATAAAATACACCTTCCTTGAGGCAATCAACATAAAAAATTTCATTCAAATCAATTTACCCGTTCCAACCTTTTGTCACCAATAGCTAGAAATGGAAAATAAAGCAAACAACAAACCAAAGACGAGTCAATGTGGGAAAGAAATTTCTAACTAAAAAAATGGGGAAGGAAATTTATGAACTAAATCTGTTCGTGTAATGGATAAGGACTACAGCCAGCTGAGTAGGATTTTTCTTGTTTAAAAATACAGAAAAAAAGCTAATTTAATTTCAACTGAAAAATAATGACATCTTCGTCATTACCAATTTTATGTGACTTTTTTTCTTTCTTCACAATTAGTTCTCATCCACTTTAAACCACACACAAGCAAACCTATAATGATGATGATGTCATAAAACATAATGTTTGAATTATGGACAGACATGAACCACACAGAAAACTATTTAACGATAGATAAGCGTAGATATGAAAGTTAGCTCGTGCTGATTTTTAATTGCCGGTTTTGTTGAATTTTTTATTTTAAAATTATAATTCAAGGCTAGAAAGGAGTAGCTGGTATTGCATTATTCATCACCCATCAAACCAAAAACTTCGTGTTTCCAGATCCTATTGTGAGAAAATATTTGCAAAGAATTTTAATAGCGTTCAGATCGATTCACACCCAAGGTTGAATTTTCTCTAATACGCATTTAATCCAGAAGAGAGAGCTAATATAAGAACCTTTCCTTCTCTCTATATCTCAGGCAGAAAATGTGCAACATGCAAAAAGAGCGGATCGGAGAGATGCATATATATCCGTGCAAAAGGCCGGGAGCGACGGATGAAAATGAATTCAGCAGAACACAAAACGAAGCCTGGCCGATGATTTTAATCAAGCAGAATGCTCCCTGTATAATATTAAAGCAAGCGGTGGTGGTGGCGGCGGCGGCAGAGCGCGAAATTAAAAAGCAAAAACGCCTCTGCCGTGATAGGGGCGCCCGTAAAATTATGAAACTTTCTGTTTCGCGGAATTTCAAAGAGGGCTCAAATCTATCATCTGTTTGCGAAACTCTCACTAAATAAACTTTGTAAAGTTCTCTGCAGCTTTGATATTTTATTTAATTGGCAAAGTTTTTTGGAGCAGAAAGTTCTCAATTGATGCAATTAAAATATCTTACTTTGTCACAAGTTTACAGAGGACATGAATATTTATTTTTTTTTTAATTGGAGATGATTATTTGTTTAGATTATGTACATTAATTTTTCATGGATGGAACAAGAAGGCTAAGATGAAAATTGTTGAGCCACGAGAAAAGTCATGCCCGACCAAAATTAGAAACTAATTAAAATGTTTAAAAATTTAAAAAATAATATATGTAAATTGGGATTGAGATGGAATCTTCCCCACTTGACCATTTGGGGAAAGCTTTTCGTATTGAAAAAATCACAACCAACGTTAAATTAAAATTATTATTGTGCTTCCATGGTGCGATTTCAGCTGACAGACGAGGTAATCAATTTTCAATCTGTAAGATCTTCTGCGCATTCAAAAATTAAGTGAAATATAAGTCCTCTAATTCATTCAAATCGTAGAATTGGCTTCAAAAAATCAAGCAAATTTGAAAGCCAACTAACTGCCAGCTATACAAATGTTAGCCTGATAAATTTGTTTTCTTTTAACTTAAAAAAAATGAAAATAAAACCATATGGATGGGTGCAGCTTTTTCACCGTAAGCACCACTCTTAACTCACGATGGCGATAGAGAGCAGTTTATATCGAGCCAGCAATGGCGCCACTTGCGCTCCTAAGATTTTAATAATCCCCCAATTCAGCGTAACTCAAGTTGTATAATTATTCCTGAGATCTGACTGAAGGAAATAGTAGGTTTGACTTGAAGGTAATCAATCTCTCATTGCGTAACTCTCCAAGGTTGTTCGAGGACACAGCTCATTCGGTCGGCACATTATATATATAGTCAAGTGCCCGGCTTCAGGTGGATTTAAGCTTTCACGAAGTTTCTGAGCGCAACAATCGATTCTTGAGGTTCGAATTAGGTAAAGTAAATATTTTTTCCTACCAAAAAGTCCAGCGCGACGTGCGAACTCTTTTTTCCCGCCAAAACAATATGAATGCGAGAATTGCGCATGCGTGAGAGCTGGTTTGAGCACTTGCAGAGAGACCGCCTGTACGAATGACTTCTTTGTCAGATCCAGCCAGCTCTGACGCATGCGCAGCTCTCAGATTCATATTGTTTTGGCGGGAAAAAAGTTCGCACGTTGCGCTGGACTTTAATAAATCATCTTTGCCTAATTTGACCTTCAAGAATCGATTGGTGATCTCAGAAACTTCGTCAAAGACGGTCTTTAATCAGCTAATCCATGGAACTGACCGCAGTCCAAATTAAACAGCCCAATATCCAGTTAGATGGACCTGACTGAAGTGCATGGGATTAAATTCATTGAATATAGTCATTTAATTAATAAAGCATCAACCCTCTACGCACGACCCTCGTCACATGTGGTGATACCACAAAATTCATTGTTGTTTTAGTTTAGGTCTTAATTACGGAGAAAGATATTTATTTTGCCGGACAAAAGGTTCCGCCAAGCGGAGCGAGGAGAAAAACAAAAGCACGACGTTTGAATGGAGGGTGTGAAGAGTCAGATTCACCTGAACGGAAATTGATTTTATAGACAAAGCGAGGCGTCCCTGGTGATGAATGGAGTGGAGCACGCGTCAGCGGTTGGCTCTCTCTCTCTCTCTCTCTCTCTCTCTCTCTCTCGCACGGCGATACAGTCATCCCTGAATTGTGCGCAAAAATTGCGCGCCGCTCGCGAGGAGCCGTTCGTCGTCGCTGCGTGCTGTAATCTGTTAATCCCCTTTTCACAGCATCAACTTGATTAGATGAGCCCTGGGCCGGCGGAGCGAGCGAGCGCTGATTAAATCCACTCTGGCGCAGCCGAAAATCTGCGCCCATTGTTACTCGGCATAATGCAAATGCGATACAGCCAGGCGATAATTACGGCCGCTTTCGCGCCAAGTGCTCGGCGTGATTTCTGCCCGTCGCCCGCCGCCCGCCGCCCGCCGCCGGCCCAGGGAACCCCGCACCCGCACCCCTCGGCCCTTTCCGCGCCCACGCTCTCTAAAAGGCGAAAATCCTCGGGACTCGGGACCAGATTTTCCGCTTATTACACTCTGCCGCGTTAATGCCTGCCGAGATTAGAGTTTCTGCCTGACACGTGGCCGGAATTGTTCCATTTGCGTTTTGCAAGATACCGCACTAGGACATTGATTTGGGACAGAGAGAGGGCCTTCTTATTTGATGAACTGGAACTAAATTCAATTTGGTATTTATTTTATATTAGTTGTGAGCCAGTTTTTTGCAGTCCAAATCTCTTCAGTGGCTCCATTAATCAACAGAAAGATTGAATTGGTACTAAATAAAACAAAAACTTGATAATTTTATTTGGGTTCGTTAAGATTGAGCCCAGTTTTTTCAATATTCAATTTTTTCCAAATTAAATAGTTAAAATTTCACTCAAATCACTCGCTTCTACCTGCTTCCTACCAACGACTGATTAAAATTTAAAAAAATAATAGAAAAATGATGAATGAACCACTGAAATAAAATAAAATCTATTAAAAAATTTCATCCTAGAGTTCTGCTTACAATTGACCAGTTGCATAAACCCTTAGTTATTGAAGCCGCCAACAGATGGCGCAACCACAGACTTTCTTAAAATTTTTGAAATTTTTGTTTTAAGCGGTTTTAAAGCATTTCCGCTGCGATTTCAGACTCAATCTACCTATTTTGCTTTTTTTAATTGATTTTCTTATTTTTGACGTGCTTAAAACCAAAATCGGTTCAGCCATTCGCCGTAGAAACGTTGGAAAAGATTTTTTTATTTCAAAAAATAGTTTTTCATATTCTACGGCGATTGGCTGAACCAATTTTGGTTTTCAGCACGTCAAAAATTAGCAAATTAATTGAAGAATGCACAGTAGCAGGATTGAGTCTGAAATCGCAGCGGAAGTGCCTTAAAATTGAAAGTCTACGGTGGCGCCATCTGTTGGCGGCTTCGAACACTTAGGGTTTATGCAACTGGTGAATTAGTTGAGAATGTAATCTTAAAATAAGGGTAAAATTGATCCAAAATTAAAAGATTTTTTATTGTAGTGATTTAATTTAATTTTTCATACAACCTTCTAATTTTCCTGTAAAATATCTGAATGTCAGATCTGGGATTGCAAATTTAGGTCGTTTTTTCTGGTCTATGTAAACATTCCGTTCTTAAGTCAATCCATAATAATCATTAGTTTTTCGAGTTTCTCGAATCTTTCAGAGTTTAAAAAAATATTAACCCCTTTTTAGAGCAAAATCAAGCATAGATTTATTTTAAAAATAGTCGGCATTAGCCAAAAGAGTCTTAATTAAGACGTCATTCTCTTATTGCATATACCAATTGAAAGCAGCGATCAACAATGAGTGGCAGCAAGAGAATCAATATTTGCCCTCTTTTGTGTGGCTCTTCATGAATGAAACGATCAAAATAATAACTTTTAAATTTGGAATTCCACTCCCGGGCGCATTTTCAGTTGTCAAAATGCACTGGCCCGAATATTCATTTCGAAATGGGTGCTGGTTTTCCCTAGTAATTCGAATAATGGAAAGCGAAAGATTATCAGGAGCGTCAGTCAGCGGGGCTGCGATTCAGTCAGTCAGTCAGTCAGACGGAGCCTCAAGTGTCCCATTGAATGAAGAGGATTTGCGGCGTGTGACACAGTTTCACTCTTGCTCTATCTTGTAAAATGCAGCGAGCTAGTGAGTGAGTGAGAGAGAGAGAGAGAGAGAGAGAGAATGAACGTGAGAGAGAGAGAGAGAGAGAGAGAGAGAGCCGGCCGCGCGTCACAAAGGGCTGGAATTAACCCTGCTTGAACTGAATTCCCTCGCTCGCTCACCATCGATTCCAGGCCTCGCCGCTCCAGCACATTATTTTGAGCTGTTTTTCGCTCGAGAGAAAAAGTTGCACTAGGCTGCAATTCTTCCTCGTTTTTTCCGCCCTTTTGTTCGCCCTTTGATCTTTCCCTTTTGATTCCCTCTAATGCTCGTTTTCCCTCTAATGCTGAGGCGAGAGAATCGAATGAATGCGCAGGAAGAGAGACTAATTTTGCTCACCAGCACCTGTCCTTACTCACAAACTTGTTTTCGCTCGGTAAATTATTTTTTTAAAGGATTTTTTTTAGTTAAAAACGTACGTGATTTTAATTTGCTGCATTCCGTAATTCCCTCTGTTTGAAAAATGCACCGGGGGTCGGATTCACTTGACGCGCAGATATGGCGTCTGGTAGAGTTCGGCGGGAAAGTTTCAAACGTAAAATAAAATGTATCATGAAAATACCGTCAGCACAATGGATATTTTTGTTGTTATTTCTTTACTAACAGCTGATTAGCCCGGTAATTGGCGAATCGACCGTTAGATGGCACATCAGGCTAATGGGACTGTAACAAAATACGCGGGAATTAAATTATCAGGTCGGCACGCCTCTTTTTCGACGCTTCTGATTGGCCGCTGAACTGTCTCCTGATTGGCCTCAATTATTTCGACGCCATGTTGACTTCTGAATGGCGGGAACCAACATAGATCGCAACCCGGCCCCCGGTGGAAAAATTAATGGTTCATAGAATAAATTCATATTTCTTTAGAAAATGAATTTTAATTGGGAATTTAATTTGTACTCCAAGCAGACTTAATTTTGATTTATTTTTAATGATTAATTATATTTTTGATGAAATCATTTATCCTTATTTTTATGTTATATTGGCCATTCTGAGGTCAACTTAAACGGCTTTTAGAAATTTTCATCTTGTACATGATGTAAAAATCTTGTCCATAGCAATGGTTGGTCTCTCAGAATTTTTTTTTTTACAAAAAAGGAAGTTTTGCATGAATTGAGTCTGTTGGTGTCAGGAAAGCTGAATGTAAATGCAGTGTAAATTAAATTTTTTTTTCATAATTCATTAGAAATTTCCGCATAATAAATTATAAATGAAAGAGTCCACTTATAGCTTAATTGATATGCTTCTATCAAAGTAATTTTCCATTTTCCTCTTGCTAATGCGTTTTGATTTCCAAGCAAAGTGCTTAAACCTGGCACGCTCTCCGGAATAAATTAATTCTCATGAGCGGTTCGGCACGGCAACGTGTTGCTCGCACGAATTACATAACCCAATATTTGCTTAGGCCACTTCATAACGCGGCGATAAACACGCTCGACCGACCGTCCCGCCGCTCGCAAAACGGTGTGTTTGCTGTTTCGCTCGTTTAATTGCTCAATTCTGCGCGTTCCGCATCCCATTTATGCAAATTCCGCAGCGCTTGTCTTTCCGTTCGAGCTGCAAACGCGCTCGCGACTACCGGCGAACAGTTAAATAATTGCTGACAACGCAAACAAAAAAGGGGAATGCAGTTTCGTGTTGATTCGTCGGCACTTTTTTTTAAATGGAATGATTCGCTGCGTTGAACTCAATTCACACTCTGATGCTAATTGGATTGAAATTTCAACATGTGTTTGTCTGCTGCTTCGTGATTTACAGAGAAAACAATGAGAAAAAATGATGTAGCACAGACACAATGGAGCAAATTGTTGGTTTTTCAAAGCCAATAACAGATGGCATCAGCAAATATACTCATATGTAAATTTAATACCTGCTTCTGTGTGTTTAAGACGGAAAAAGATTTTATTTGATTGGTCGTTATTTGGAAAACCAAAATCTGTTTATTCATAATAAACACGATATAAAATTTCAAGTTGTCGTTTCTACAGATTGGAGTTTTTGCAACATTTCTTCTTAAAAATTACGAGCATTTATCAAAGATTTTTAACCCACTCTAGGACAAAAAAATTAAGCAAAAGATCATAAAAACATCGATTTATAGGGCATTACAGTTTTTCCCGGAACGAAAATATTGACAGCTGTTGAACGGATAATCAAAATTTCAAAGATTTTTGTCGATTTAGCAGGTTTAATTAAGCCCAGAATAGTAATTTGGTTTAAATAAATCGGATTTAGTCAGGGTTGCATTTACTCACCACCCGGTTTTTTCACCACTGGTTTTTACCACTCAATTTTTAACAATTTCTTGCGCAAGAAATGCAAGAAATCAATTTGCAGCCTCAATTTCTCCAAAAACTTATCTCTGACAATTTTTCAAGTCGAAGTCATGAGCAAATTAATTAAAAGAATTATTGGAAACTGAGGAGCAAACTGGTTAAAATTAAAAAATAAACTCTCTTCACCACTGCATTTTTTTAAATGCGGGATTTTTGTAACCCTGGACTATTTAGTCGATTTCAAGACGATTTGATTTTTTTCCAACTTTTAATTCAGTTATCTCAATAAGAAATCCAACCGACTGAAATTCCAAGGGCAAATTACTTTATTTTTAACCAAACTCTTTTGAAAATAAACTGCTAATTTCAAATTAAACCCCGTGTAAGTAGATTTTAATTATCAGCATTTGTAATCATCATGAAATTAACAACCAAAAGCCTGCCAACTGCCAAGCCCGTATATTTAATTTGAACAACAACGTATCGGGCCAGCAATTCCGCGACGCATGCATTATTTTATCAGAGGGGATTAAAGAGAGCGAATCGATAAGCTCGTCCAATTTCGCAGGGCTGGATTTCGACCGGTGCCAGATTAGCCGGCGGAAAGTGAATAATAATTATCTGCCGTGTGTTTGCGTTTTGGCCGCACAAAAGCTCGGGGAATAAATAATAACGAGAGAGAGTGAGCGATTGGGATCAGAGCACTAAATTTAAAACGCACCCACCTGATGCGGTGGAATTATATCTGGACGCAGCGGGCAGTGCGTCTGGCCAAAGTGGAAAAGTGACGGCCGGTCAAGGCTGCGAGCAGCAGGCTATCGATTGCCAGCTGCTGAGGTAATTAGGCCCGCCGAGATCATTCATAGCCAGTCAGCAACACGATACATGTCCATAACTCATGCTGCGTTCTCACACACAAATGTCAGACCGATCCAAAGTGCTGCGACCCACATCATATCTCAAAAGCATTTTCCCCCAGATTTATGCTTGGATAAATTTGGCTTAAATTTTAAAATTAATGTGGAACGTGATGTTTCAAATGAATCAAATTGGTTTAAAAAATTAACTGTATTTTAAAATAATTATTTAAATTTGCTTGCCAAGTAAAAAATATTATTCAAGTTCAGATTTTTTCTCTAAATTCTTAGAGGAAATAGGCTGGATTTTATATCTTATATTTGATCTGTAAAAACACCATTAATTTTCAAAATACTTGCTTGCGAGTGAAAGGCATAGTTTCAGCAAATTTTGAGCAAGAAACGTACTCCTTCGAGCGTCAATCTATGTGAAAAACATCTCATTTAGCCTCTAAGGCCCATCAGTTTATTAAAGGGGAAGCCAAGAAAAATCCACCGATGTACATTTGGTGCGATTCTGACACTTAAAACCTGAAAGTTGGAGATGGCAATATTCGCCAAAAATCATATTTTAATAAATTTTTAATAACGAAAGTTCATATTTTGTCTTGAAACTAGTTTTTGAGGGGCTTTACTAAATTCCAATAAAAGAAATTGCAAAATATTGGTCTTTAATTTTCAGAAAATGGCCTTAAGAAACTTGGTCATTGACTGATGGTGAATTCGGAAATCTATGTTTAATTTTCAAGGAATCAGATTTGTCAACAAGGTTGCATTTGCTTACCACCCGGAAAATTTTCTCTACTGTGCAGATTTTTTCATTTAAATTGCCATTTGCTGCCTCAGTTTCTCCTAAAATTTCTCTCAAATAATTTTTCAAGTCGAGGTCATGAGCTAATAATTAGCAAATTATTGAAAATTGAGGTGCAAACATTGCCTGCATGACACTGGTTAAAATTGAAGAAAAACCGCTTTTTACCACTGCACTTTTGTCAATTTGAACACCATTATTCGATGAAACGATTACTTTTACATTTTAAATTAATTTACTGACTATTCAAGCTAAAACCTAAATGCCTCCGTGTGTATTATATAAATAGTCCACGTAAAACAATCCTCCAACCCTAAATCAAAAAGTCGTAAAGTTTTTTAAGAGTTTGTTCGGTATCAAGTTTCTAAACTGGAATCAGAAGAATTTCTATAAATAAAGTTAATGAAAACATATAAAATGTCACTTCCGCTTCGACGTAGGCAGAAAATATCCTTCACAGAGACTTCCGATAATTGAGAACTCGTCCTGACTGGGCTCTTTCAAACTGGCTCACAAGATCTTCGGAAATTTTGCCGAAACTCGGCTTTCCGCCGAACTAATTAATAGCCCAAAGAGTTTGTTAATGCGCAGTGGTGGCTCGGGGAGGGAGAGGGGTTGAATTTGCGGACGGACGGACGGACGGGCCCATTAGGGGCGACGAAGTGTGCTAAGAGGCTGGCTGACAACGACCGAAAATCGAGGGCTAGAACATTTTGTACGTTGTCACCCTGAAGCGACAAATTCCATTGCTGAAACTTAATAATTTTACTTTTTGCAACAGATTTTACCAATTTGCCTCTTTAAGATTTCATGCTGATGAATCCGATTTCTTGACCATTTTAACTCTTCAAGATTTCAATTTGTATTTTGGGAAAATCGCACCGGGGGCTGGGTTGAAATCTGTGTTGGTTCCCGCCGGTCAGAAGGGAATATGGCGTCGAAATAATGCAGGCCAATCAGGAGACAGTCCAGCGGCAAATCAGAAGCGTCAAAAAAGAGGCGTGCTTACCAAATAATTTCATTCCCGCGTATTTTGTTACATTTCCATTAGCCTGATGTGCCATCTAACGGTCGATTCACCAGTTACCGGGCTAATCAGCTGTTAACAACAAAAATATTCATTTTCATGATAAATTTTCCAAGCCAATTTCATTTTACGTTTGTAACTTTCCCGCCGAACTCTGCCAGACGCGAGAATCCGGCCCCCAGTGATCTCAATGCCAAGCAGAAAATTCCAACCCCAGAGGGAATCGGTTGTGGGCGTTAACACGACTTGTGACTTGTGCTCAGAGGCATCCTGCGCTCTGCTCTCACTTAAAGAGCATTTTCGGAAGTAGGCCGAGATGAAAGTGCTTTACTGGATGATGTCTTGATTAAAGAGAGAAAACGATTTATGCCTTCCCCCGGCCGGCTGGCTGCTATGGGTGGTGGTGCTGGTGGTGGAGGAGCAAAAGCCGCCTGAGCCTCTCGGCTTCTCGCCCGCCCGACTTACTTTTGTGTGTATTGATTCGGATTCCAGAGGATGGAAACGCGCGGCTTGTCAGCATTCGCTGGTTCGCCCATCCACCCACCCATCCACCCACCCGCGCGCGTGTATGTGTGCATTAAACTTTGCGCAAAGCTGGCCCCGACCGTGTTTGCCTCGACGTGCAGTGTTTGTTTGAACAAAGAAAACTACGCGTGCCCATTGGCAATGTTCGCATTCGTACGTCTCTCGCAGAAAGTGCGCCTATTAGTCGCGGGCGGATTGAAACGACCGCACACGTTTCAGATTCAGCGACACTCCTTCGCCGAGTGCTTCAAATCGTTGAGTGCGCGGTAAAAACACTTCTCGACGATCGTTTCCTCCAGAAATGAAACCGCTCTTCTTACATTGCGCACTCTTAAATGCGCGTATTCTCGATGTAAAGATGGTTGTTGTTTTTTTTTTTGTGGAAACGGTTAATGGTTTGTATTTTCCCTGAAAATATAGGACAAATATGTGTGTCCGCAGAAGGAATAGTTTTAGTGGAAATTATCAAAAAATTTAGATAAGTATGGGTTAATTTTGTGAATTTATTTACTTTATTAAATGTTTGGGACAAAAATTTATTTTCTGAAACAAGGAAATCAAAAACTCACGGTGAATTTAATTTAAATTATTTTTCAGTTTTTTAATTTAATTTAATTAACTTCAAACTAGAAACCAATTTTTTTTATCAAATTAAAACTGATCCACAACCAAAAAAGAAAACAATTTAAAATTCCAAAGCCTATAGTAATTTCTAGTGATGTGGGACTTTTTAAAGTCAATAACATTTCGGAAATTCAAATTTAAATCTGAGTAGAAAAAATATTTACTGAAATTTACACAGCAGAAATTAAAAAATAAATCGTTTTTATTGACGTAAAACTTCCGCTCTTCAATTGCTGAATTGTGGTTTATTGTGATACATTCAAAAGCTGTTTTATTTCGATGAATTGAAATTCCAGGCTATTTCATTATCTGTCACAGTGGTTCCTAATCTCTGAGGATGTTTAGAAACATTTACAGAAGTATTATTTTTCTCTTCTTCTAAATAGAGCGTCGTAAAATGCTACATTTTCCAGATTTTCTTTAACGCAATATTACTGAGAAAAACTATTTTTAATTCATCAGATTTGCTCGTGTAAATTTTGTGTTTTCCCTATAAACGTAACAAATAAAAAAATTAATACGTTCAGTTTTTGTAGATAAGGATGAAACATCTGTTCAAATGTACATTATATTAATTTTCCGTACAGGCTTTTTATCATTTGCAACGTTATTGCTCTTCACGAATTTAATCCAACGCGTAATACCTACCGTCCAAAATTTAATCCTCTTACTCCGTCTTCTTGTCAACGTGGATTACACACAAGAAAAACTGCTGCTTTGTGAGAGGCTGTGCAACCCGCTTGACGGATCCGCGTGACCGGCTGCCTAGCATCACCGCAACAGGCGTTTCGTGCAAAAACGGAAAAGGAGAGTCGCTCAAATCGTTTCGCCTTATCATCTGCGTCACTCGGGCAACCGAAAATCTTGTGTCAACGAGAAACCCTTTTTTCCAGTCGCGGAAACCTGCTGACTGATCGATATTTTTTCCAGAGCAATGGAGAATTCTTCCGTTCTTCCGTTCGTTCGGCGTGCGGTGGCACAAAATAAATATAATAATACTACACGCAGAAATCTGGCGGAGGCGAACAAACACCGGCCCCGTCTTCGTCTTCATCTCGTCGTCGTCCTCCTCTTTCTCGTTCGGCTTCAGGGAAGCGGCAGGAATCAAATTACGACGAGAGAGAAAGAGAGAGAGAGAGAGAGAGGCGGGCACGCGTTCGGGCCTTTTGTTGACTCCTCCAACGAAATGATGAAGCAGCTTCTGCTGATGAGGCGAATTTATCGAATTTATCGCTTATTTTCTACCAGCAAATCGCGCTCCGCGTGCACTTTTGCTTGCTGATAATTTGACTTTCGCCTGGAAACAAAAAGCCGGATTAGAAGGCAAGCAGCTGGATGCGGTGATTAAGGCCGAACCCCCTGCTGCTGCTGAGGGGTGACAATTGGAGACGGATGCGAATATGGACCGAGATCATCTTGCAATAGTATATATCACATTTTCTGGAAATATGAGATTCTTTTTGGCACTATTATAGCTTGCAAAAATAGCCTGTGGGTCAAATTCTGATGGATTTGATTATTTTAGACGAAATTAAACAACCTTTCCAGAGCCTACTGACTTCGTGGGTTAACAGTAAACAAATTCCCTTGAAGATTTGGTAATTCATGGCTTAACCATCTGTTTCCGGCTGAAAAAAACCAATAACATTTTTAAAGAGCATAGTTAAAATAGAAAATTGTAGGAAATGGATTTTGTTTGCTCCGATCTTAATTAGGATGGGAACCACTTTATTTATTTAATAATATTTAAATGATAGTTTTTCTACCGTGCAATTTGCCCTATTGGATTCGCAGGCTTCATAAGCAATACTTCAAAACAAAATTTATGATAATTCTTAATCAATAACTTATGAATTTCATCCTGTAGGTTAAGTAAAAACTGTCGACACATCCTGCGGGGCCTGAAATGTACGTTTGCGAGCTGTACAGTGTGGGAACGTGGAATTTAATTTTTATTTTCTTTTTAAAACTGTACTCAAAAAGTCTCCATCCTAATTAAAATCAGTGCAGAGTAGCATTTTTCCATTTTGTAAATTATCGGAAATTTATAATATTCCATAAACTTCCTCCATGGGTATTTTACATTTTTTTGCAACTGGATGGCTACCATCAACCAGCTCGCCGCTGAATTGGTGACGGCCAGATCGAATGCTAAATAGAAACAAAAATGCAGCGGAGACCAGATTCGTGCGACGCGCAGATATGGCGACCGGTGGAATATGGCGCGAAAAAACGATCACGTGAAAATGTGCGAATCAATATTGTGAAATAATTTGCATTACTTGTACTGATTGTGTCTTTTAGATCGTAAAAACGAACTCTCGATACTCGTACGGCAATCCAAAGAGAGCTTTTTGTTTTCCACATTCAGACGCCATCTTGGATCTGCGCAGAGGGAACGAATTTTATCGCACATCTGGCTCCCGCTGCAAAATTTTTTTATAGTTTTTCAAGTTGTAAAGCCAAACTTTTTTAGCTACCAAAATCCCATTTGAAATAAATCGTCCTGGTCCCGGTAAAATTGCGCAACGTTCAACAAACACCCAAATTTTCACTGTCGAATTGATTGTTGACCTTTTCTTGCAACAAGGAAATCCGCGTTTGGTTGTTGAAAGTTGCACAATTTTACCGGGACCAGGACGAAACAATTGTTTAAAATAATATGGGTCTGGGATGTAAAAATTGGTTTCAAACGCGTGGCTTAAAACTGCGTGGTTTGTGCTCATTAAAAGTCTAAAAATAAATCAGAATCTGTTGATAAACTCCCAATAGAGGTTGGGCGAAATCCAGTCTAATTGCAGATCGTTTTTCTACACGCTCCAGCAGATTATTCGAATGTATATTTCTCACTCTGGTTGCCGACCGCGAAAACCGCATGCAGCGGTTGTTGCGTCGGCTTGTTATTTTATTGATTGCGATTTAAAAGCTTTTGTTAATCAGTCAACTACGCGCGTCCTTTGTAAAGCACGCCATTCAGCTACTTGTGCACAATAGCCGCCCGCAAAACCGCTCCTTTTCATTCTTTTTGCATCGCTTTGTACTACCCCTCGCGCCCCTTTCTTGGCGTGTGTTCTCGTTTCGCTCCAGCTATATGTCTGCTCGACGTACATTCTCGTATCTGGACACAACAACCACCGCACTCGGAGCCTTCCGAAACAAGGAAAAGAATAAACTACTACACTTGTATTCTAAAATGCTTGACGATTCTTGAGATGTTTTCTTAGAAAGGTAAAAGATATATTCATTCTTTGAAAGGAATTTCCTTGCCTGTAAACCTATTAAAAATTAATTTTCCTGCCTCGTCCAAGGGAATTAAAACCTATTCATTTTTCAGTTTGTATAATTGAAAGCAGTTAAAGAGTAGGAAATTTCTACTCTTTCATCTGAATTAATTTTAGAAACCAAATGAGCACGAATCAATTGTAAATAAATGGTAAAAAATATTGGTTCTTTTAAAGATTTTTCGACAAAACATTTAATTTAGGGTCGTTTTCAGTCAAAAATGCTATTTTAATCTAGTTTCTATCTTCTTTGTAAATTTTTTAGACAGAAAGAAATAAGGATTTGTCAACAGGGTTGCAAACTACCCGCATTAAAAAAAATAAAGAGCAATGGTAAAAAGCGTTTTTTTTTTAATTTTAACCAGTTTCTTGCAGCCAATGTTTGCACCTCAATTTTAAATAATTTTCTAATGACTTCGACTTGAAAAACTGTCAGATATAAATTTTTTGGAGAAATTGAGGCAGCAAATGGCAATTTAAAAGAAAATATCTGCACAGTAGAGGAAGTTTTGACCACTCCAAACGCAAATTTTAGATTTTCATCCGGGAAAATGGAATAAATTCATTTCTTGCACAAGAAATTGGTAAAAATTGAGTGGTAAAAACGATAAAAACCATTAAAAACCAGTAGTGAATAACCCGGGGGTTAAGCAAATGCAACCCAGTTTGTCAAACTTTCAATTTTGTTTGTTTTTTATTACTTCTTTCAAATTTAGATGCAAAAACCACATGTTCATAAATTCCAGGTAGTTTAACAAATAGTATTTAACGGTCACACTCAATCGGGAAGATTTTCATTTGTGGTTTGAACCTTTCCTCTGGAAAAAATTATTATTTGAATAAAGATTTTCCTTTCAAAAGCCTACCATTGCCTAAATTTTTGCTAAAAACGTCTAAAAAACTGAATATTTTTCTCCGATGATTGGCAGAGCAAAATTCATTGACATCTGGGCAGTGACGAATTTGATCGTTTGTTTGTAACGTGCGAGAGAACAGCATGCTGTTGATTATTCAGAAATATTTCCATCTGGCAGAGAGTGAAATTGGATTGACAATTTTGAATAATATTTTCTGCATCGTGTGCGGTGCGGTGACGAATCTGCGTTTGAAGGTTTATGATATCGCACACTCACACCAGAGCTGGAAATGGCGGCCTGGCCTCTCTCGAATTATTTGCCCGGCGAATTTTTCATCAACAAGACGATGCGAGTTCTGCTCTGAAGAGTCGGTGGAGAGTCGGACGAATGGTCGACTTTTGCGAAATATGCTTTGCATTTCGCCGTCGGCGGCACGGACTCGCACGGAGCGGAGCGCCCATCCAACGAGCAAATTTTGTTTGTATAGGCGGCCGCAGCCTCCGCCGCTTTTCCGCCGCTTTTCCGCAGCTTTCAAAGGGGTGCTGAATCAAAAATCGCGCGGGCACGACACTCTCGACGCCTCTAATTGAATATTTGTGTAGAAAAACGCCGGCCTGATTTCCCCCGAGGAAGACGCGTGAGTGCGAAGAGCAGCCCATCCATTTCACACTCCATTTGCAAAGCAGCACGCTGGCAGAAAACCATTTGATATCGAGAATCTTGTGAACACTGCCGAAAATAACGCAGAAAATGCACGGGAATTCGGTGTGTGCTGTTGCTGGGCAGCCTGAAAGAGCTGTGTTTCAATTTCCTCCCCTTTATTTTAAAAATAATCTGACCAACTCAACCTTTTTATTAAATATAAAGGCAGCATGAAGCAGGAAATTAAATTGCAACAATAATACAATCAGCGTTGAAATCATGGGCTATTTTTTCCCAATGATTAGGTTTTCCAGAGACAAATAGCCGCAAATTAAACAATTTGACCACCAGGGGGATGGATTCACGCGACGCGCAGATATGGCGTCTGGTAGAGAACGGCGGGAAAGTTACAAACGTACATGAAATTGGCTTGGGAAATTTATCATAAAAATACGGTCAGCACAATGAATAATTTGGCTGTTATTCTTTACTAACAGCTGATTAGCCCGGAAATTGGCGAATCGACCGTTAGATGGCACATCAGGCTAATGGAAATGTAAGAAAATACGCGGGAATGAAATTATTAGGTCGGCACGCCTCTTTTTCGACGCTTCTGATTGGCCGTTGGACTGTCTCCTGATTGGCCTCCCTTATTTCGACGCCATATTGAGTTCTGACAGGCGGGAACCAACACAGATCGCCACCCGGCCCCCGGTGCATTTCCCCAAAATAAACAAAAGTAGTATTTAAATTAAACCAATTTATAGCAATGTCTAAGAAATACAAAATCAAGCTGTATATCTTACATATTTTCAACGAAACTGATTTTGTTAAAAAAAACCTTTCTTATGTGAGCTATTTTAAAGAGTGAAGAAACTGCTCTACTTTAGTTCCGATATAGAGGAGATAATTTCTCATGGTAATCAGTATTACTTAGAACTATGGAGGGGTCCATTTCTTTGTCTCTATAGTAAAGAACTAGCAGGAAAAAATCATACATACATAGCAAGCCGACGGAAATCTTTTGTTGACTCCGCTCCTGATTTCTCCTTAGCTGCTCGCGCTTCAATTTATCTAGCTCCTATTCTTTTAAAAAGAATGCCGCGATCGGTCCATTTCTCCACGCTCTGAAGAAAGTCTTGTTCTATAGGCTTCTCTTTTCTTCAGCCATTTTTATCTTTCTAAAACATAAAGTATTATAGTGAAATGCTTTTCAAATACCATTCATATACGGGAGAGATAAAATCGAAAAAAATATATTTTCATAAAATTCACACGCACTAGACCAACATTTTACATTTCTGTACAAAATTTTAGATTTTGTAGACTCTTTTTTAATAAAAGATAATTGTAAGTCTTGCTCTAATTGCCAGTTTTCTGAAATCCCGCATGTATAGGCTTTAAAATATTTATTATTTTTATAACGATCAACAAAATGAAGTTTACAAGTCAGATTTTACTCACCCCCCTTTTGTAAAAATAAAATTTGAAACCCCACGCGTAGCAAACTCATACGAAAAAGATATTTTTTTGTTATAAAAAAAGGATTTGAAGGTTTCGGTTTCAATTATTCAATTCAATATTGCAACTGACAACTGACAGTCAAATCTCATTCACAAGCAGAAGTCGACGTGTCAGTTTCTGGATGAAACGGAAGGAGCTAAATTTAGCCTCTTGAGAACAGGAAGGTAAAAAAATCGTCTAATTTCCCTCGCTGTCATCGCTCAGGGATAAATGGAGCTCACCCGCGGAATTCGTTAACAGAGGCGCGGGTTGCGTGCTCCAAAAAGTTGTCGTTTTCACAAACAGAGGTCTCGGGAGTGGCCGCGTTGGCACAAATTCGAGATTCGAAGCGCTCCCCCGGCTTTTCCTCTGCGTATATATATACACACACGCGAAACATCGGAAGGAATTTTTATTGCTGCTTTTCCGCTCGCTCGAGTGGCTCGGGAAAGAAGTTAACCGCTTTCATTTCGACTAAACGGGTGCACATCAGCGGCGAAATTAATTGCGAAGAAAATGAGGCGGAACGTTGAGGGTATACATTTTCTTTCCACTCTCTTGTTTGCAGTTTTAGGCTGAATTGGACTCGATAATATCACTCTCCCTACTCGGCACAATGTTTTTTCTTCATTTTTTTTAAACACAAGGAAATTTTTGTAGAGACAAAGAATTTTTCTAACCTCTGAAGACGAGTTTCAAGCAATTAATTTTTATTTATCTAACCCAAAAATGGAATCTCTATAGAATTTTAATGACTAAACCGCCAAAATAGGAATACAAATCTACGTTCGCTGCTCTCAAGTTCACATTTCCCTCTCAATCTGTCAAAATTTTTTGTTGGCTCTTGAATAAAATTTGAACAGTTTTTCTGAACATCGGTGTTTAATTTTATTGTCCTCATAAGTTTGAAAGGCAATTTTGCAAATTAAACTCATGCCTTTTATCTGCTCAATTTTTTGTTAAAAATAATATTTAATTGCACCAGCGGGGGCCAGATTCGTGCGACGCGCAGCTATGGCGTCCGGTGTAGTATGGCGCGAAAAATCAGTCACGTGAAAATGCGCGAAAAGAACCAAGTTTTCGTGTCAATATTGTGACATAATTTGCATTACTTGTAATAAATTTTGTCTTTTGGATCGTAAAAAACAAACACTTGACATTCGTCCGGCAATTTGTTTCCCACATTCAGACGCCATCTTGGATCTGCGCAGTGGGAACCAATTTTATCGCTCATCTGGCCTCCGCTGAATTGCACAACAATAAAAAATATTTTAATACCTTTTCTTTTACCGAGATGAAGGTGAATGTTTTATACAGATTACAACCATTTGATTAAAAAACCAACAAATAAAATTTTGTTATTTTAAAACTAGGTTATTTACCAGAAAAACCTTAATTATTTGTGGTCAAACTGTCACACTCTGTATAAAAGTGCTTCTAAAAAATCCTAATTCGAAGTCTAAATTTCGTAAGAAAGAAGTTGCGATGCAACAATTAAAATGGAAACAATCGGTTATGCAGATTAGTTTTGAATAAAGCGGTGCCGCCGGAGCAAATGGTAATTAAGCGCGAGGGCCGCTTTCAAGAGGGAACAAGCAAGCGCGACCATCCGCGTGTGCATGCGTTCGGTGGTGCATCTTAATGAGCGAGTGCATTCAATTCGACGTATCCTGTCCTTTTCAAATGCATTTTTCACAATGCAGAGAGTGAGCCTGGTGCAACCGGCCGCGCGCACACTGTCGCTTTCAATGCCACCGCAAGCACTCGGCTAATCAGGTCTCGCGCTCAGCTAAGAACTAAGAAGCCAACTATGCACCCTTGTTCAGCGCTGCTCCAATCCTTCCGGACATTTTCTTTCATGAATCTCCACTGTTGCTACCCTATTTGTCGAAACTCTTTAACTTCAAGGGCCAATTCTCATCAGCTTGCTTTTAGAAAATTTAATTTCATTGCCCCATCATTTAAGGATTATTTTATTCAAGATTCATAAAAGAAATGTAATTTTTTTATATCCTTGTTGCCAATGCAGGAACTCATCCCTAAGGATTCAATTAAAGTCAAAATTGATCTAAGTAGTGGTGTAAATTTTTGAAAAAAGTGGCTGCAAAGTTAGCATGCTTTTCAAACGGTAAGGACTCTCTCCCTACTTGAAATCTAATTTTATTTCACAACAAAGAGTTTCCCTGAAAGTTTTCATACGCTGTTGGACAGATCTCAACGAGAGGAATTAGAATCTACCCCAAAAATGAGGCCAAGCGCTGGAAATTTTAGAGAAAATTCGACAAATTTGAATTTATACTGTAGGAAAGGTCCTTCTTTGATTGTTGCGAATTCACCAGTTGCATAAACCCTAAGTGTTCGAAGCCGCCAACAGATGGCGCCACCGTAGACTTTCGATTTTAAGGCTCTTCCGCTGCGATTTCAGACTCAATCTAGCTACTGTGCATTCTTCAATTAATTTGCTATTTTTTGACGTGCTGAAAACCAAAATCGGTTCAGCCAATCGCCGTAGAATCGTGAAAAACTATTTTTTGAAATAAAAAAATCTTTTCCAACGTTTCTACGGCGAATAGCTGAACCGATTTTGGTTTTTAGCACATAAAAAATTAGCAAATTAATTAAAAAAAGCAAAATAGCTAGATTGAGTCTGAAATCGCAGCGGAAATGCCTTAAAACCGCTTAAAACAAAATTTTTAAGAAAGTCTGTGGTTGCGCCATCTGTTGGCGGCTTAAATAACTAAGGGTTTATGCAACTGGTCAATTGTAGAACAATTTTTTTATCGATCAACTGCTTATTACATCCAACAATTCAAATAATTTTCAATTGTCGCCTTGTATCGATCCAATTTAAGCATTTAGACGGGAAATAATGGACAGGAAATCAGTATTTTTGTTTTATTTTGTGCATTTGGTAAAGTTTTCTTTAAAAATGATAAAAATCTTGACATTATTTTCAGTCAAATTCCTCAATTTTGACAGAAAACACGCGTAAATCGGGATGAACTGTCTAAAAATTAATTATAACACAATAAAATAAAACAAAAATCCTAAAGTTGCTGCTATTCCCTGGTAATAATTAACAATTCTGTCCTAAAATACAAATTATGGTTCCTGCGTGCTTTTCAGACCATTATGTTTGCTTGTTACACGAAAAATAAACACGTTTCATCTCGGCGCTAACAAGGATGTCAGCCGGAAAGTTGACTATTAGTCAAGAGTGACTGCTACCGGGTGCAGTAACGAAGACAAAGTTTGGCCATTGGTGTGAAAAGCGCCGGCGGCAATTCCGCAAATTGCTGGCGTCGTTTTAATCAAGCCTCGCAGGTGCATTTTGCGCGCAGGGCAAGTGAATCGGTCAGGAGCAGAGAGGCCTCCTTCCCAGCATATTCTGTATATAGGGACGCCCTCGGCCCTCAGGCGCAGATCGATAGGAAGAGAAATAGAAAAGAGGCAATTGTCGCGGGAATTCTCTCTTCTATGCTGGCCGAGAGAGATTACGCTTTGTGAAGATCGCCCCCTGCGGACATTCGTCGCAAAAAATGTGGGGGACGTTTTCATATTTAAATCGATAGACTTGTTTTTGTGCAAATGCATTTTTCCATCGATTTGTGTGGCCGTGCGTGTGGCATTTTGAGCACTTTGCTGGATGCTGAGAGTGGTAGAGGCGGCCTGAATTTTAATTGCGAGGCACTCAGGAAATTGACTTAACTCGTCGCTTTTAAGATAAGAGCTTCTCCGCTTCTGCGCCACTGCTGGCAAAAAAAACGTCGGGCTTTTCACCGTTTCCCTTTCCTGCAAAGCCATTTCACTCCAGCGAAAATTCATTTAAAGAGAAATAGGGTTTTTAAGTTATTTCCTTTCCATAACTTGATAAGAAATAAAGAAGTTTTATCTTATTTGGAGATTTTAATATTATCCACCGGGGGTCAGGTTGCGATCTGTGTTGGTTCCCGCCGGTCAGAAGTCAATATGGCGTCGAAATATTGGAGGCCAATCAGGAGACAGTCCAGCGGCCAATCAGAAGCGTCGAAAAAGAGGCGTGCCGACCTAATAATTTCATTCCCGCGTATTTTGTTACATTTCTTTTAGCCTTATGTGCCATTTGATGGTCGATTCGCCAATTACCGGCTAATCGGCTGGTTAGTAAAGAAATAACAACAAAAATTTATCATTTGAAATTATTTCAAGTTTGTGACTTTCCCGCCGTATTCTACCAGACGCCATATCTGCGCGTCGCGTGAATCCGGCCCCCGGTGATCCTCACAGTATTATTTTAATTTGTGAGAACTGAAAAGTTCAGTAAAGTGTAAATCATCTCTAGCTAAGTAATAACTCTGCTTTTATCTTTGAAAAGTTATCACACAGCCGCTGATGCATACTGAAGTAAACAGTAGATGAAAATCTCATGGGAGTAGTAACAAATGTGATGCTCGCATGTGATTAAAATAATCTCGAGCGCCACAGCACTTTCCGCGCGTGCACGATTTTCTAAATTACTTATCTACCATTTCATTGAGCCGGAAACTGATAGTAAAAATTAAAAAGCGCACAGTAATTCATATTTTTTTATTTGATGAATTTATTAAACCAGAAATTTTGCTTCATATTATAGAACTTTTTCCACCTCTCTTACATCATCGAGTCGTTTGCGTAACATCTCTCATAGACATCGTCGTAAATTGGTTCTTCATTATTGTATGTCCACGCATTTTTCGCGTGCCCATGATCGAGATTTTCAGATTTCCTTTTCGAATTATTTCTTTTTCTCATGCATAAGAAAACCGCAACCAACACAACAATCAAGGAGACGATCGCAGCTATCAAAACTATGATTAGCCAGTTAAAGACTGGTTCATCGTCAGCGGTAGTGCTGGCGTTTGTTGCACTCGGTGCTTCCGGTGTTGATTGTTGGTTTTCCCATCTCGAAGGTGGCGTGTTCACCACAAATTCGAGCCTAGTGACTATAAATATTACAGTTTTAATTTCCTCTTAAAAATTCTGAAGGACAAAAATCACCTGCTCTAGTAGTTGTAGTTGTTGTAGTGGCATTTGCAATTGAGAGCTTTCTGCCTCCTCTGTTTCCCTGTATTGGGGCTGAAATATTTAAAGTTAATTAATTTTATAATTTGAGATTTATTGAGATTATTTACCTGCACATTTGATACTTTCTCTTCCGACGTGATGGCCCGTAACTTTTCCATCTTGATTGCAGAAGAGCCGGTATTTCAAATTGTTGTGCCTGCAATTGCAAATGCGCTGGTTTCGTTCTCCTTTCGATTCGCAGTTACTGAACTCCGCAGACGGAATCGGGCAGAAAAAGCACGCTTGCGTTGGGTTGCAGCGATGGTCTGAGTTTTTATATTAGAATTCGTTGAAATGCAGGAATAGAAAAAAGTCTTGCGGTCTTACCAATAAAATTGTCTGTCGGATGCCAACCTCTGTCGCCTGAGCAAGTGAAAGATTCCGCGCATTGCGGCCCACATAAGATGCAGTTGACATCAGCAGAGTAGGGCGCGATGCTGCAGTACCAGCCGGAATTTCTCAAATCGTCCATATTACAAGCTGATTAAAATTAAAATTTAAAAAAATATAATCTTCACTACAAGGAACCTTTTTCTTACCTGGAACCTCGAGCATGTTTGCAAAGCTCAAAATGATCAAAATAAAAGCTTGATGTACCATTTTCTTCAAAAATATCGTGCTTTCACGTGCGCGGACGGTTTGTTTGTGCAGTCGTTTCGCACTATCTCCGGGTTTTTGTTGATGTTTCAATTTTGTGATGGAAGTTGAGAAGCCACATAAAGTAATAATAAACTGATAAACATTTTTAAGGAAGCGCAGTTCGTTTACCTTTGCCCTATTTAAAGTGGAATGATACTGGGCAACAATTGAAAATTATTTAAATGGTTGGATGCCTTAAACAATGACCGATAAACAATTTGTTCAACAATTTGCAACAGTAAAAAATTGACCTTCCTACAATAAAAATTCAAATTTTGCCAATTTTCTCCAAAATGTACAGTGCTTGAACATATTTTCTTGACATATTCCGATTCCTCTCGTCGAGATCTGTCCAACGGTGTATGCCACTAATTGGGGAAACTCTTGGTTTTGAAATTAAATCGGATTTCAAGCAAGGAGACCGCCATTACCATTTGAAAAGCACGGTAACTTTCAAGCCAATTTTCTCAAAAAATTACAGCGCTCTTTATGTCAATTTAGGCTTTAACTGAATCCTAAGGGATGAATTTGTGCATTGGCAACAAGCATTTTCCAGGCTTTTCCAGTATCATTCCTCTTTGACGCAAGACTACAAATTGAAAATTATTATAATTATTGGCTACAATTAGAATTTGTTCTACAATACACAACAATCAAGAGAAAAATTCCAAATTTGCCATTGTCCAAATTTTACATCGCTTTTGGCAAAAAATATTTTTTTAAACAGAGAGATTCTAACTCCTCTCGTCGAAATGTACCCAACGGAGCCTGTATAGAAGTGACTGAAATTCCTAGAATGCCATTCTCAAAAACGACCAGGTGGTCCCAGGAGACCCGAGAAATGTTGCCCAAGGGACTTCATGGTATTCCTGCTAACCCACTTGCTGTGTTCAACTGCACGTGCTTCGCGCCGCCCGCTGGACCTATACTCGCTGTGCATGCCGACGACACACCACCGCTGGAATGCGGCTTTTTCCACCAGTCACCGAGCGATGCGTATGTAATGTCCCTGTGGACAGCCCTGGATATTGGCCAGGTGAGCCAAATTAGGTGGAAGAGAGCAGCAATGTGAAGTCACGAATTCCGACGATAAAGTACGCGGCCTGGTTCTTGCTACTGCTCATGACCATGCATGATCATGCAGTGGGAAGCATGTTCCAAAATAGTTTAAAGTGGAATGATACTGGGCAACAATTGAAAATTATTTAAATTGTTGGATGCCTTAAACAATTGACCGATAAACAATTTGTTCTACAATTTGCAGTAGTAAAAAGGACCTTCCTACAATAAAAATTCAAATTTTGCCAATTTTCTCCAAAATGTACAGTGTTTGAACATATTTTCTTGGCATATTCCGATTCCTCTCGTCGAGATCTGTCCAACGGTGTATGCCACTTATTGGGGAAACTCTTGGTTTTGAAATTAAAAAAATACGGCATAAACTAGGGATAATTTTAGACATTGGCAGCAAGGATTAACTGGTAAAAATTCAACATTTTACTTTCCAAAAATTTCCTTTTTAAATATGTGCCTGAGATATTTTGAAAGCTGGAAGAAGCCAACGAAGCGTTTTTCGGCGGCGCGGTGACGAAAGTCGTTAAACTCGCAATTTGATGCCTGGCGCGAAAATTGAGTTTGGCTCCGGGCTGGAGTGAACTAAACCTTTTTGAAAAGCCGTACGAGACGCGAAAAGCAGCAGCAACAGCACGCGCGCCGCCCTTTGTGCCGCGACAGGATAAGTTAATTAGTCGGGCCGCGCATTCAGCACAACTTGCGAAAAAGGGATTCGAGCCGGGCGGGCTTCGGCGAAACGGGAAACTCGGCGAAAAGTGTGGTAGAATTCGACGAATTTTGTTATTAGAAAGTTTATCCCTCACAACAGACTTGATGTCTTCATTTTGTTGGAGCAAAATGCGATTTTTGAAAATTAATATTGAGGTAATGGAATGAAAAATGAATTTAATTTCTTTTTGAACATTTTAAAGTGGAATGATACTGGGCAACAATTGAAAATTATTTGAATTGTTGGATGCCATAAACAATTGATCGATAAACAATTTGCAATAATAAAAAATCACATTCCTACAATAAAAATTCAAATTTTGCCAATTTTCTCCGAAATTGACAGTGCTTGAACATATTTTCTTGGCATATTCCGATTCCTCTCGACGAGATCTGTCTAACGGTGTAATGCCACTTATTGGGGAAACTCTTGGTTTTGAAATTAAATCGGATTTCAAGTAAGGAGACAGCCCTTACCATTTGAAACTTTCCAGCCAATTTTCTCAAAAAATTACAGTGCTTCTTAGGTCAATTTAGGCTTTAACTGAATCCTAAGGTATGAGTTTATGCATTGGCAACAAGCATTTTCCAGGCTTTTGCAGTATCATTCCTCTTTAATCTGAGAATCATGATCCAATCACAAAGAGAATAAAATCGTTGTCGGTCTTGCAAAATTGCAAGTGAAATCGCTAAATTCACATCACGCCAGAGGCTACGCACGAATTCAAATAAAACCGTTAGATATTTCCTTGTTTCAATTTCATTTTTGATTCATTGACAAGAGAGTGATAGGTCCCGAAAATTAAAGTAAAACTTTACATAAAATTAGGAAAACTATCTAAAAATTAGGAAAAAGCTAAACACTTCCAGGTTGCTGTTTTAATTTCTGAGAAAATCGGTTCAAAGGTTTGCATGCTAATCAAGCGGCTAGCATAAATTTGATCCTTATTGAAAAATCACGATTTATTTCCCAATTTAGAGCGTTTTTCCTCATAATTCGCAAACCATTGGATATAGATTGCAACAATGAGAGAAATCGAAATCAAGGAAAAAAATGGACAAATAAATTTGAAAACAATCTTTAATTGAATTGTTGCTTTTCGTTATTGCACTTTGTAGAGATAAATATACATAGTCAAAAACCTAAAATGTTCTTAATTGTTGGCCTATAATAGCTCTACTCTGCAAAATCCTGGAAAATGCTTGATGAAAATTCATAAACTATAATTCCAAGGATTCAGTTGAAGCCAAAATTGACCTAATAAATAAGGAGCAGTGCAAATTTTTTAGAAAAGCAAAGTTAGCATGCTTTTCAAATGGTCTGTCTCCTTACTTGAAATCCCATTTAATTTCACAACAAAGTTTCCCTAAAAGGTCATGCAAATCTCGACGAGAGGAACCAAAATCTGCTTAGAAAATGTGGTCAAGCGTTGGAAATTTTGGAGAAAATATGAAAAATATTAAACAGGGCTGGGCATGGGCATTAAGCGGTTTTTTGCAGCTATTTTCTCCCAAATTTTTCGTGCTCATAAAAAATTACATTTAAAACTCGAAAACCCATGAGTCAACAAAATCGAAAAACCCCTCTGGGCATTTGTTCATGCTCATAACGTGCAAAACCCGCACAAAACTGGTAAACACCGCAAAAAACCACTGCGCACTGCAAGTTTGGGAATCTCCCCGGGAGATACCCCAGCCCTGATTTTTATTGTAGCAAGGACCTGCCTATTTCATTCAAAAATTCACTTGTTGCCCTATATCGGAACACTTTAAAGAGGAATGATACTGGAAAAGCCTGGAAAATGCTTGTTGCCAATGCATAAAATCATCCCTTAGGATTCAGTTAAAGCCTAAATTGACCTAAGGAGCGCTGTAATTTTTTGAGAAAATTGTCTGGAAAGTTAGCGTGCTTTTCAAATGGTAATGGCTGTCTCCTTACTTGAAATCCGATTTAATTTCAAAACCAAGAGTTACCCCAATAAGTGGCATACACCGTTGGACAGATCTCGACGAGAGGAAATGAAATATGCCAAGAAAATACAGTATGTTAAAGCATTGCAAATTTTGGAGAAAATTGGCAAAATTTGAATTTTTATTGTAGGAAGGTCATTTTTTTATTATTGCAAATTGTTGAACAAATTGTTTACCGGTCAATTGTTTAAGGCATCCAACACTTTAAATAATATTCAATTGTTGCCCAGTATCATTCCATTTTAAATTATCAGACAAGCGCCTTTTTTGCCACGCGTGTGCTGCAGAAGTCTTTCGGGCAGTGAAAGCAGAAAGCAACAAACGCGCGGCGGGCGATCAAGTCGTCATTCGGCAGTTTGGGCGCGCGAGCAAGCATGCAGGGGATGGCGAGTGGCGAGGGTGGTGGTGCACGGCGCGCACTCGCATCTCTCAGGAGCCGCGGCGGCGGCGGCGGCTGGAGGGACGAGCGCGCGCGGCGGTGGCCGCGGCCGGGAGGGGAGCCGCGGAGACGCGAGGTGCTGCTGCACTCAGTGTCAGTGGTTCGCGGGCTGTGCCAGTCAGTCTCCGGTCGGGCACGCACGCACGCACGCCTCCTGCCTGCCAGGCCTGCCTGCTCCTGCCGACTCGCCCGCCGCCGCCACTCGCTCATCTCGCTCGTCTCGCTCGTTTGTGTGCTCAAAGAACTAATTAGCCGCCGGCAGTGCAGTAGTGTGCTTGTGGATTTTCGCAGCCCAGCCGAAGCAGCCGACTTTGATTACGAGTGAGTAGACAAAGGGGTTGCAGCCGCTTTGCCGCGCGATCTGACGAGAGAGAGAGAGAAAGGAATCGTGAGAAAGCGCGAGCTGCTTTTGCGTTTTTATCTTCCTTCAAACAGGTTTCAATTTATTCAGAAGCTGCACAGGTGCGGAAATAATGAAGCTCTAGTACAATATTCAAATAAATAATTGAATTCGAGGTTTTTGCTATCCTTGTGAAAATTTAGCTGATTTCGGGTTTTTGAATAAATTAAAATTCTTTCTAGAAAGAGACAGATAGATTTCTGACCACCACCAATTTTTTTATTTGCTTTCAAATAATATAAATTCTTAAATTACGGGAAAAACGGTAAATGATAGACCAAGGGTTGCAAATTACTCGCATTATAATTGCAATAACCTGGCAAAACCACTTTTATATCTAGTTATAAATTTTTGACCAAAAGATATACAAACTAATATTTAAACCAACGATAATTAAATAAATAATAAGATTTTTGATTATATCAGGAAATTGAGAGCGTTTAGTTGTTCGGGCAACGAATTATTGAACTTAAATTTTTGTGCAATTATCACGAGCGAAATGTTTACAGCAATTTATTTCTTTCAATTCTTTTGTACAAGGATTTATTAGAAAAACCAGCTTTGAAAAATTAGAATAATTTGACTTTTTTCATGGCTTTAGTATTTTATTTGTTCTTTCCCCATTGGGATTTGATTTAATCTTTATTTCACCTCATGCAAATTCGTGATTCAAGAAGAACAAAAGCTGGTTTATAAAATGAAGCAGGGGAATCCTCACTCGCTCTTGTTTTTATTTACAAACATGACTCGTGAGCAGTCTTACTCATACAAAATAAAAACATTCTAAACATTATTTGCGTCATAAATGCAGTTTAAAACTTTTAAAGCCAGATTTTTAGAAAATATTTCCACTCTTTGACGCGTTTTTACAAACATTTACCTGCAGACAAAGATAGAAAAAATGTTAGTATCTTCGGATTTAGAGAGTTTACTTTTCGCAAGTCATAATTTGAAGAAGTCTTGTTGCTCTTGCGCCTTTTTTATGGGGCCTATGTGCACCGTGCGCCGCCGAAATAGAAGTGAGAACGGCGAGAGAGTCGGTTTGTTCAATGAAGGCAAACAATGAAATGAGGATGCTGCGCGGAGCGAGCGATAAATTAGATAAAAGAGAGAGAGAGAGAGAGAGAGCGCTGAAATGAATCGGCCGTCGGCGGCGACGCCACAGAGCAAAGCGCGCGCGATATGGATATGATCAAGTTCAAGGTGCGATTGCGACATTTCCCACAGTGACAACGAGTTAATCGCCCCGCGACTTCCAATTGGCGTATCGGAATCGGATTCAGGAAGCCGCGCACGTAAGCCTCCAGCTTCCAAAGGAAGGGAACAGATATCAACAGAGGTATCTTGCAATTTGGAGCTCCCAACCACCGGGGGCCGGATTCACGCGATGCGCAGATATGGCGTCTGGTATAGTTCGGTGGGAAAGTTACAAACAAACGTACAATTAAATTGGCTTGGAAAATTTATCATGAAAATGAATATTTTTGTTGTTATCTCTTTACTAACAGCTGATTAGCCTGGTAATTTGCGAATCGATCATTGCATGGCACATCAGGCTAATGGAAATGTAACAAAATACGCGGGAATGACATTATTAGGTCGGCACTCCTCTTTTTTGACGCTTCTGATTGGCCGCTGGACCGTCTCCTGATTAGCTTCCATTATTTCGACGCCATATTGACTTCTGACCGGCGGGAACCCAACACAGATCGCAACCTGGCCCCCGGTAGCTCCCAGGAAAACAGATTCAGAGAGCATTTAATATTTTTCATAAGTTTCAATTCGCTGTGGCAAAATCAAATGAGCAAAATCATAGATTCAAAGCTTTAGAGAAACATTTTGGTCTTGAAAACTGCCTAAAATTGTGATTCTTTTCCTGTATTAATCTGTATAAACCTCTACTATGAAAGATTCTTTTTATATCTATTTTTGACTTCCCAAATTGTGTGGGACAAATTTTGCTCAACACATGTCCTCATCATTTTAAATTTAAAGCGCCTCGTCTGACGCAGAAACAGCCTGTTTCAATTGACTAGAGTGTCCCATGAATTGAGAGCAAAGAAACATAAGTGGGATGCTGTTATTTCCAGAGCGACGATTTACCCTTTAATTTCGTTAACGGCTTCCTGCCGATTTGACCACAATAAAGTGTAAAAAGGCGCTGTTGCATTTCACGCTCCGCTTCTCGCCCTTTCATCCATTGGAAATTCAAATTGCGAGCTGCAAAAGTGTGTCCATCGCGATGCCGCCCTGCTAGGCGTGTCTCCAAAGCATTTATAGAGATGCACCAACCTTGGAGGAGAAAAGTGAAATGCGACCAACAATGAGAGAGAGAGAGAGAGGAGCCTTTCAGTGAGTGCGCGGCAGAAAAACAATGAATATTGATTAAGCGGCCGCGCTGTTTTTGTTCAGGAGCGAGGAAAAATCGTCAAGTTTGTGACTGCAACAGCAGCAGCAGCGACGAGATGCCTCGTGGCGTTTTATCGTTAATTAACGAGAAAAGCAGCTCTTCATTAGTTCCTCAGCTTCCTTTGTGCGGCTTATTGTTGGGGGATTTTCCAATTTTTCGGTATGCACACGCCTTTTTGTGCATTTCCCCATGAAAAGAGCAGGAAAACAAAAAAAAAATTAACTGCAGAACTATGCTCTTTACGAGAGGCATCTCATTATGAAGAGACACGATGAAGCTGATAATGCCAGTAAGATCTCGTCGAGATGAATCAAAACTAGAAGTAAAAAAGAAACATGGTATATTATATATAGAGCTATTTATTTTTCTTTTAAATAAGCTTAATCTGAATTATTCTGACGTTTAATCTCGCAAGTTATTTTAAAAAAAATGACTCAATCGATCGCTTGGCCTTGACAGTTTAAAAAAAATATTTCAAATTGGGAAATTAAGTATTTTAATTTTTTAGTTAATATATTTCGCCAAAATAGTGTTTTTTTCTACTTGAGATGAAAAGGAATTCGGGACAGTAAAAAAATTATTTAGAAAGAAAATGAAGCTAAAAGAGAGATTTTAATTGCACAATTTTCTTTAAATCAAATCGTGTATATTTTTCTCCATAATATCAGGCGATTTGGATATTAATAAATAGTCATTTTAGGCCAAAAATCACGGCCATAAACAAAATTAGTTAAATAATATTCCAAAAGTAAAAAATTTCACCTTTGATTCTTTTCTGTCCCTCTGGGTCGTGGTCAGTGACGGGTTATTGCTTTATAATAGCGACTGATTGACATCTGAATCAGAATGCGTGTATATATTTTGACGCACAAATGAATGCCGCGCATCTAGTTATAATATATATTTATAAATAATCGCGGAGTGGGCAATGGTGGGCGCGCATGCATCAGCTGGCTCGAGTATCATCGGAGCGCGTCGCGGTGTGCCTTCCTTCATACCGGAAGCTCTGCTTGATTCTATTTAAATAACTCCACATGCATGAAACGAACGATACTTATCAGGATGAATTAATTAGAGAAATGTAGCATGCAACCGTCATGTCTGCGCAGCCGTCCAAAGTGCGTGACCGCGTGTAAACACGGCGTGGAAAATTTCGTCCACGATTGTGCGTGGGAAACGACCACGAAAATTGCAAGCTTGGCGGAAATATACTGTCATCCTCTTTGGCCAACGAAGCTATTCAGACGGGTAAAAAATTGAAAATTTAAGAAAAAGCACGTCCAAAAAGTGTGATGCACTATTTCCTTTCTGAAAAATTAAATAAATTGCAAATATATTGAAAATTCATATATACCAGCCATTACTATCCCAAAAGAACCAAAATTGATCAGAATGGGGATAAATTGCTCCGAATCTTGACCAGAATAAATAAGAAAATGTAGTCTAATTCACCACTTGCATAAACCCTAAGTGTTCGAAGCCGCCAACAGATGGCGCCACCGTAGACTTTCGATTTTAAGGCACTTCCGCTGCGTTTTCAGACTCAATCTAGCTACTGTGCATTCTTCAATTAATTTGCTAATTTTTGAGGTGCTGAAAACCAAAATCGGTTCAGCCAATCGCCGTAGAATCGTGAAAAACTATTTTTTGAAATAAAAAAATCTTTTCCAATGTTTCTACGGCGAATGGCCGAACCGATTTTGGTTTTCAGCACCTCAAAAATTAGCAAATTAATTAAAAAAATCAAAATAGCTAGATTGAGTCTGAAATCGCAGCGGAACTGCTTTAAAACCGCTTAAAACAAAATTTTTAAGAAAGTCTGTGGTTGCGCCATCTGTTGGCGGCATCAATAACTAAGGGTTTATGCAACTGGAAAGTTTCCTTCAACCGATTTTTTGGTATTAAAAAATACTAGATTTTTTAGGCGATTTTTTTATGTGCGTGAAACCGAAATGTTCGGCGTCGAAACAGCCGAAATTGGCCGCCGAAGATGCGGGCGTAACCAAGGGAATACAATATGGCGGCGCACCACGCCCCCTATGAGGAGCGAAAAGTGCACTCTTACCAGCCGTATTCCCTCGGTTACGCCCCCCTCTTCGGCGGCCAATTTCGGCTGTTTCGACGCTGAACATTTCAGTTTCACGCACATAAAAAAATTGGCCAAATATCTAGTATTTGTAATAACATAAACCCCGGTGCCAAAATTCGAAGGAAACATCCCTGAAACGTAAAAACCGTTTCTTAAGCGGTTTTTGGACTGAACCTAGCCAGCATCGTCGTTTTATTGCGCTGGCTGTCGCTGTGGCGCTGCTGTCTCGATCTTCGCTACGTCAAAAAGCCAATCAGACCTCTGATAGGTTGTCGACGTTCTTGTGGCACTTTTTGCTTTGTTAGGTCCTACTTTGATTTAATTTTGACGCTAATATTAAACCCAAATTAATTAAAATTTATAGAAACTAAAAAAATCTGTTAAATTCATATAAAAATGATTCACTTTATAAACAATGAGTTCTCATCTTCTCTGGAATAGGATGGACATGGAAAAATTCTCCTCAAAAAGTTCCCACATCTTAAACGACTTCTATTCTCACATAATATTCCCTCACATAAGAAATTCAAGGTTTCTCACCTTTATTAGATGCACTTCTTGAAACGCATCAGGATAGTGAAAGTCTAAATTTGGACTCTTTTTTACGGAGTGAACGAACTCGCGGTCAGGTGTGTTTTGGTGACCTCTCTTTCCTTGCGCTCTCAGCTAGCCTTGGTCCGTGTCAAAATCGTAATACATTCTCATTGTCAGCATAGTGAGACGGCACGGCAGGCTCACGGCAAAGAGCTGCCATCAATATTAATCAAGTCGCGCGGCGAGAGGAGGCATCTCGTCCCACTTTCTTCTCGCTTGTATTCATGCATGTATTTGCTTTCTGGGGAAGTGTGTTGAGGATGACTCCACAGCGTTAAATCTACCTGTTGATTGAAACATGATTTTGTCATATATAATTTTTATTCGAGAAAAACTAACTAAAAGAAGCTAACTGACAAATATTTATAATTATCGATTGCAATTATATCTATGAGGGGGGCCAAAATAAATTTAACTCATCTTATAATTTAATTAATTAAATTGAAGAAGAGGACAATGTCATTTGTCCTACAATTTAATTGACAATAATGTGAATTTTAAATAACTATTAAAATGAATTTAAGAAAACCACAAGTTAAATTTCCTTTCAAACTACTATTTTGGCAACGAGCTGACAATGTCCTATCTGCAAACGCACATGAGCGGCGATGCGTTTCGCATTTCAAACGCGACGAGGGCCTCCTTGTCGCGACTGCGGTAGGGCGAGCACATTCGCACTCAAGGTCCATTTCGGAAATCTCTTTCGGCGGTGGGCACACACACACACACACACATACATTATTATTGTTATCATCGCCGCCTCCAAATTGGTCTTGTTTAAAGGGGAGAGAGGTTAAATGAAACAATCACAGCGCGCGGCGCGCTTGAAAAAGCTCCTTTGCAATCGAGGACGCGCTGGAAGCTGCGAATGCATGTCGAGGTGACTCGCACTTTTGACCAACGCCACTATTAAATGTGTCTGTGGACCGGAAGCACTCGCTCCTATTTAGCTGTCAGAGGGAACACCAAGACTCCTCAAAAAGAGTGTCTAGATGGGTGGAGATTTCTGTAACAGAAATAAATATGGGTAAAATTTAAACTATATTTTTTAATGAGAAATTTCTTGGAGGTCAGTCATTATAATTTTAAAAAATTATTAAAAACGGAACCAGCCTCAATATTTGATAAAATTAATAAAAAGACCATAAAATTGCAGAAATAACATTTTTAACAAATTGGAAACCCATTTAAAAATAAAAAGAATGGCAGGAACGTGATAATTATTTCTGAAACTATTGTTAAGAAATATTTTAAAATTAAAAATGGCGACAATAATGCACTTTGTGGGGTTTTTAACAGGAGGCAAGGACAACAATGGTATAGCAAGGGAATCGTGCGCCATCAAATTTCAGGTTAACACACACGGAAAAGATGAATACGCGTCAGCTTTAGTAATGATTGCTTGTTGGATTTATGTTTTCTTTCTTGACAAAATCGGTAAGAGACCAACAATCAGGGTAGTTAGAATAAACGAGATCAGGAAAATTCATACCATAATCGTCATTAACTTCAACATTACTGCCTTCACGAGTTACTGCCAACTTTCCTTTTCTAATGCTTGCTCGTCCAATTACAAATATTCAATCGTTGTTTTTTTAAAATTTGTTTTTACCTTTTGTATAAAGGACATTTCTGCACCAATTTTTTCATAATAGTAACTCCTTTGCCTCATGCAAGACTAAAATTGATAACAAACACTAAACGTTTATTATCAATTAGAAGAAATTTTTGAAAAACATTTAATTCTTTTTTAACACATTTTTTTAAACAAATTAATTTTAAATGTGATTTTTTAAATTTGAGAATTTTATTAATATAGGGCTTCGGATTTTAGACGATCGATGATCTCCATTTAATTGTAGAAGAAAAATTTGTATATTCAAAAATGATATAAAATATCCGAAACATATGATGCGTTATTCTTAATTAAAATAGTACTTAAAATGACATTACGTATGACAACTTTAAGATCATTTCGTTCAAAATCTTCAGTTCCTGCCTCCAATTCGCATCTAGTAAAAGCCTTTAGTGTTCGAAGCCGCCAACAGATGGCGCCAGCGCGTACTTTTATAATAAATTTAATTGAAAATTTTATTGAAAACCAAAATCAGTTCAAAAATTCGCCGTAGAAACGTTGAAAAATATTATATATTTCAAAAAATAGTTTTCACGATTCTACGACGATTTGCTGAACCGATTTTTGTTTTCAGCACGTCAAAAGAAAGCATATTAAGTGAAGAATGCACATTGGCAGGATTGAGTCTGAAATCGCAGTGAAAGTGCTTTAAAATTAAATTTATTAGGAAATTATACGGTGGCGCCATCTGTTAGCGGCTTCGAACACTAAGGGCTTATGCAACTGGTGTATTTATTAAGTAAATCTAATATTTTGAATCACAATAATATTGAAAAATCCAGATTGTCTATTAAAATATCATTATAAGTCTCAAACACGTAAAAACTGTACCTCACGCGTCTAAAAAACATCGAAAATCATATTACATTTAAATTAACAGCCCCCATTCTTATTTGCAACAGGAGCAGCAAATTCGAATAGTGTGTGGTGGGAACCCTGTAACTAAAGCGTGTATCACATGCCAAATGTCACGTGCATGCCCCTGCTCCATACGCGTTCATACGTCGTGCGGTTCCCTCCGTTCGCGGCTCCTCATCTCGGCAGCCTTGCCGCGAGATGAGTGAATGAATGCACTTTGGTCATGTGACTCGCGGGTCGTGAGCTGGTGTCGCCGCGGCCACTTATAGGCTAGAGATATAATTTGCTTAATGCCCGGTGCATCTCGTCATTGATTCATTTACACGTGCTAAAGAGCACAGCCTCTCGTTCCCACGGAACGTGACTCGACGCTTTTCACGCTGCTGAAGGGTGCGCCCAAGATAATAATAATTGCTCCCTGTTGCAACGACGCTGTGTTGTGCAAATTTTCTCCCACGCCTTTGCATAAATATATGTGCCGAGGAAAGACGGAATGAGGAATGAGCTCAGACTTGTTTTTAAACTACTTGTTTACGTATTTACAACGTCATTTATGCAAATTTTGTTTGTTAACTTTATAGCTTAACAAATTTTTCGCTGTTTTTTAATTTGTGGGGTTAGGACTGTGAATTTTAAATATAAATTATTTATGGGAGGAATTAATTTTTTCCTAACAACCAGGAAACTGTCCGAAGAAATTGGATTTTTCCGAAAGCCATAAACAATTTAATTCAATTTCAATACAACAATGGATATACTTTTTTATCACAGTGTCAGGTTTTGAGACATTCAAGTGGAATGATACTGGGCAACAATTGAAAATTATTTAAATTGTTGGATGCCTTAAACAATTGACCGATAAACAATTTGTTCAACAATTTGCAATAGTAAAAAAGGACCTTCCTACAGTAAAAATTCAAATTTTGCCAATTTTCTCCAAAATTTACAGTGCTTGACCATATTTTCTTGGCATATTTCGATTCCTCTCGTCGAGATCTGTCCAAAGGTGTTTGCCACTTATTGGGGAACCTCTAGGTTTTGAAATTAAATCGGATTTCAAGTAAGGAGACAGCCATTACCATTTGAAAAGCACGGTAACTTTCCGGCCAATTTTCTCAAAAAATTACAGCGCTCCTTAGGTCAATTTAGGCTTTAACTGGATCCTAAGGGATGAGTTTATGCATTGGCAACAAGCATTTTCCAGGCTTTTCCAGTATCATTCCTCTTTAAAATGAAATGCAATTAAGAGTAACAAGTAATAATTTTTGTTAAACGGTACACATACCAAAATTCCGTGCAAAATTCTCAAGGAAGTATTCCGAATTTTTAAAATTCAGGTAAAATGCTTTTTGATCTGTTTTCCTGTCCAAACGTTTTTAGCGTCCAGTGAGATATTTAAGGATTAATTACAACTGTCTCATTTTTTGCAATTTAAACAGTTCTTTCTATTTGAAATGACATTAAAAATGATACAAAAAATTTCAAGGACCAGAAACACATTAAAACCGTTTTTTAAAAAAATATTTGGAATATTTAAATTTTAAATCACCAGATTCTCACCTGACCTGTAAGAAATGTCTAAATTTTAAACTAAACCAAAATTACTATTCGTTTTAGAACTTTTCACAAATATGAGGCAATTTAGTTGGAAAATGTCATTGGAAATTTGAGTAAATTTTGCTAAAAACCGTTAATATCGACCGGATTTGTTTACCTTTGGAAAAAGTTGTTATGTTAAATTTTAATTTGCATGAAATAAAAAACGATCGGCCGGATAAAGGCAATTAGCGACTGCTTATAGAGGCTTTAACTCTTAATCCATAAAATATAAATGATGGGCAACTGACCCACACGCTCTAAAATGTGTTTTTTTCATTTCCGTTGCAGAAATTTACAGCCAAGTTCATTTTAGGAATACCTAAACCAACGAGATGTTAACCGTCTGCTCCACTGCCCCAACACTCCTCAATTTCAATTCTTCCCATTAGCATTCCACCGGCCGAACTGGTTCCTAAATTGGCCCCGTATCTGTCGGTTAGCGTTTACAAAAACTGAGTTGCTGCGGCACAGCTTGAAAGTTTTACGATGCCCCATATCCTCCTGTGGAAAGGAAGCGCCGCTCCAAATTGGAATTTAAGATTCACGAATTTATACATACTGGTTTCTCGCGCTCATCCGCAACTGCGCATTTGATTGTGTAGCCAGCACGCCTCCGCAGAGATGGACCTCAAGGTCTCAGCCGTTGGGCAAATAAAGGAGCCTTTCAATAGAATACTAAACGCGTGCTATAGGTGGGAGGTTTTTCGCTTTGCTCTGCCCTATGCCAGGCTAGACATCTAATTGTGAGGCCAGATAATCATATAATCTGAGTTCTTTTGAATGCGTCACTAAGCATCTATTCCTTACGCCATTGGCCTTCAAAAACCTGCTTTTTTCACATGGTTTTTTCTCAATTTTAACCAGTTTCTTGCAATCAATGTTTGCACCTCAGTTTTCAATAATTTTTTAATTATTAGCTCGTGACTTAAACTTGAAAATTGTTCAGAGATAAATTTTTGGAGAAATTGAGGCAGCAAATGGCAATTTAAAAGAAAAAATCTGCACAGTAGAGGAAATTTTGACCACTCCAACAGCAAAATTTAGATTTTCGCAGGGGAAAAATGGAATAAAATCATTTCTCGTGCAAGAAATTGGATAAAATTGAGTGGTAAAATCCAGTGGGGAAAAAACCGGGTGATAAGCAAATGCAACCCTGCTTCAAAATGATATTTTTATTTAATATTTGAGGAACATTAAAAGGCAAGCTTGCATTCATTTCTGTTTCCTGAATTTTTCGATTTAATAAATAAAAATAATTGAGACTACGGGCCATCTCATAAACAGAAAATGAACAAAGCGCTCGGCAAGTGAGAAATCCTCGTTTTTAAATCTTAAAATTTTTATTCCATTTTTAAATTCTTCTAAACTTGAAAGTTATTGATGTAATCGCCGTCGCAATAAATAATGCATTATCATGAACTTGCCTACCGAATTATGTAGCCTGTAATTTACACCTTTTGGTGCGTGAAATAATAGTAATCACAACGCAATAAAGTGATAACATCCTAATAAATATAAGGGCCATAATATTGTTAATAGCTTTCTGATATACTATTAGCCTCCGCGGGTCCTTTGAACCTATTGTGTTTGCCCGCACTTTTAAGAGCAGGGGATATTATTATATTGACCCTTATCAATGTTACCGAGAAGCAATAACATGTCGCACCACACACGACTTTGCAAATAAACATTACACTAATAGCCGACTGTAAATGTGATCGAGTTTGTGCAGTGAACTGATATTTACATTTCGACATTTTACGTCTTAATGATCATCAATATAAATGGATTTTTGTTTCTGTCAGTTTTATCGGTTTAGCGCACTTAATTCATGGCATTAATTTATGGTTTTATGGAGATGAAAACTTCCTTGATATATATATTTTTTTTTTATCATTTTGTCTATTTCTCTGTATAAGAATAAAAATACTGGGGTCCATTCATATGAACATTTTTTGTGCATGTTGAATATAATTAAAACCAGGCTTCATCCTCGTTGTCAATTAAAGAGAAATTTGTTTTCTTTATTTCTCGACCAGTTTCGACGTCATCAAGTACGTCCTAATCATGAGTTACAATTACAATCAAATACAAACAATGCAATAATGTCACATCTAAAATCATATAAATTCCATACAATTCTTAAAAAGCACCCACCTATTCATGAGGCACTTGAGGCAAGCTCCAAAGACCAAATGTAACAAATTCTAAGCCACCCCTTTGTTAAATAACACGCACATCTCACAGGTGGTAGAGGGAACCTTTTTGTTCCGTGAGCTGAATTTTCCCCTTTCAGCGCGTAAAATATTTTTCCACACATCACAAAGCAGGTGGCTTGGGTTACTAATAACGTTTTCTGAGCATTCCATTCGCGGCATGCACAGGAAAAAGGACATACGTTTGATTGGAAGAATGTGGAAATTTTGAAGCAAGAAACAAATTTGTGGAAGAGGGTAGTTTTGGAGGCGGTGGCAATGGAATGCTCAGAAAACGTTATTAGTAACCCAAGCCACCTGCTTTGTGATGTGTGGAAAAATATTTTACGCGCTGAAAGGGGAAAATTCAGCTCACGGAACAAAAAGGTTCCCTCTACCACCTGTGAGATGTGCGTGTTATTTAACAAAGGGGTGGCTTAGAATTTGTTACATTTGGTCTTTGGAGCTTGCCTCAAGTTCCTCATGAATAGGTGGGTGTTTTTTTAAGAATTGTATGGAATTTATATGATTTTAGATGTGACATTATTGCATTGTTTGTATTTGATTGTAATTGTAACTCATGATTAGGACGTACTTGATGACGTCGAAACTGGTCGAGAAATAAAGAAGACGAATTTCTCTTTAATTGACAACGAGGATGAAGCCTGGTTTTAATTATATTCAACATGAAAACAACCTCGAGTGGTCGCACTTTTCAAATATTTTTTGTGCATTTGCGTTGAAAATATTTTGGCCCTTCGTTATCTGGATGGAATTTTAAAATATCTGCCAAATTTTAGTGATCTACGACCCTGACTCTTCTTGCTGATTCGTTGCCCACTTAATAATCTTTCAATTGCCATTTAGGTTTTTCCTTTTGCACCTCTGGAAGTAATGAGATAATCGAATTCGAAACCGTTGAATAGAAAATTTCCTTATGATTGAATTAATTTTTCCTGATGATTTAACAAGTATTCCTAAAATTCCATCCATTTTTTAAGCAATTTCCAAGGAGATATTTTAATTCATAATGAAGTCTGTTAATAAATAAATAAATTAATTTTACAAGGTTTGCGTGCCAATTTAATGTTTCGCCCGGTTCCTGGAATATTCGATTGCTCCCCTTTGGTTCCCGGGCGTCACACTGGCCTCATTTCATCTGACTACCCTCGTGTCACACGTCGCTGGCATTCATCTTCATTTCAGGGGCGAATAACGAATAAACTTTGAGACGCGGTGCTGGGCCAGCATCCTCGTCTCGCTCGTAATCACCCATGGCAACAACAAGTGGCAGCAAAATATTGATTGCCGCTCGCGATTTCGCCTCGCACACAGAGTACAGTGTGTGTATGTGTGTGTGTACACGTCGCACGTACGTACCTGTTGAGAGGGCGGCTCCTTCTTGGCACCCCTTCACCCGACCAGCACTCAAGGCGTGCTCTTTTCGACCCCGCGACGCGCCGCACCGTGCAATGCTTGGAATAAATTAGCGCCGGCCACTTCACGCGCGCCTCTCCACTTTGTCACACTGCAATTCTGCTCCTCTGTCTTCTCCGCGGGCTGACCAGATTAAAAGGATTCATGAGAGCTGAATAAATGTGAGGGCTTAATTAGCAAAAGCTTTTTTATTTTATTAAAACCTCCGTCTTTGCGCTCTTCGTCGTAAAAGAGAGTTTTTAAGTAAAATTTCTCTGCTTAATTAGTACTAATTGTTAATGACACCCTGCGGCCTAATGGGCCCCACCCCAGTGAGTCTTCAGTAGCTTAATTTACGGCGATCGAAAGATAAATTTCGCGTGGCACAATACGTGGAGGTCATAATGTTTTCGGTTGAAATTAAATTCAGCGAAGTAATAATTTTATTATGAGGCAGATCTGCATTTTATTTCAACTAAAAATATTTTAATGAGTTTCTGTAATTAAAAACCATTCTTGATAGAGAATGACGGATAAATTTTTTTGAGATTTACTTATTTTTAACCTCAAATAACTAATAAATCAAATAGTTATAAAATGAAATGCAGAGCCAGAAAAATACTGCAAATAAATTATTTACTGATGTTTGACTTCAAGCTCTGAATTAACAAATTATTATTCGAAGAGAGCTTTCTTCAAAAAAATTTGTAAATCCCCATAATAAAAAATAGGCAACACAAAGTATAATAATTCTCATGATAGTCCAATAGAATCCCAAATTTAGGAGCCAAAATATTGGTTTCGAACAGCTGGTTTACGTAGGAAAAAATTATACATTTCAAAAGTCGTGCAATAAATTAATATTGAAAGAAGTCAGGAGATTTTAGTTTTAATTTTTACGATCATATCTTCTTCAAACCATTTTTACTCGTTTGCCTTTTCTAAGAGTCGAGTCATTAATTAATAAAATGTTTGCAAGATTCGCAATAAGTCCAAATTTTAATTCATGATGGCAAAAAACATGTATTGACATCAAGAACGACATGTTTCCAGAAAATTAAAATCCGGAGGAAGGGGATGAGTTCCAATTCCCAATTGCTGCCTTTTAAAAATCTTAATTGTTCATGACTATAAGCATGCTAACATCAAATCTGCTTGGAATTAAGTCAATTATGAGTTCGACTATCTCGAAAATGATAAAAACCACGTCCCTATTAAATAAGGCGCAATTTGGTACTTTAAAATTGAACAAGTTTTGTCCTTTGATATATTAATGGTGAATTTTTGTAACTTTTCAATCATGTTTGTGACCTTGACTTTCGACCTCCAATTTGGAAAATGTTTAAAAATTGCTCAGCACGTCATGAATCAAATTTTAAACGCAAAATTATCAATTTATTTCAATTAGAATAAAAAATAAGAACGTTTGAAAAACTCGATTTCTCAGATTATCCCAAAGAAAGCTAAATTTCATTTATTATTATTAGAAGGGTTTGCTTTTTTTGTTTGGAACCTACCCTAAATATCATGCAGAGGAAAAAATGCTAATTATTATGTAAGTTCTAAATTATAATTTCAAGCTTTGGAATTTGCAACATGCTCTGCCTTGAAGCTGGTCATTTTCCAGTAAAGAGTTTCTTCAAGAAAACCATAACGCCATTATCCTCGTTACTTGGAAATGACAAAGCTGAAAATCGCCTAAATGCGAAATTTGGAGCCCCATTAGTGCGAAATTGCGAGTCGACGAAAACGCAGAGTGCTGTTAATAATTTGACAAATTCGCCGCCTGGGATCGATCGGTGGCGAGCAATTTGCTAGCAGAAGCTCTTAATAATGATCGCGTTCGCCGCCATATAGACACTTGACGAACACGAATTTTTAACGAGACAGCCTTTATGTTTTACACACACTCGTCGTTGTTGCTGGTCGTTTCTTTACGATTAAGAGTGGACAGGCGCAGGCAATCCTTTCTTTATTCAAAGCATAATATAGCGAGACGCAAAAGGGGTGGGAAATACAAGACGAGTCGGGTATACGAGCAGACGCGACTCTTTCAGGTCACTTTTTGTTGGGCTCGCAAGCCGAGAGGTCGAATCGAAACCTGCAGCTGCTGCTTGTCTGGCTTCTCGTTTCTCGTCCCCAGCCGTTAAGTGATCATGAAGGACGTGTTTGGAGTATTCTTCGTTGGCGGCCGGTGAGCTGGACACTTTTAATCCTTTAGCACAGGGATGAAAACTTATTTAAAATCTTTTCATAATTATGTAATACGATTTATAATTTAAATTAGGAAGAATTCCTGACCAGAATAGTTTAAAAGGACGCGTTCCTCTAATTTTTAATGAGATTAGACCTTGAAGAGATTAATTTGAAAACTTCAAACTTCAACCATGAGCAAAAAACAATATTTTCAGTCTTTGAATTCTGCTTGATTGACGAATTTAGAGGGTGCATTTTTATATTTATTTCGCATGACTTCAGAAAAGAAGGATATAATATAAATAGATACAAAAATCTTAATTTTAATGAAAAGAAACGTTGAAAAGTAATTTTTAAAAATTAATATGAACCATAAAAATACGCAGTTTGCTTTTACAAAGCAAAATTTCAAGAATAAAAACGTATTTACGCACTCTCAGAGGTATCAAAACAGACGCGTTTTTGTTCCCTGTTTACAGCAGTGTAAAAAAATCCTATAACAAACTTTGGCGAAGAACGTACACCGAAGCCGAACAAGTGTGCGAACAGCAGAAATAATGGAGTTAGTTGCTGACCCTGAGAAACTGAGCGGGGCTCCCGCGGCAAAGCCATATAATATATCATTCGCTCGCACAGGTAGTTTCGCGCGAGCGCGCGCGAAAACTTTTCCACTACGCAAAAACGACTGGCGCGGCAGGAGAGGGCGAAAAGTTTTCGAATCAAAAGTCTAATATACGAACAGATTACGGGAGAAGTTTTAAGAATTAGCGCCCTACAAAAGAATTCTTCGAGTCTTTTGAAAATAATCCAAGCCGAACGGAAGGGATCGGCGGCTGGGGAGTTTAACAAAAGGAAAGGGAGTGCTGGTGGAATTCCTGCCGCAAATTATGAAAGAAATTCCCTCCCGTCATTCGTCACGGATTTATTTTAAAACCCTGCTCGTTCATACACATGTGCCATAAAAGAAGATCAAACTCTGCGAGGTGAAAGTATGAAAAAAATAGAGCATGTGTGATTTTGAGCCGGTCTTGACCTTTTTTCTTTAATTCCGGTCAAAGTCTGCTCCAGTCCGGCTGTAATTCGATTGGCAAGTAGCGAAAGTAAACAAAGAAGAGTGCAAAGCCGGCGGCGGCGGCGGCGCTCAGTCAAATGCGACACACACATAGACGCAGAGACGCACACAGGAAGGAAGTGGCAACTTGCTGGCTCGATGGATGGATGGATGGACGGATGATGTAGCCATGCGAATGATCCGCGGGGGCCCCCTCGTGTGCCCGAGGGCCCCCTTCGCGCCGCGGTGTGCATCCCGCGCCGCGGCCCAAGTAAAACACACGCACACACCGACCGAGTCAAAGGCTTGCGTTATATTTAAAGCCCTGATCCGATTTGCGATCGATTCGCGGTTAATTAGGCCTCATTAATCAACCCTCTCTAACGAGGAATTTTGACCTGATAATTTTATCGAGCATATAATACGATTATGAAAGGGTTGCTATGCAACATAAATGAATTTCATGATTTTATTTGTAGTTATTACAAATTTTAGACATGATCCTATAGGCAGATATAAAGTATTTTAGTAATAAATTATTTTTGGAGCTCTCCTTTTACATAAATTTACGGAAATATTAAATTGCTAGGCCAAAAAGAATTTTTTTTACGGTGAAAAATAATAATGCTTATTTTTACCGTCCAAAAACAGACAAAACCCATCTGAGGTGGCAAAAATCTCCACTAATTTTACTCCTGCTACAAAATATTCCCCATTTATTTATTGTACCAGACGTCGTAATCTTTCAAAAAATTGTCATGCAAAATAAATTCTCGATTTCGCCACGAAGAGGAAAAATAACTATTTGAATTCTCACATCAGGTAGACCGTAGCTATATACAATTCAACAAAAGCAGCCTATTTTTATCATATGTGAGCGTCCCGAGTTTGAAAGCCGCTTTTTCTCTCTCTCCTTTGAATGAAGTCACAAACCCCTGGAGAGCTGTCCTAATTCCCGCAGGTGTGATGCGTTCAGCCAGACCCTAATCTATCAAGCACGCCAACTTTCTCGGGTCCAGCGCGGCCGAGAAGATTTTTGTCGAGCTCAGCTGTCAGAAAAACGAACTAGACGAAAGGGAAGGTGTCGCAGCGTAGCTCAATATAACTCTGGGCATGAATGAGATTATTTTTGAACGCACCTTTTTTATCTTCTCTGACGCTCCAACTCGAGCTTGACAGACTCATTAGGGTCACCTCTTCTTCTTCTACCTGTAATGATTTTGATCTTCCTTTTGAAGTTTGTTGAAATTTGATAGGGTTAAAATATTTAGCCATTGATTCCCTATTTTTCAATGAAAATCCATTTAAATTTATTTCATAGACAAACGTAAATTTTATCTGCTTAAAAAGTAGTTTTGAGTTTTAATAAAGAGACCAAATTAATTTTGATGGTTTCGGTTTAATAAACCAGTGTTCGAAGCCGCCAACAGATGGCGCCACCGTATACTTTCGTAATTAATTTATTTTTAAGGCTCCTTCGCTGCGATTTCAGACTCAATCCTGCTACTGTGCATTCTTTACTTAATATAATTTCTTTTGACATGCTGAAAACCAAAATCAGTCCAGCCATTCGCCGTAGAAACGTTGGAAAAGATTTTGTATTTCAAAAAATAGTTTTTCACGATTCTGTGGCGATTGGCTAAACCGATTTTGATTTTCAGCACGTCAAATGTAATCATATTAAGTGAAGAACGCACAGTGGCAGGATTGAGTCTGAAATCGCCGCGGAAGTGCCTTAAAATTTAATTTATTACGAAAGTATACGGTGGCGCCATCTGTTGATGGCTTCGAACACTAAGGGTTTATGCGACTGGGGTATAACTTCGTTCTCTTCGTTTCGTTACGTAAAATTTGGTCATTTTACCTTTTAAATTTAATGTGGATTTTAATTAAAAGCTGTTTTAAAAGACACATAATCCTAATGAAAGTCTAAAAGGATGGAAATGAATCTCGATGAAAAAGCTAAAAAAAACTCTGCAAACACCAGTTAATTAGAGCAGATTAATTCTCGTGTCCGCAAAAACATTAAATGTGGGGCGAGAGCAAGGGGGAAAAGTTGGTGCGTTGCAGGTTCAACTAACAGACTCCCCCGGCAGTTTGGCAGCGAAATGAACCCAGTGGGGCAGAAGGGCGGAATCAGCGAGTGCGTGCCCGTGTCGCGCCAAATAATATCGCGCGTCTTCATCCGCTGGAAACGCAATCCCAAAAGCCACGGGCCACTAATTCCGCACACTGCGCCAACTTTTCCCACTTTTGCGGTCCCCGGGGACGCAGAACAGCAGAGTAAAAAGAGAAAAAAAGAGAGGGTTAATTTACGCAAACAAAGGACGCATCGTGTGTAAGCCCGCGTGCAAGCGTGGCCATTGATTTTTCTTGTCTTTCTTTTTGACTGCACAAGCGTTCGTTCGTGCCCAAAATTCCCCAGCGCTGGAGCAAAACTCGCTCTTTGGGCTGGAAGTGACAGAAATGGAATGCATGGCGTAAAAATGGAGTTTTAGATTTTTAATTAAAAATTTTCTGGCTTTTTCTGGCCACATTTCACCCTACTGTTTGTGAATTAAACACTCAAAAAATGATATTGGTTTTGGTTTGCTTAAAAATTAAATTTAAATACAGATTTTTCAATTAAATATCTACTTTTCATAAACCGGATTTCTACAATCCCATTTTATTATTTTCCTCTGAGATAATTCAAGTAGAATTATTGTTTTGTTTAATCCCATTACTTTCTCACCTGCGCCAATTGCAAAACAATAACACAATAGCCCCGAGATAAGAAGCATCATTGCATTTATATATCATTTTGTGGTGTTGCAGGACCGCTTCGCCAGCAGTTGGTCCAGCGCGTCGTCAGTCGTCGTCAGCACGTCGACACCACATCAGGAGCGGAGAGATGGCTCAACCCAATCGCGACTGCTGCCAAAAGGCGCTTAAAGAAAATGCGCTCACCATTTTCACCGTGGCTGGCGTCATTGCCGGCACCGTCTTAGGCATCAGTTTACGCGCCTCAAGGTGAGTGAAGAAGAAATTAACCGCAAGAAATTCTGACATGTCGGATTCTAAAATATCGGTTTACAATATTGAAATAAAATATCGCTCATAGTGACAAGAATAAAATTTTAAAATTCTACAGCAGTTCTTGCCCTTCACAATGCAAGAAAAAGTTGCTCTACAATCTGTAAATTCACAAAATAATTTAAAATCATCATCCTTCTGGAGAATTTACCCTAAAATAAATTTTTAAATACAAATTTCAAGCACAAATAATTATAAAATCGCATTTCCCTATTTGCAAACGTTTTTCAGAGAAGAGAAATGGACGCCGCGCGAGATAATGTACGTGAGCTACATCGGCGACCTGTTCCTGCGGATGCTCAAGTCTCTGATCCTGCCGCTGATCGTGGCCTCGCTGATCTCGGCCATCGGCTCGCTCGACCTGAGTCTGTCGGGCCGAATCGGCGGGCGCGCCATCATCTACTACCTGACCACCACCATTTGCGCGGTGGTGCTCGGCATCATCCTCGTCGTCACCATCCACCCTGGCCGCGGAGACTCCGAGTCCATCGCCAGGGCAGGCACCTCGAGAAACGTCACCACTCATGACACACTCATGGATCTCGTTAGGTGAGTGTCCTTTCAAATAAATTTCCCAATTGACCAGTTGCATAAACCCTTAGTTATTAAAGCCGCCAACAGATGGCGCAGCCACAGACTCTCTTAAAAATTTTGTTTTAAGCGGTTTTAAGGCATGTCCGCTGCGATTTCAGACTCAATCTAGCTATTTTGATTTTTTTTTAAATAATTTGCTTTTTTTGACGTGATGAAAACCAAAATCGGTTCAGCCATTCGCCGTAGAAACGTTGGAAAAGATTTTTTTATTTCAAAAAATAGTTTTTCACGATTCTACGGCGATTGGCTGAACCGATTTTGGTTTTCAGCACGTCAAAAATTAGCAAATTAATTGAAGAATGCACAGTAGCTAGATTGAGTCTGAAATCGCAGCGGAAGTGCCTTAAAATCGAAAGTCTACGGTGGCGCCAACTGTTGGCGGCTTCGAACACTTAGGGTTTATGCAACTGGTGAATTCACTTTGTAAATGTCGTATTTAATCTTCTTTCAGAAACATGTTCCCGCCCAATTTAGTACAAGCTTGCATCTCACAGGTGAGACCTTTTTTCTCTCTCTCTCTACCTGCCTTCCAAATACCAGTTTGCTAAGCAGAGCGACGCGATGACAAAGAGAAAATTGACAAAGTCACTGTCAAGGCAGTGAGCCGTGTTGCACTGGTTTTTGTTGCAGTAGCAATATGTCGCCTTGTCCTCCTCTGTTGTGCCGGTCACGTAGCATCCCAGTTGGATTTTTTTGCCAGTGCTCGTCTCATTTGGCGCGCACGATCTCGACACGTTCCCTGCAAATGGCCAAGAATGCGGTGTCAAGTCGACAAATATAAAATTGCTCATTTTCATACAGACCCTTGTACGCGGGAACGATCTTAGCGCAAACACTGTTCTCAGGACAAATCACCTCGTAGGGTTTCCACCTCGGAGAACCTGTGAAGTATTCGCAAGTTTCCAGTGTTGCGCTGCTGTGCTCAGTTCCACACACGTAACACGACAGCTTATCGGAGGCCTCTGCCACTGCCACTAAAACATTAATAAATACGGTAGAAAACGTTTGAATTTTTAAGAAAATGGCAGTTTTTAAAATCTTAAAATTTATTTGAGATCAAAGTAGTTTCCTTGAGAACAAATTCTAAATTATTTAATAGATCTCGATGAGAGGAATAGAATTCTGTCATGAAAATAAGGTCAAGCAATGCAAATTTAGGAGAAAATGGTCAATTTTTTTTAATTTTCCCTATAGAAAATGTCTTATTTTAATTTGTTGAATTAAATTGTTTACAAAGACTGCTTCCTGGAGTAAAAAAATAAATAAATTTCTTTTCGATGCACGGGACATTTTGTGTAAATCAGCGGGGGCCAGATTCGTGCGACGCGCAGATATGGCGTCCGGTGGAATATGGCGCGAAAAAACGGTCACATGAAAACACGCGAAAATAAGCAAGTTTTGGTCAATATTGTGACATAATTTGCATTAATTGAACCAATTGTGTCTTTTGGATCGTAAAAACAAACTCTTGACACTCGTACGGGAATACAACGAAAGCTTTTTGTTTCCACATTCAGACGCCATCTTGGATCGGCGCAGTGCGAACCAATTTTATCGCACATCTGGCCCCCGCTGGTGTAAATAAAGAAAATTAAAATCAAGAGTACGTCGTATTAATTTCACTTATATAAGTTTCTAAAGCGGAAAGCAGCCATTATTTGCCACACAGCTTATCTCTAATTGTAAGGAGTGTGTATCATTATCAATGAGATCATCTCCAATTCCAGGAAAAGTAAAGCAAGTCGAGGTTAATTTAATATTTGCACTTACGTGACAACGATATGATTAATGCAGGGCAATAGAGCAGCATTGTTGCAAAGAGAAGAAATAACCGATGCTGTTTGCTCAGAAACTGGTGCTCAACTGACTCGCTAAACTTGGCCTTTAATGTGTTATCAGCGAGAGAGGATGCAGTGCGACCACCATGCACACTTCCTTTTCCACATTCCTTATTCCAGTCAATATAATCTAACAACTTTGGCGCGTTTTAAAACTGCCTTCTTTGTTAATAAAAATAAAAATGTTGTCTATTTATTTGCAGTACCGCACCGTTCTAAAAATGCCCCCGCCTAATGAAAACGGAACAGGTAAAGCCAAGCCTGAAAATGAAATAAAATAAAAACGTTTCAATTTGACAATTAATTGCAGTGAAAAGTTTGCACGAGTGGGAGATCACGCACGAATACGCCGACGGCACCAACATCCTGGGTCTGGTGGTGTTCTCCACCGTGATGGGCATCACCCTGGGCAAGATGGGACCCAAGGGGGCCCCGCTGCTCGGCTTTTTCAGCTCGCTCAGCCAGGCCATGATGATCATCACCGGCTGGGTTATTTGGTGCGCTGCCCCCCACCTCCCCTAAAAGCCTGATTTTAATTAAATTGCTGCCTAAACTCAGGGTATCGCCGATCGGCGTGCTTTTCCTGATCGCCGCCAAACTGCTGGAGATGGAGAGCTTCGATGTGATAGTGGGCCAGTTGGGCATGTACTTCATGACTGTGCTCGTGGGAATCTTCTTCCACGGATTTGTGGTGCTGCCCATCATCTTCGTTGTCTTCACGCGCACTCTGCCCTTCAAGTTCATCGGCAACATGGCTCAGGCACTGGCCACCGCCTTCAGTACTGCGTCAAGGTAAATTATATTTTCAATACATGCTTTTTGTCATAATTGTTTTATGTAAATAATTATTTTTTTATGAAGTTTAAATTCAGAATGTCGTTGGAATTTGTTAAAAATGCTGGACAAAGGGCCAGGTACATTGCGATTTCCAACAGAACCTTCTTTTTTATTATTGGCTGTGGTTTGCTTAATAACTTTTTATATCCTTCAAATTTAAAGTAAAAAAATGTTGCAAAAATGAATTAATTATGATTTTAGAATATTTTGAAGAGGATTTATGCTGTAAATCCTGGAAAATCTTTGTTTCCAATGCGTCAACTCATCCTTTAGGATGGAGTTGAAGCCAAAATTGACCTAAGTAGCGCTGTAAATTTTTGAGAAAAGTGGCTGCAAAGTTAACATGCTTTTCAAATGGTTAGGACTGTCTCCTTACTTGAAATCTGATTTTATTTCCCAACAAAGAGTTTCCCTAAAAGGTTTCTAATGCTGTTGGATAGATTTCAATTTCTCTCGTCGAATTCTGCCACGAAAATGTGGTCAAGCGCTGCAAAATTTGGAGAAAATTTGAAAATTTTGATTTTTTTTCTGTAGCAAGGTCTTTTTTTGGTTATAGTATTAATCCACTTAAGTATTAGTTGCGAAAATTAATTAATTATGATTTTACCATAATTTAAAATTAATCAAAACCGTAATTATTTTTGTAAACCAGAATTATGCATTTTTCCACGATCCCATTTTGATGATACATTAATTCAGTTCTGCGACCCTGCCTGTGGCCATCGCTGCCCTTGAGGACAAGAACGGCGTCGACCCGCGCGTGGCCCGCTTTGTGATGCCGATCGGCGCCACGATCAACATGGACGGCACCGCTTTGTACGAGGCCGTGGCAGCTATTTTCATCTCGCAGGTGCGCAAGGTGCCTCTTTCCTTGGGCAATATCATCGCAATCAGGTAAGAAATTGCGTTTCTTTTCCATCCCCTCCTTTGCCACTATTTGCCGAACTGACTTTTCCATTCCGCGCCTGACTGACCGATGTTCCGTTTGCAGCATTACATCGACCGCCGCGAGCATCGGCGCTGCCGGCATCCCGCAGGCCGGCCTGGTCACCATGGTGATGGTGCTGGACACCGTGGGACTGCCCGCCGAGGATGTCACCTTGATTATTGCAGTCGACTGGCTTCTGTAAGTCGACACATTCCATTAGTTCGCGCACCCACGCATTCTTCTGATTTACTTGCAAATCACGTGAATCGATGATTGCCCCGCTGTCCTACTTTTCTCCAACAATTTCTTTAATCTGTTCAGTTAATTTTCCACTTTGGATTGTTTTATCAATATTTTTTTTTATAGAATACAAATCAAGAACCTTAATTTTTATTACCTGCGTGAGCAAGATTAAAAATAAACGTTGACAAATATTTTTATTTATTAAATGATTTAATACATATTATTCATTAATTTTGTTAATTAACAGCGTCAGAACGTTTTGTAAAATCATTATCAAGGTCAAAATTGTTTCAAAATAATTTAATTAATTTTTTAAAAAAGGAAATCACAAGAATAAAATAAAATTTTCTTCAAAAATTAGCTAATCCAGTCTAAAACTTCAGAAACCCCTTTAAATCCTTTAAAAAATATGTAGATCTGGGGCTCGTCTCTGGTTCTGCTTGCAATAATTGCTTTTTAAGAAAAAATATGAAAACCGCCATTTCCGTTTGCAGTGATCGGTTCCGAACAATGATCAACGTGCTGGGTGACTCGCTCGGCGCCGGCCTGGTGAACCACCTGAGCAAGGCAGAGCTGGAGAACTCTCCATTGACGGGAGACCTGGAAAAACAGGACAACGTGAACGGCAAGTTGTCTGCCGACAGACCAAACGAAGAGGTACAGTGCCAGACGACTTCTATGTAAAACTAGTGGTGTTCTCTCCTTTTTTACAACTTCACATTTTGTACTTTTGGGTGTGAGTCGATTACGCTATTTAACATTCACACCCCAATAGACTGCATGCGATTTTACCACATGTGGAAAAATAGTTTTTAAATGTTGTCACTATGTGGTGTGTGTTTCACTGTAACATCTGGGAGGTGGAGAGCAGGCACCGCTTTCACACGGAATAAATACGCCAATTATAAAGGATTTTTTATGTTTGCGACTATTAAAATTGCACCAAAGTTTGCAGTGTGTGGTGTGAGAGAGCATGGAACCTTGTTGGTAGCGATCATTATTAAAAATATTACATAGTAAGAGGTTTGGTGTGAGTGGAGTTGTGGAATTTTCATTAGGTTTCGGAAAATGAGACACTGTGCAGCAAAATTCTAAAAGATCGTTTCAAAATATTTTCTAAAAATTGGGAAAATTTTGGATAGATTGCAAACAGGGGAATCAAGATGAAGAGAATTCACAGCTTATTATTTTTAAAAAAATTCACCACTTGCATTAAGCTCTTAGTGTTCGAAGCCGCCAATGGATGGCGCCACTGTATACTTTGGTATTAAATATTAATTTTAAGGCATTTCCGCTGGTATTTCAGATTAAATCATGCCACTGTGCATTCTTCACTTAATATGCTTTCTTTTGACGTGCTGAAAACAAAAATCGGTCCAGCCATTCACCTTAGAAACGTTGGAAGAGATTTTATATATAAAAAATAGTTTTTCTCGATTCTACAGTGATTGGCTAAACCGATTTTGGTTTTCAGCACGTCAAAAGGAAGAATTTTAAGTGAAAAACACACAGTGGCAGGATTAAGTTTGAAATCGCAGTGGAAATGCCTTAAAATTAAATTTATTACCAAAGTATACGGTGGCGCCATCTTTTGGCGGCTTCGAGCACTAACAATAAGGGCTTATTCAACTGGTGTATTTGAAAATATTTTTTTAAAATTGAATAGCGATGTGTTTTGCTATCATCCACGAACAATTATGGATTAAAATAACCACGAACCACAAAATATTTTTATTTTGGCGTCCCGAAGCCCTCTTCTAATGAAATCCACAACTTCACCAATTTAATTTAACAGGATGTAGATATTTAGACTTAGAATTTAGAGTATAAAATAAAATTGTGATTAACACGCTGTAAATCTTGTCTGCTTGCAGTGTGCGTCTGTCTAAGCGCGGGTGCGAGCCTCATTTTAACAAAATGCGTTGATAAAATAATGGTAAATTGCAACCAGACACACTCACCAGCCCAGTCATCGGCGATTTTAACAGGAAACCCTTGTGCGTTGTCTTTTCTAGTGCCGCTGATGCGAGATGAGCGAGAAAGAGAGAACGAGAGAACGAGTGAGGTGCGTTGCATTCCACAATTCGGACATGTGTGTGTCTGAAACTCTTTGGCACATCCGCTGACCTACTCAGTATCACACAAACAACTCGCTGTCACATTTACAACTATGTCTATAGCTATTATATCGATTTACATTCGTTCACATGGTGCAAATTTATTGATCGTCAGGGTTTTGTTCTAGCTTCTCCGATTTCTTTGGGAACTAAAACACACTATGAACGCACACACGCTAACTCAAATTGAAATGACAATAATTTTACCCTAGAGCTACGATCTAAGGTAATATACACATATGATAATGCGTAAGTGGGAAGTATATACTTATTAATATTGCGCGATTGGTTCCAAACCGGATGTGTTTTCAATTCAAATAAATTGTCTCTTTTCCGAAGCAAAATGTGAGTCAGTCAGGGGAGGATTAAGTAATAAGAAAGGAGCTACTGTTATAACACTAACTTGATGATAATTATACACAAACAAACACACACATAGAGAGGTAGGGTTATCACTGACAAGCATAAATAGCTATCTTCTCTCGTCTTTTTTTTGCGATCAACACTCTTACAAAGTAAGTTTGTGAATGTATTTATTGCTGATGTTCAGTATTTGCGATCATATTCTCTGTGACAATATGCGTAAAAATAGAGTTTACTGTTGACAAAGTTTAAAATTCTGGATTATGTATTAGATGATGAGAGTTGCTATATATTGTGAAAGGAAAAATGTCTGGCACATTTGTGGAAAAGAGGGATGTTTGATTTTATTTTGCAAAAATACGGACTCTATTTTTAATCCAAGCAAATAAAAAAAAAATTCTTACACAGTAGGATACTTGTATTTTGGGCTTATTCCTCGACTACTTTGTTGAGTAAAATTCCTCGGGACTCAATTTACAACTATTATACCCACCAATCGATCGATGTACTAATTATAATTCAATGCAGGACAGGGAATTTTCATTGTTTTAACAGAAGAATATAAAGATGGATGAAATTTTGAGCTTTGCCGAGATCAAAATGAGTATATTTAATAATATCGAATTTTAAGAATTTTTTAGCTAGCTATCTCGTTCCCCAAACCATTCCAGCAAGTGTTCGCGAAATTTTAGACTTCAAAACGGAATATTTTCCCTGTACACCACGAGCTAACATGTGATTTTAAGCATAAACTATGAAAGAGTATGTTGAAAATTGCATTAACACCATTTGTCCAGTTTTTCCTGCAGCAGCAAATTTTCAAAATAGCAACAACAGCTGCCTTCAAACGTTCTAAGGTCCAATTTTCAAATCACCTTGTCAAAATTTAAATATATTCTTCACACGTTTTAGAATGGTCTATTTATCCAGAACAGTACACAGTAAAAAAAACTTAATTTCCGGATATCAAATTGTGATTGACAAATTTAGAATCAAAATGGTGTGAAGCCGCAGAAAAGTTTCGGGTTTAGAATTGCACAAGCCCCCCGCAAGCATTTGCTTTTCGCATATTTGGGAACAGGATTGACAAATTAATATAGCCTAGTATGTAAGCGATTGAATTTGTTGTTGAAAACAAAAATTTACCCAGAAAACGAGAGTTTGTATGTGTAGCGTGTACTAATGAATTTACTGTAAGAATGTCAAGGCATATTTCTCTTAGCTCTAGGATAAATATATTTGACGTGGCCCAAACGAAGTTAATAGTCGGATTTGTCGCAATTCTCACTCCAAAGCAAACTAATTATGTATTTATAATTTTAGTAAATTAAAAGGTTACCTCTGCACCGCACCAATTAATGAATAACGTGTGACGATGAAAAAAAAACACACAACAAAAGATTTGTATGCTTCTAATATGCATTTATGAGAGACTTCTGGTTAGTGTTTAATAATGTTCATCAAAGTATATCAATTATATATTGTACTATTCAAACGCAAAACCTCACACAAGATGGAGAAAAGAATAGATGTAAAGCGCTCTTATACTGCTACCGACCCTCGAGCTGAAATTTTTTATCTGCTGAAGAAAATCGTTCAGGCCACGATGAAATCTTTCGAGTTCCACTCAGGGTGAGATGGTTTATTATCATTTAGAACTTGAGTTTGAAATGCAGGGCAAAATTGAATATAAACATATATTATTTTTCGTTTAAAACCAGTTAATCGTTTGGGCGAATTTTGTGTACTAAAGAGTCACTGTATAATCCATATCATCGCAGCATTAAAATTGTTTCCACCTTCTTTTGCCAGTTGTGGACTTTGTTGGTCGAGGCAAAAACTAAATAAATACCATTGTTCTTAAAAATAAAGTGTTCTCTCATATACACAACATGTGAGTTTTATTTTATTTCGCAATTCGCAGCCCCCTTTTAGCGGGACAAATTCGTGTATGTGCCAAAGAAAAGCGCAACCTCAATCGATTCCCCGCCCGCGCAAACGCGCGATCGATCCAAGAAACTGCCGCAGTTGCACAGCATGCCGCTAGATGGCCTTGAATTGGTGCAGCTTGCGGCGAGAATTTTGATCTGTTGCCAACTATCAAAACCGGCCTATGGGAGCCTTGATTGCCTTCAATTGGCTTACTCATTATTAGGGTTGCCAACAAAACTGTGGGAATGCTCGCACAACAAATGAATAAATTATCTATTCTGACTAAATAAAATAAATGTTGACTTAAAAACCAAACTTTATTAAAGAATTTGTTCAAATTTGTAATCATAATGAAATTTTTAGCCCATTTCAATCCATTCTGTAAATATATTTATTTTTTGTAGGTTGTCAACACTGTTTGTACATAAACAAACGCAAGTAATGATTAGATCCGGTGCATACAATTTTAGTTTTTAAGCCTGCAACAAACCGAAGTAATGTGAAACGAGGTTAAATCGAACGGCTGAACTTCGGTCCATTGACCTGTCCTCACCAATGTCCCGATTCCTCTCATGAACAACCCTTCCGCCAGCTTCTAAACCCGTAACACCAACACGTCAACCACTAAGAAACAACCAGGTGAGCAGGCTAATATTATAATAGATAGAAAGATGCTCATTTGCTATGCATGAGATAAAAAATATATTTTTTATTGTTTGATCGGTTTGATCTATTAACTTGAATCTGATGCTTTGATGGCCGTTTGTTTTGGTTTGCCACGTTTTCCAGTTACATTTTGCGAAAAAATGCAGCTGTAATTTTTTTCTTATTTTGATTTTATTTTTTATTGATTTAAATCACATCCCCGTATTTTATCAAATGTCTGTTACAGTACAGTTGACAATTTCCAAGCCAAAAAAGGCATTAAAATATTATTTTTTAATAATATTGTGTAAGATGACTCAAAATCAGTTCACTCACGATGAAATACAGAAAGAAAATCAGATAAGCGATAGCCAATTGTAGGGATACCTCTGTCTTAACAGTCTGATAAACAATTAAATCACAACACAAATCACACGACAGTCACAAAAGCAGAGCTTTACAGTTTTCTTGCCAGAAATGAAGAACATTTTGCATTGTTGACTGTAACAAGTAATAGTTCATTGAGTTAATTGCTATCGGGAAATTTAGCAACAGTTTATTTCTTCGATGTGCAATATCAGGACCGAGGAACAGTAGTTAAATTTCAGATTTTGCAAATTAAAAAAAAAAAACGGTTTGCCACTGACCTTTTTGCTTGATTTCGATCCTTCTCGTCGCCATCTATTCAATAGTGTGCGAATTTTGAGGAAAATTCTCTAAATTGTGAAATAAATTGCCGCTTGATTAGCATGCAAACTTTCTAGCCAATATCCTCAAAAACCTAAATGCAACCTGGGAAATCTCTAGCGTTTCCCCTAATTTTTATTTAATATCGCAAGCAAATGTAAAAAGGATTTTAACAAATTTTACTTTAAGCTAACCTGGTTTTTATCCTGAATATTTTATTTCTCTAATACATACTTTTGTTCTTATTTTTAGCAAGGACAGAAATAATTTTTTTTTACCAAATTTTTAATATTTCCTGTTATTTCTTAAATAAAATGCTCAAATTTTTCTCAAAAGTATTATTTTACCACTTATCCTAGAAAGAAAAAGATGAAGGAAAAGGAGATCGAAACTACCGACTATTTGGAGGAGTTCAAACCGAGCGCGCCAATACCCACCGGAACTCTTCCCAGGCATGGAAACCGGCCACCTAAGACCAATGCCCACGGTGAGTACAGCTAACCTTTTAATTACTTCCCGAAAATGAAATGGAAAATCTGTCTTAAACTTCTAATTTTTATTGCCTGGAGTTTGTAAAATATTATTCCTCTAATATCCGTCGGGGAAATAAATAAGAGGATATAATTAATTAGAGGTCTCAGCTGGCAAATTTTGGGTCACGTGGGCAGCCGCCGTGAAAATGGCTAATTGTAAGCCACAGATGAAAAAGGGTCCAAAATTAAAAAAAAAAATGCAAGAGAAATAATGTTTCCCGGCCCTTCGGACAGTTAAAGAGGAATGATACTGGAAAAGCCTGGAAAATGCTCTTTGCCAATGCATAAACTCATCCCTTAGGATTCAGTTAAAGCCTAAATTGACCTAAGAAGCACTGTAATTTTTCGAGAAAATTGGCTGGAAAGTTACCGTGCTTTTCAAATGGTAATGGCTGTCTCCTTACTTGAAATCCGATTTAATTTCAAAACCAAGAATTTCCCCAATAATTGGCATACACCGTTGGACAGATCTCGACGAGAGGAATCGGAATATGCCAAGAAAATATGTTCAAGCACTGTACATTTTGGAGAAAATTGACAAAATTTGAATTTTTACTGTTGGAAGGTCATTTTTTATCATTGCAAATTGTTGATCAAATTGTTTATCGGTCAATTGTTTAAGGCATCCAACAATTTAAATAATTTTCAATTGTTGACGAGTATCATTCCACTTTAAGCACAATTAAACTTCACGTTTAAATTATTGTCAGGCGCGCCAGCCACCTGTGAAAATGGCCAGCCGCCGGCGGACAAAAAATTCGGCAAAGCTGGTCCCGCCAGCCGCCGCCTTAAATCTAATTACTTATTTTAATGTTTACAGTTAACATGGAAAATAAACAAATATCTACCCCAGTATTATAGTTAAAGCACATTGAGTGAACAAAAGCTTTAAGCTTTGTTGAATTTTTTCCGAATAAACAAAGCTGAAATTAAAAACAAGCCTGGCAGTGCATGAGAAGAGTGCAAATGAACTGGAAATTTAAATAGTGCGTGGAATGCAGCAGTCGGGGTGCCACCAAACTTACTTTTTGCGCAGCCACAAAACTTGGCTAAACAAATCACCCCCGTTGAGCCAAATTTGCGTGAAGCCAAGCGTTATCAGCGTTGTCACTCTCCCTCCTGACGCAGGGCAGGGGCACACAAGCATCAGTTGGACACTTGCCAGCTGTTGTAATGCAAATGATTTTCAGCCTTTCCCGACCATTTGTTGCGATTTGGATTCATATTTCATCCTTTCGGAATTGCTGCCGCCCAACACACAAACAGAGAAAAAGGGCGCGATGATGAGCGCCGCCCAAAAATAATTCCCTAAATTTAGAGTTGGCAAATGAATGCAGCGAGTGTCGCGTGTGAGCGTATATGCGCGAAAGAAAGAAAGAAAGAGAGACATTCTCGCGCCAAGCTCCAAATCCGACTCCAACAAAGAGGGTGCTGATATCACACTTTCGAATTCTTTATTCAATGGAAGATACATTTCTTTGTAATAAATATTGGCCCATCGTATAGAATTTATTAATATTTATCTGCTCATGAGAGGCATTTTTCTTTTGATGATGAAAATGGTTTAAATGCTCAAAAAAATGTAACCAAAATTAATACAGTATTATTAAAAGGCCGATAATACCACGTTAAACAGGATCGCATTTGCTTACCACCCGGTCTTTTCACCACTGCGGTTTTTAACGGTTTTTACCACTCAATTTTTACCGATTTCTTGCGCAAGAATTGCAAGAAATGAATTTTTTCCATTTTTCGCCTGTGAAAATCTAAAATTTGCAGTCGGAGTGGTAAAAATTTTATCTCTGATTATTTTGAGCTAATAATTATAAAATTGTTGAAATAGAAGGTGAAAACATTGCCTGCAACAAACTGGTAAAAATGGAAAACAAACCCGTTTTTTACCACTGCACCCTTTGGGTTTTTTGCAACCGTGTTTTTAAAACAATTAAACTCTCGCAATTTATTATACGTTTTTAAATGCAATTTTTTGGAACAGTCTAAGACAAAATAATGTTTCTGTGCTCGCGCAATGACAGCTAAGACTTCTTCCAAATAATATTCCAGTTTTTATTCTTGTTATTTTCACGCATCAAGCATTAAATTCAGCCGCGCAGCAATAATTGCTGCTTTCTGGGATGGATAGTAAAATTAAATTAATTGTTGCAGATACAATTAGGATTAAAAAGGCAAATCATTCTGAGTTTGCCAATTTTGCAACGTGCTGTCAAAATGCACCACTAGTTTTTTGCGCTAAAAACCATCTAGAATAACCCACCAGTATTGGGGGTTTCATTTCGCGCCAAAAAATCGGAAAATTACGAGTGTTGTTAGAATTTTTGGCATTTTGGTGAAAACAGTGGCATTTTTATTTTTTGGTCATCCATCATGAGAGTTATTGAACTTAAAAAATGCAAAAAAATCCAGAAAAGCCGGCAAAAAAGTTTTTTTTGCAATGCAATGAGTTTTTTTTTTGGTAAAATGCGGGTTTTGGAGAACCCTGATAATCAGGGTTTTGTTTTTTTAATAAAATGTTCGCAAAAATAGAGAAAACAAGTTTAATTTGGTGTGTTAGCGGTGATTGCGATGTAATTTCTCACAATGAAACGCAAATTTGAAATCGGCCAACAATAAATAAACGCAAAATATTTAAAAATTCAACCCTGTGTTGGAGGTTACGGGCAATTGTCGCTCCTACTGCGAATGGAAGTTTTTTTTATTGCTCATAACAGCTATTAAATAATTAAATTAAATTTAAATTTATGAGTATAGTTGATGTAATAAATGGAAAAATATCTTCCCAGTCGAATAAGCATCCTGTTTTAAAATGTAGGAATTTTTAAAACACTTTTAACCGTAAATTAAATGTTGCCTTCAAAACATTTCCATGGTAAATTATTCAAACAAATTTCCCAACAGGCGGTCGATTCCCTTTTTAGAAAGGAATAAAAATTATGTCTATACAAATAGTTGTCCATATTTTTTACCACCCCCATTACTATCAAAGAAAATATCCCAAAAGTAAAATGAAAGTGAATGCGATCATAAAACGACCGACGAAAGTCTATAACCAGAGACCAAAAATTGCCTGCATAAACAAGTATAATACCGCTACTGAAATTGAGTCACGTCCAAGTCCTTGAAAAACGACACAATTTGAAAAACAAAAAGCAAAAGCAGAGGCGGCCCTGCCCTTTTGGCTCCGTCGGGGTTGGAGGGGGTGCGTGCGTGCGGCGGGCGAGCGGCCCATTCACGCACTCGCGGTCGTCCCTCCGCCCAGCAGCGCGCCGCGCGTCTTCCCGCACAATCCGCCGTCGTGCTCAGGCACACAACACACGGCACCTGCAGGCAGTGGGCATCCGACTGACCCGACACCGCCAGCAAAATGGTCCGCTACTACAAAGGTAAAAGGATATTTTTATTTTGCTCGATATTAGCTGGAAAAGGGTTGAGGGTGGGTTGAGGTCGTTTGGGTCCAAGGGACGATCCTTTTGTTACAATTGAATTTGATGGTTTGTCTGCCAGAGTTAGAAAGGCATTTTGCCCTCCAGGAAAAAAAATCGCTTTTATTAAGACTTAAAATATGTTTCTCAGTTCTATATCGTTTTATTATATTTTTTATTTAGATGAATAAATGAATGCATGAAATATTTATTTTAACTTTCAATTTTTATTCTGGATATTTTTCTTTTTGTTAACTTGTTGCACAAATTTAGAATAAATACTTGCTCTGCTAGCCATGATCAATAAACAAGGTTAAACTCGAATTATGTGCATTGATTTACGGTCCATGAGAATTTACTCTATCATTTCAAAATGAGTTTGAAGTTTGAACATTTCGAAATATAAGAAAAATTTATTTATTTCAATTTCATACGCGAATTTTTCTTCCGGGTTTGACCGGGGTGCAAATAATCCAGTTCCTAAAAAGAAAGCAAAAACTTCTCTGCCGGTGTGAAGAATGTGACGTTTCGAATTTGGCGCCGCTATATTTCTTGTTTATCGACCTCGCTGCCCGCAGGCCACAGTGCTCTAATCAAAACTTACTGTCTCTCTGGCGACCAACCGGCGTGCTTTCCTTGCTGGAAAACAAGCAGCGTCGTCGCAGCAACAAGAAAAGCAAATTTTCTGCTGCCAACATACGCCCCAAAAGGCATTTTTGCCGCTTGAAAGTGGCATTGCTCCACTTGTTGCCAATTTTAGATCGAACGTATTAGCCAATGTCTAGGACTAAAAGATGAATAAGTCATTAAAAAAGCAGGGAATTAGAGTTTGTAAAGATTCAAAACAGGTTTGCATTTTCGTACCAGTTGATTTTCTGAGGTTAGTTTTTTCCCTAGCAAAAATTCAATTCTGCTTTGTAGAATTTTAATTAAAAAATGTTATTTCTGCTATCAATTTCGCCCCTTAATTCAAGTCGAGATCATACACAAATAACCAACAAATTATTATAAATACAAGGGACAAAATTTCCTAGCTAAAATTTTATAAAACATCGTACCTCATTTTTATTGCAACCCTGAGATGAGAAATCCACGACAGACAACAGTTCCAAAAATTTAAAATCGCCAGCTGCGTAAACACGTCGCAAAATAATAAAGTCAAGAGTCTAGAAACGAAAGTAAAACTTCGGTTTGCTTTAATTGTAGTATTTTGGCAATGGTCTGTTCGTGGTCGCGAGTATGTTCGCTCCGTGTGTTTATCATCGGAGCGTGTGAAGGCTTTGTTTAAAATTGCGTCGCGTACGCGAGCCAACAAGTTGGCCATCAATTATCCGCACTTGCATACTACTTGTTCGCTTGCACCTGCAATTTGCAGAGCCCCACCGCCAACCCCTTTCGGAAAGAATGCCTTTTCTCAGCTGAAAACAAACTATTTGCCAAGTGCTTTTGGCGCCAGAGACGCGCACTGCTTTGTTATTGTGCGGGGGGAAAAAAGAGAAGAAATGTGCAAATGTCACTCGAGCGGCGGCAAACTCAAGGACTTTTACGAGCCGGCACGCTGAATCTGAAAAGATGGAAAAAGACGCTCGTGCGTTTGTGTTACTCGCGAGAGGAGAGTGAAATGAGGCTTTATAAACTGTTAATTAAACGCGCGCGTGAGTCGCTTTTGCCAAGAATGACGTTTCATCTCGGTATAAGTCTCATTCTTGCAGCAAAAAGGCAGCAAGGAGCTTGCCAATCCAATTTTATTTTTTCAAATCGAGCAACTCGATCAAAGACGCCAGTTGCTACTCTCAGAATACATTTTAACAACAACAGTCTATACAACTTTTTTTATTTTTATTTTTAGTTTTATTTTAACTAACCCAAGGAGAGTATGTAGCTATTTTTGCTTCAAAGTTCTTTTTATTTCCGAGGCACTGGACAGTACGTAATTAGAAGTTCTGCAAGCTTAAAATTTATTTATTTATTTTTCTCTGCCCAGCCTGCAGATAGTTTCTTTCCCTCGGAAAGCAGGGAATAATTCTTTTTAAGAATATTTTCTCTTAAAATGGTTGGTTTTTTTAAGGCTACGTCGCGACTCTCATGGAATTCTTCTCTCTTCTGCCTTTTTTTATCGCACTCAAAGCAACTGCATGCAGGTAATCGGTTTCCATTAACAGGTGTTGATTTATTATTCAGGCAAATTCCCCTGAACGAGGTCTTGAGGTATCAAAAATGCTGCTGTTCAAAACAAGATCGCGAAAGTAAACTAAAAATCTTCATTTTTTGCTGGAAAAAAGGAAACACGTCGGCCTTAGTAACTTTCCAAAAATAATTTCAAACTTTCTTGTCGTCTGTCGTTATTTTCTTTCAAGACATTTGACAAGTCCGGCGTCCCAACATCATGCTCATCAAAGTGAAAGAAGACTTTCTGTCTTTTTGCTATCTCAACTCATGCGGTTCACTAGCTGCGCAATATGCCACCTTTTGTTTGTTCCTCTAAGTCAGCCGAATGACATACCGCGCACGGAACTAGAAACAGAAACACACGGACTCATCCTTGTCAGTTCGATTTCCGGCGCGGCGTCCACTCATTTTTCAACTGAGCCGCCGAATAGGAAGCACGTGCGTATTTCGGTCTATCTGTCTGTCGCGGTGTTTGCAAACGACCTAAAAATGAGGAAAAGGCGGTGCCGGCGTGCGGTGCGTGGGCTCTGGATGTCAGCCGGGACTGCCTATTTATCGATTAGCTCCTTGCAACCAGCCTTCCTGCCCAAGCCAGCCGGCAGGAGCCTCCCGCGAAATTCGATCGACTCGTACGCACACTATATGTATGTATAAATGAGGAATAGAGCCCCGGAATTGGGTCACACTCGCGCACCCTTCACGCCTCATAAGCACAAAATAAATGACTCCAATGCTTTGGCAGCTTAATTAAGCCGCTCCGAATTAGCTTTGGGACAAAGGATGAAGCTGGTTAATTGTGCTTTTCGGAATGTGGACTTCGTGAACGCGTAAATTTTTGGCTCTTTTTCCAAGAGGATGCAAATTTATTCTTAGCTTGGACCTTCCAAGTCGAATTTATTCACAAGAACTTGAAATTTTCATCCCCAATGTTTAAGTAGCACTGGAGTTTCAGTTTGGACAGCGCCAATCGATTCCAGAGGGTGGAAATAGGGTTGGCAATCAAATCACTAGGTCGAAAATTGGACTCAACATGCTGAAAATCCGTAGAGTACGAGTACGGCGGGAAAGCTACAAACGTTAAATTAAACTAGCTTGGAAATTTCATCATGAAATTGCCTTTCAGCACAATGAATATTTATGTTGTTATTTCTTAACTAACAGCTGATTAGCGCGGTAATTTGCGAATCAACCGTTAGATGACACATCTGGTCAATGGAAAAATAACAAAATACGCGGGAATTAAATTATTAGTTAGGCACGCCTCTTTTTTACGCTTCTGATTGGCTGCTGGATACTGTCTCCTGATTGGCCTCCATTGTTTCGACGCCATATTGACTTCTGACACGCGGGAACCAACACAGATCGCAACCTGGCCCCCGGTGCTTAATTCAAAACCATTTTCAAATCATAGTTTTTATTCTAATCGTTTTCGTGTGTGTTTTTTACATAGCCATGTTGTTACTTTTTCTTCTTGCTTTTTAAACATCAGAATTTGGTTTTAATTTAAAAAACTCTAAGTCACTACTAAAATGTAATATAACAATTATGTTAACTAACTAATTCATATTTATATATAAGAAACTCCCAAAATAGAATTCCTTTCTAGAAAGTATTTGAGATGAAATAAATTTGCGGTATGTCTTTGACGCAGTACTCCCTCCACCGGTGCTCACCAAGGGTGGAAGATTAATTTTGCCACGGGCAGCATTTATTTTGAGCCGTCCAACTTTTGGCAGTTGGGCGAAAGATTTCCATTTCATAATAGGGCCATTAAGACCGTTTTAGAGTGGCGAGCAATTCATATATAACAGAGTTCCATCATCGATCATCTCCGGCGACGAGATGGATTGCTGGATCGGCGGACCAACATTTTTGTGTACATGCACTCGCCCTTGTCGCGAAAACACGCCACGCATCTCTCTGCCTGCGTGTTGTGTGTGTGTGAAAGGCGCTTTCTCTTGGCTCGATGGCGTCCGTCCAAAATGTATAAAATACTACCCTACTTCTTTCGCGAGTGAAAGAAAAAAGGACAGCAGCCAAAGCGCGCGCAATGAATATAGTAGGGACGTCGCCACCGCAAAAGGGCTCTTCGTAATGTAAATAGAGCATTAACATGATCGAGACGAGCACCCTTACGCAAGGTGGCTGCAAAGACACGCCCCGTGGAGCGTGCCGACGCATTTCGCGTGAAAATATACGAGTTTTTCCTTTTTGATGTTAAAAAAAATTAAAAAAATGTAAAAACCTAGTTGCTGGATATATTTATTTAAAATCGGTTCGCACTGCGCAGATCCAAGATGGCGTCTGAATGTGGGAAAGAAAAAGCTCTCTTTTGATTCCCGTACGAGTGTCAAGAGTTTGTTTTTACGATTCAAAAGACACAATTAGTACAAGTAATGCAAATTATGTCACAATATTGACCAAAACTTGCTTGTTTTCGCGCATTTTCACGCGACCTGTTTTTTCGCGCCATACTCCACCGGATGCCATATCTGCGCGTCATACGAACCTGGCCCCCGTTGGAAATTAGCTACGTTTTTTCATTATTAAAACTATAATATGGTCAAGTTTCACCAATTTCTTGCAAGGAATAACGTATTGCTCATATATTTTATCAAAATATTATGCAAATTGATGCGATTTCCCGTGAAATAAACGTTTTGCGGTTTTCCCGTTTTTTCAGCGTGTTTTTAAAAGGACAAAACTCTCAAAATCAAACAAAATTATTATTAAGTTATCTTTTTTGGTTGAAAACTTAAAACGGCATAATTCCAGAGCGCACAACTTCATTTTTATAACAATCGTGCAGGCAGCAGGTTTTGGCAACCCTGGTTGTGAAGATCGCAGTAGTTTTATCTCTAACAATGAGAAGAGTTGGAAGCATGTATTTCAAAGTGAGGAAACCTTTGCCTGTGTGTAATCGCCAACTGCGAAACGAGTTGCTAAAGAACATTTCTGTGTCAGTTATGTGCAAATTGCTCGACAATCTCAAGATCGTGTCCATTAGGGCCGCAAAACACGCAGTGACAGCATGCTTTCTCCTTTGGCGGGAAGCCCGAATTCGGCCCTTTATTTCCGCTTTTTGCCTCTGCTCTTAATCTCTCTCTGGCTCCGAGTATTACCCAGCTAATACGGCTGCATGTGTGCCGACGAGAGAAGAAAGGGAGGAAAAAGAACCAATTATGCCCGCGCTGCTGCATCCGCTGATGAGCGAATTTCCCCGGTTTTCCGCGACCGTTCCGAGCACAATCGGGTCAAGTGCAGTACGTCTTGTAATTGCTCAAACTGCGCGCACGTGCTCGACTCGAATTGTTTGGATGATTTTCCGCTTCTACGCTGAAATACACCACTCAAGGCTGCGATCTAATTTTATATTGCCGCCAGCGTTTTTTAGTTTAATCCCGACGCCGACGGTCAATTTAATCCGGATGAAAATTGTTCCCCGAGGCTTATTTTTTATGCGATTTTTCGCGGCGAAAAAGCAGTAAAACGTTTTAATCCGGGCTTTGTGCTTTCAAATTTGGCTAATGTAGCCGGCTGAAGGCTGAATCCGAGTTTAGTGCCGTGCCAATTTTCAAATGCGGTGAATTCAAAGAAAAAACGGCCACAAAGCTTCTCCTTCAAAGTTTGTATCGTAAAGAAAAAAACAATATTATGCGCACAACTTTTGAACAAACTTGTTCTTCTGTGTTCCGAGTAAGTTAAAATCAGTGGAATAGAAAGTGCGATAAGTCTCTAACTCTTTCGTTGTGATAGGGGTTGTGACTTTTAGACGGTCGAATTTTTTTTCTGAACTTCCACCCGTCACGGGAAGACTAAATAAACGCAAATTATGCAATTTAAAGTCTTTTAAACAAAATTTAAAATCGTCTTAATGCGGCAAAAACCGTATAGATTCGCTAAAAATAATAATTCGTGCAAAAAGAGCAAATTTTTGGCTCTGCGGTGACCATTTTTTAGATTGAGGTGGATGATTTCAGCTCAGAAATATATATTTTGTTTAGTTTCCAGTTCTTATTTTCGTAAAAAGATAATTCAGTCTAATTGCAGGGTTGTTCCAATTTTTTAACATTTTTTGAAATATTTTTGCGGAAGAACAAACACAATTATTACGAGTTCTGTTTTTTCCAATTACATAGATAATAGTTTCATTTTTTTAAGTAAAGAAAATCTTAATTCTAGATGCAAGATTCAGAAACATTTATTTTTTCTTGATAAACCTGCGAATTTTTACATATATTTGCAAAAAAATGAGGTAATTTGTGAAGAAAAACTGTCATTTGAAACCTCAAGCACGCGTGAATTGTTTTACAACCGTTTAAATCGATTAGTACTTTGCTCCGACAAACAGTTTAAAACATTCAACTCTATTTAGCCCAAAAATATCGACTAAAATTTACAATTTTCTGACCCTGAGTTGTGATCGAGGTTAATGAAACGAATAATTTATACACTCTTTTCTGTTTTTAAGCTCGTCGCACCAGTAATTTAAATAATTCATCTGTTTTTGGCAGAGAGGAACTCTCTGTAGAGCATAATTTGCAAGCATCCCTTGCATAGTTAACATGGCTGGCGTGTCACTGACGTCAAGCCATTTTTGGCAAGGACGTGTTTTTGCAGGAAAGCATTTGGAGAATGCTCTGAAACTGGCAGGGCCGCCCGCGTGCCTCTCTTTCTATTTGCTTGGACAGGATTGTTTTTTCAAAGATTTCCTTAATATGCTTCTTGGTCGCAAAATGTTGCTTTGAGAGAAGCGGAAGTGGAGCAGGTCTGCTGCGTCCCCCGGGAAGGACAACTCGGTGGGATCTGCTGCGCGGCGCGCGCGGTAAATATTTTAGCCAGCGACAAACACACACAAAGCCAAAGAACCGCACGAGCACCCGCGGCACGCTTCCAGCTTTATTGCTCGTAAAATGGGCAAATTTTAGGAATACGAGCAGAATGAGATAAGAGTATGTATTGATGAGCCAGCCCAACAACGCGCCGCACCAGCAATCCATCAAAGGGGAGCTTTTCCCGCCGCAAAAATAATAAATATATAGCTGCGGTATAGGAATAAAATTAAGAATTTGCACTGGAAATATGTGATGGTGCATTGTTTAAATTTGGGAATTATTTGTGATCAATGACGGCTAAAGGGAGGATAAAAATTCAGTGGAGTATTTTCAGTACTTCGTAATTCCTAGTTATTATTTTTTTTCTAAAATTTGGGACCTTTGAAATATCGCAGTAATTTGGAAGTTTGTCTAATTTTGGAAAACTGCACACGGGAGGATGCGCAATACCGAAAGGGATCGACTGGTGCAAGAATCATGGGCCTCCGGACCATAGGGCCTGGGTTGGGCCCCGAAAACCAAAACTAACTTAGTAATGTCACACAACACGTTTTTTCACATAAAAAAATTAATAACTTGGCTCCTATGGGTCGCAGAGTAAAAAACCAAAGTTTGTTGGACTCGTGCTGCAATTCTGCGTCGAGTGGACCCGAAAGTGGCCCCCGTCCGCCCCCCTCGGCCCCAAAAGCCCTCAAAATCTGAGCAAAAAGTACCTTTTTCTTTGGATTATTTATTTGGAGGGCGATTTTCATTTCATTTCTTTTTCATTTGGCACCGAAAGGCGTCGACGGGCCGGGTTTAGTGCCGAAATTCCCGTTTTTGGCAAATTATATACATTGAAAGATAGGGAAAGCGTATTAGTATGTGAAGAATAAATTTTTAATATTGCGAAAACCTGGAAAAACTTGGATTTAGAGTTTTAATTTTTGTTTAATTAAAGCCACCGTCAGTCAATAACAATTTTCAATAGCCAAAATGTTAAAATATCCATAGTTTAACTAAAAAAATCACATGTGTTCTCTCTCTAAATAACCAAAAGCTTTTTATAAATTTCATTCATGGATCTAAATGTTTATGACGCAATCGTGACAAAGCCTCAAATTATTTTTAAAACCCATTATCGCAGGACGAACGAAGCTGAAAGGCGCACTTAACTCACCCAAATAATGAGCACGTTTTGAATTTCGATCTGGTGCAGCGCGCAGAGAAAATCATTTTGAATTCCGGTGGCTGCGGGCCAAAGCGGCCAATAATGCTGTCTCTCTTTCTCTCGGTGATTCGGACGGCGAAATGGAATCGGCCGGCCGTGCTGACAACCGGGTGTCCGTGGCGGCATGCAAACAGAAAAACAATTCCAGATGACGAGAGCTAGGCTGAAAAAATAAATGAGCCTCGAGCCAAAAGCTAATGCACCTCTCAATCTTATCTGACCCCTTCGCCAAGTGGTACGAAAACATTTTCACAAAGCTGATGGACTAACTTCACCAGACGATTTGTTCGTGAGAAGCTAGTTGAACCTTTTTTGCTTGTTAAAAATTGGTACACTTGAGTAATCAATTTTTCAGGTTCAAATATCCATTCCTTTGTTTGTTTTGACCAATAGATGGCACCACCGTTCATTCAAAAGTTTTTTTAGCTGTGATTTCATATTTAAGCTCTATTTTTGTGTTTTAGGCGCGTAGAGATTTCATTTGAAATACTCGAATTACCGGTTCATTTGAGAAAATGGTTTCTAAACGTAACACCAGAATTGTGAACGTCAAAACTAGGGCTGTGAGTTCAGGTTCAGACAACCTGCCATTTTTTTCTGAGCTTCCAATCGTCACGAGAGCAGATCATGCAATTTTAAGTAAATTTAAGTATTAAAACCGTCTTCAAATTTCTTACGCTACCGAAAAACATTCTGAAACCGTCCAAGTCAGCTAAAAATTGGTGCAAAAATGCACCAACTTTTGGCTCGTGGTTTTTTCCAAATAAAAAAATAGGTCTAAAATATATTTGACATATTTTCCGGTTTACGAAAAGTCGGTTTGATTCAAACTGAGTGACCTAATTTTTATTCTTCGGGCGTTCAGAATGCCTGGATTTGGCATCAACGGAAAAGGTAATTTAAAATAAAATTGTTGAGTACTGTTGGCGTTATTTTTGGGAACTTCATTTTAAAAAAATACGCAAATGGCTAATGGTCTGCATTTTACTAAAAAATTACCCTTTTTGATCTAAAAGTCATTGAGAAATTCCTCAACTTTCTGAAATTTGCAGTTGTTTTCGGACACCTTTTTGGGTTTTGAATTTTTAGGTCTATCCAAATTGGTGTCAAGTGGGGTTGACACCCTTTGACTGCTTCAGCTCTCTGGGGGAGATCATGAAGAGTCCAACGGTGTGAAGTTTTTGTAAATCTGATGGTTAGAAGCTAAGATTGTGTGAAAAATGTGTTTTTTCGAAGAATAAAGTAATCAAATAACAGTGTGACAACTAAATCTCGAGTTCAAAGAGTCGCGTTTACGAAAACTGCATATCGCTTGCCTCGTTTTCATGTCTATGATGTCCATGAAGAAGATAAACACTAAATTCCGCTGCGCCAGTAAGGTGCAAACAACAAAATATTAGAAAATTTTACGTTTTTCAGGGTACAAAAAGGGATCGAAGGGATAGACTACTTCGGATATCTAGGGGAGGTTAAGACTAGTTAATCTGACATGTGTGGTATTTATACAAATCTGACCATTAGAGAGATATGGGCATGTAAACATTTCTAGAAAACCCGGAAAATCACAAACTTTGTAGTTTATTTTTTTTTAATAAAAAAATTAAGGCAAATAAACGCCATTCTTCATTTGATTCTTTCAACCTTTTTTGCGCTCTACTAGATAATTATGACAAAATCAAAACTTAAAAATTTTCAAATACGAGTTCAATTAATTTAAAAACTCAACTCGAGCTTAAAAATTCAAAAATTCGAAATTCACGCTTCCGCAAAACCTGAAAATGTGTAAAGTAAGAGTTTCCTGTCAAATAGGGCCTAGTGTCAGTGTAAAAGAATTGAAAACCTTCAGACATTTCATTTTCCCAAATTTTGAGTGAAATATAAAACACGAAAAATTTCAAACAAATTTAAGAAAAAAAATGCTATCGCTTATTCCCTTTAACATCCTCTGCGGCGTTGGAAAAAAAGGTTTGGGGAATTTTTGCTGGCCGGAAGTGCGCGAAATCGATTCTCATCGAAGGCCAGCGTTTGGCGCGCGGCGGGTCCAGCATGGCGCATCCGTGTTTCTCTTCCGGCGGTACGTCAAGCAAGCAAGCTAGCAAGCAAGGGGTGGGTGGGTGGGTGGCTGAGTTGGTAATGTTAATGGGCGCAGTGGTGGGACTGTCGAGGAGCACCGACCGACCGGCCGGCCGACAAACACACGCTCGCTCGCTCAGTCAGCCAGAGCGGCCACGCCAAGAAGCTGAAAACGCGATCGCTGCCGCTGCTGCTGTGCGATTGCAGATTTTTCGCCACATTTCCTCCGCAGTCCGTACCTTTGGCCAAGATGACGAGCAGGGGCAGTCGCAGGTGCAGCGCCTACTCGGTCAACTCGCACTACTCGCGCAGGGGCAGCTACTGCAAAGGTATTTTTTTTTTGGGTTCTTTCCCTATAATACCGCGTGCGATAGAGTTTGTTTTTGGGGAATTTCAGGACTCGTCGGGATATTTTTAGACGTCTTGTTTTGTTGAAGTAGGTGCTTTTTAAAAGGATTTCCTGTGTTTTAAAACTCATATTTTTTCGAGGCAGACGCGGCAAATCCTGCGGCAGACAAAATATTTTGCTTTTTGGGCTTAAAAAGAGTAATTTATTATCACGAATTTTCTGCTCGTGAGGAATGAAGCTGTTAGAGTGTTGTGCCAATTTGTCTGTCATTCTCTTACAATATTTTTCCGAAAATAAATTAAGGTTTGCAGTTAAAGAGGAATGATACTGCAAAAGTCTGGAAAATGCTTGTTGCCAATGCATTTGGATTCAGCCAAAATTGACCTAAGAAGCATTTAATTTTTTGAGAAAATTGGCTGGAAAGTTACCGTGCTTTTCAAATGGTAATGGCTGTCCCTTTACTTGAAATCCGATTTAATTTCAAAAGCAAGAATTTCCCCAATAAGTGGCATACACCGTTGGACAGATCTCGACGAGATGAATCGGAATGTGCCAAGAAAATATGTTCAAGCACTGTTAGTTTTGGAGGAAATTGGCAAAATTTGAATTTTTATTGTAGGAAGGGCCCTTTTTTATTATTGCAAATTGTTGAACAAATTGTTTATCGATCAATTGTTTATGGCATGCAACAATTTAAATAATTTTCAATTGTTGCCCTGTATCATTCCACTTTAAAAGCTTTCTTCAATAATTTTCTGGAAAAAACACTCAGCCTTGCAGTATGATTTCCGCCCTTTTGCCAAACCGTTGTAGCATGACAATGTGTTTCAGCCATTTTATCTGCATTAGGATCTAATTTTTCTCTTTCAACCTCATATATTACATTGCATGGTACACAAAAATTCTACCACTCGAGTCTTTGGGCTGTTTCGACAAGAAAATAAAAGCAGCCACAAATCGCCATACCGAATAAATTTCACACAGCATTATTTCTCAATGTGTCCAGAGCAGTGCCAAAAAGCAGCGTGATAAAACAAACTTTCGCTCCCCTTTCTCATTTGTCTGGAATGCATTTTGCGCGAGTGCAAATAAATCTTAAGAAAGTAGGGCCGACGCATCGGCGAAAGCGGATTATCTGCGAGGGCGACACTTGCACGTGACTCGTGTCTTGTGTCTTATTCTTCCTCACTCACCCGCGGTCGGTGGCAGCAAACAAACACGAAAAGTACATGCGTACCAAAGGGGATGCAGCCCTACACGAGCCTGCCACGCCACACGACAGCTAGTGGGCGGCGCTTTTGACCTCTCTCTCTTTTTGCACGTTCGTCCTCACATGCAAATTGGCGGAAATATGCTCTCACGTTCTCTCGCATACGAGCAGAACGTGTCCGGCCTGGGAAAGGCGCAAAAACTATTTTCGCCTGGTTGGTTCGCGGGCTTAAATGCCAAACAATTTTTGCATAATGCGTCGGGGCTTCCGCAGAAATATGAGAGCACCGTGTCTGCACTTTATACGCTCTTTTAACGACTCCGCGAGTGTCTTAGTTAGTACTTGAGAAAGGTAATAAACTCGTGCAGAATATAGGATTATCCTAAGAGGTAATGAAGGTTTCGTGGCGTTCGCGCACGCCTAGGTTTCAAAATAAATGGTAGAATTTATTATGGCACCGCGTAGCAGGTAATTAAAACTCATTTTTACTACGCAGCAATGCAAAGAATTACAAAAATTGACCTACAAATACAAAATGTTATCTTTTTAGGCAGAATATTTATCAAGAATCAATAACTTAATTGTTTTATCCTCATACAGGTATTTAAAATTATAAATAAGTAATGTATGAAAAAGAAAAAGACAAAATGTCAGATGCCAACGTTCGCTTTGTACTGTGACAATTTTATTGTAAGACTTCTAATGCGGGTTGATTGGACGTCATTTTTTATTGCATTTATTGCAAACATAGTTGACAGGGTGCAGTGGTAAAAAACGTTTTTTATTTTTACACTAGTTTCCTGCAATCTAGTTTTTCAATAATTTTCTAATTATTTGCTCATGACCTCGACTTGAAAAATTGTCAGAGAGAAATTTTTGGATAAATTGATTCAGAAAATGGCAATTTAAAAGAAGAAAACTGCACAGTAGAGGAAATTTCGACCATTCTGACCGCAAATTATATATTTTCGCATGCGAAAAATGGAATAAAATCATTTCTTGCGCAAGAAATTCCTAAAAATTGAGTAGCAAAAACCATAAATAACCATTGGTGAAAAATACCAAGTGAAACAACATTAAATTTGAATTTTTTTACTGATAAAGTTTAATTGATTTGTTATATTTTTTATCGATTTAAAATAAAAATTTTTAACATCGTTAAGCAGTAAAAAATTGATCGAAAATGTGTCTATAAAATGTTCTGCAATAACTTGAAACAAATTAAATAAATAACTGGACGAAAAACAACAAATATGAAAATAAAACAAAACAATTTTTCCTAGTTGCTACATGCATTACTAATTTCTTTACATGAACATAGTTATCCAATTAAATTGTCTCGTAAAATGTAACATATTTTCATCTATATGACTTTTATTCTTGCTCGATAATAATGAGTCAAATTAAGAAATTAATTTAATAATTCCCTCTAATTTTAAATTGCGCTCTTTGCAATCGAAAAAATAAATAAAAATAAGCCTCTGAACTCACTGTATGAAATTAAATTCCTCATTGCCTGTTTACGTACCTCTCTACGCCTACTTCCCGCTGTTAACCACCCAAAACACGCAACAAATGGCGGCCATAATAATTTACCCTTGTCCGTGTATGAAATATTGAAACGCACTTGTGGCTGTGACGGTATGTGGAGAAACTACTTAACCCTCCTACAAGTATACTACGCAGTGTGGAATTTAGAGCCGTGTGCCGTGTCCCATTTAAAAAAGGTCTGCGGGGCCTCTGTTCCGCTGGGAAATCTTTCTTTCCATTTCTCGCGCGCGAGTGGAAAAGATAGTGCGCACCAGCTGGTTCGCCTTTTCATTTTATATAAGCCGCTGCGAGCAATTCAGCAGCCAACATGCGAGGGAAGGTTGGAACGAAACAATCTGTGCCGCTAGCTCGGCGCGCGGATTACGTTCTTCGCACTCCCTAAAACACAACCTATCCAATCTGGCCGTGCAAATAGAACGACCGCGCCGCTTGTGCAACCGGAGAAAGGTCCCAGACGGATTCCGTCCTTGGGAGCAGTCGTCTAAACTAGGGTTCTCCCCGGTCTAAATCTAGATGAAAAATTGCACCAGTAAAGCTACTTTTGTCCTCTTTTATTAGTTCATTAATTAAATCGTCAAAATAAGTAAGCTCTTTCTGACAATCTTACGATCAGACCAACAGGTTAAAATTTTTAATTCGTGTTGTTCTTGTCCGGATTAACATGGGGATCGTTTTCAATAATCGAATTTAGTTTTTGTTCAATCTTCTCTATAGCGAGAGGAATAGACTATAGTGTATCATTTTTTATTTTACGCTTTGGCAGGAAAAATCGGAAATGGCTCCTTCGTTGCTTTAATTTTTTTAACTGATTATTTAACTCTAAGCTTAATTTTAACTCATTGGAAAAATTTGTTGGGCAATAATTGTCAATTTTCTAGTTAATTATTGTTTTCTTGGTAGGGTAAAAACTGCTAGAAAATTTAAATCAGTTTTCTGAAATTGTTTGGTCTTCTAGAAAATACAAAGCCTATTAACAAATTCTTTTCTAATAATTTTAAAAATAGTCCAATTGATTTGTATGCGTAGAATATTCTTGCCTTAATTCGAAATCAAATTTATATTAAATTATTATTACAAAATTTCAAACATCGATAAAATTTTGTCCCTTTGTTCCATCAGGCATCACTAATTCAATAAATTCAATTCACCCACTATAACAAATACGAATTATCCTGAATAGTTTCCTTTTAGGTGTCGGCCATGTCAGGAATACAGCAGGAAGTTCTTTAAATGAATGTTTTAATTAATAAATTATTACTATTCCACCTAACACATATAGATTTGTTTGAAAAGTTCTTGGAATTGTTACTGACCCAGTCTTTGTTTCAAAAATTCTTTTGCAAGTAAAATTTTAATTTTTATATAATTCTAATACTGGTTCTACGTATTTATCAAACTTCACAATAGTTTTCTAAATTATTTGAAACAAAACATCCACCGTGAATCGATTTGTAACTCGTTCTATGAAAGAGCTTGCTAACTATAGAGACCCAGAAAGGAGGTGAAGCGGCACTAAAATGGTTTTGAATGATTTACCCTACTTTCGTCCGTCGTCATCAAGTCTCCTGCGCTGCTGAAATTGGAGTACAAAAAGCGAGTGCGCAATTTATCAAGCAATCGGGCGTGTGTGTGTTCTTTATTTTTTTTTCGTTTGCTGCTTGTCTGGAGTGTGTTTTTGCACGAGCAAGGAAGCTCACGTTTCAATTTGGCTGATGGAATCGGCTCGTATGTGTGTGTGTGTGTGTGTGTGAGTCTGTATGTCGTTTGGGCGGCAATTCATAATTCATAGAGACTGCTCGCTCGTAAAGCGCCCAAGCCGGCCGGATCAATAAACGTCGTGCTCGCCGCCACACTACACACACGACCGGCAAATAAAATATAAATGCCAGCCATCTACTCTATTATCTCCATCCCGTCGATTCGCAAGCTGGGCGAAAATTACACCGCAGATTCGTCTCGCGCGCTTTTAAATAGAAATCGATGCGAGCACATACATACAAGCTTGGCTTGTACCGAATCTTTTGTGTTCGACCGACAATGAGGAATAATAATTGTGATTGCTGTTTAATGGGGATGTATGTATTTATTTATTCAACCCTGAGAAGTGTAAAACTAGTCCATTTTTTAGTTAATTATTAAATAATTTAGTCTAAATTAATTTTATTTATTAGTTTTAATCGCCGGGGGCTAGATTCACGTGGCGTCTGGTATAGTCCAGCGGGAAAGTTAAAAACGTAAAATTAAATTGGTTAGGAAAATTTATCAAGAATAATGAATATTTTTGTTATTTCTTTACTAACAGCTGGTTGGCCTGGTAATTGGCGAATCGACCGTTAGATGGCACATCAGGCTGATGGAAATGTAACAAAATACGCGGGAATTAAATCATTAGGTCGGCACGCCTCTTTTTCGACGCTTCTGATTGGCCGCTGGACTGTCTCCTGACTGGCCTCCATTATTTCGACGCCATATTGACTTCTGACACGCGGGAACCAACACAGATCGCAACCCGGCCCCCGGTGGTTATAAGGCTTTTTCTAATAAAAATATTTTTTGCTGCAATTTCACCCATTTGGAAGTTATAAGTTTAGTTAAATTAAAATCTCATAAATTTTACTAGTTTAAAATCTAAGTAAGTATTATAATATTCTATAACTCGCACTTAAAATAAACACATAAAAATGGAATTTTTAGGAATACGCACAAAATTTAGCGTTGCTCTAGAAAAATAGACGGTTACAGATATATTTTGGTAATTAGTTCATAAAATGTGTAAAAATTATAGGCTTTAAAGAAAATTCTCATGAAAATTTTCGTTACAGACTAGAACTTGAAGCATTTCATTCTGTGATGTTATTTTACATTTAATTTATGTGCTTCTTATAAATAGGAGTTTTCTTTTTTCATTTATTTGCAATTTAAAGGAAATTGTTTATAATAGTTTTAGTTATTTGTTTTCACAATTTCAATAATCAAAACGGGACCTTAATTAAATCAAAATTCAAATTTTGCCTCAATTTTTTAATCTAAAATTTACAGCAACTCGCCATAATTTCTTTGCTTTAATAACAATAAAATGTCATTCTATTTCAAAAAGTCTTTTCATGCTGTCAAATTTCTACGCTATAAATTAAACTTTATCTATTTAAAATATACGCTACCCATTGGAAACGATGCAACTTAGCCCCAAAATCAGATAAGATTTTACCCCTTTATTTTCCACGGTCGTCAGGCGGATATCCAGGAGTAAATAATGAAGCTGTTAGACGAGAAAAATGCCGGAGCTGTCCGCCCTGCGCCGTATCGATCAGGATCTCGAGCTCCTTCAATCAGGGCGTCGCGCGAGGGCTTGCTTTTTTCAAAAGGCCTAAAAAGGCAGGAACAAACAGACCATATTTTTCTCTCCGGCTTGCAATTTGGCTGGTGGCGCGTTTTTGCAGGAAACGCGCGCGCGGCAGTCACTTCATGATGCGCCCATTAATCACGCGGCCCCTTTCTGGCACCAGGTTCCGCCGCCTTTTTCTGTTATCGCCCGCCGACAAAGGGAGCGGCCGGGGTGCACGCCGAGGGAAGCTGCCTGACCTGGAAATTATGCAGATTCGCGGCCCGCCGAATTATTCATGAGAGCCTTTTTGCTGATTGTATGTGGAGACACACGATTTCGCAGATTAGAACAGAGCAGCATATACACAAGGAAATGTGGCTGAAAGGAAACGGTGCCAGCGGAATTTCAATCATCACTGCCTTCGTTTACTCACGCTAAATCCCGCGCGCGCGTCGCGGAGAAACGCTTTAAATTAATTGCGCTTGGGCTCAGTCTTGACAAATTTAATTAGACCTGTGAATTGTGGGGCTTTTTGCGAGACTTGGTGAATTTAGGAAGTTTTGCAGTTTCTCTGTGTGATTAATCGTTTCTTTGAATACGCAGAAGAATTATTTAATGTAGATTCAAGCGTGAAAAGTGTCTTTATTTCCATTCAGGGTTTTTTGCCACTTAATTTATACCAATTTCTTGCGCAAGAAATGACAGAATTGAATTTTTGCCTGTGAAAATCTGAAATTTGCGGCCGGATTGGTCGAAATTTTTTGTACTGTGCAGATTTTTTCTTTTAAATTCCATTTGCTGCCTCAATTTCTCCGAAAATTCTCTCTGACAATTTTTCTAGTCGAGGTCATGAGCTAATAATTAGAAAATATTGAAAACAAAGGTGAAAACATTGCTTGGATCTAGTAAAAATTGAAAAAAATCGGTTTTACCATAGCATTTTTTTTTTAAATGCGGGTTTTTTTTGCTACCCTGCGACTGGTTGATATACGTGGGAATTTCACTCGTTCGACTGGTTTTTTTCAAATCTATGCGGAAGAGTAGAGTGAACATATTTTTATATGATAAATTCATTCTGATTTTAAAAATGGGCACAAAAAATGAACTAAATCTTTTCTTAACCATAACAACTGAATCGTTGAACAAAAATAAATGATATTTAGCTTCAAATTTCTATTTTCCTCTTAAACTCTCTGGAAAAATAACACCTTTTAATTAAGTACTGTTAATATTAAGGAGGAATAATAAACTTAAATTTATGTAAATTCTAGAAAATAAATTAAAATAAAGCAATTTAGCAAAATTTTCGTTCCAAAGAATATTTAAATGCCCCATTAATCATAGACGCAGTCCTTTCCACACCCAGAAATTGACCATAAACCACCATGAGTACGATAAATTATTTTACAAATAATAAATTAATTAAAATTGGCTTATCGGCCAAAAAATTCCCAAGTCTTTGGAGCTTTATTGATGAAATTATTGTTTCATTCATGTTCTGTGTCTGATGTCCTAATCTTAAACAAGCAAACCACTCTCATTCAATCCTGCTTATATGTTTAAAAATCAACAAAATGCGTTGAGCAATCTGTTTGAAACGTGCCCAACTGCTTAAAATTCTCAATCAGCAGCGTATTTTTCAACAAAGCGAGTGGCCGGCTAAAAATAATAGACAATTGCCATCAATTTGCCGGCGCAGTGCCGCGGGGTATTTGTTCGGTGCGCGAATTCATGAAATGGACCGCAAGTAGTCCCTTGGGTGCTGTTGCTCGCGGCCGAACAGATGTTGGCCATTTGCTAAAAAGTCAACACAAAAAGCGCGAAGAGTGTTTTCGGGCGAGCAGACTTGAGAGTTTGCAAGCGGCACCGCAGCGGCAGGACACAACAAAGGCGCGCCATCACACGGATTTAGAATCAGCAACGCAATCAATCACTTTGTTTGCGCGGCTGTGTCACCGAAATCTCGCTCGCACAAAAGAGCCTCCTCTCCGCCCCCGCCTAAAAGGCATTTTTTTACGCTCGCACATTCCAAACTTTTTTTCTTCGATTTAGTTTCGAAGCGAAATTTGTTTTCGCTGACCCCGCTGTCACTCACGTTGCAACCTCCCAACTGCGCACACGTCTAAACAGATTTTGGTTCGTGTTTTTATAACGCGTTTTAAAGGGTTTGGATGCAGAACGAATTGTTAATTTTCAAGGGCAGGTTCTAAATTTGGGTATTGGATTTTGTGGTGTTGCAACCGTGGAGACCAAAATCATGCCGAATGCAGCGCGAAGTGCGCTCCAACAGCTTCAGATATGTCATGTAGAGCATATTAAACGTAAAATTGACGACAGAATTATATTTTGGGGGCGGGAAACATCGGGAACGACACTAATGATGGTAATTAACCGAAAATAAACTCCTAGGTTGATTTCAACCCCCTCAAAAACTTATTACTATTTAAAAGGGATCCAAATCAAACCGAAAAATACGTGAAACTGAAGTGTAACTGCAATTAGAGTTTAATTTGGGGGAAAACACGTTTTTTCAAAATTTAAATTCGACTAATTTCTCAAAAATACGGAAAAACCGTGTCATTATTTTATATATTTATTTTTTCTTAAAAAAGGGCGGATTATAGCTATCTCAAAATAATTCTCGATTATTTGTTACAGAAGGCGGCCGGCGCGCTGCTTAATCTCACTAATTATCATTTTAATTAAATTTTCATTATTAGAAAATTTGAAATTTTCGCACATAGAAGCAATGAGTCTGCATTTGTAAATAAATTTAAAATTTCTTAGTGTTATGCGGAATCTCTGATAGCAATAAGGGTCTGAGTTTACCTCTGAAAATCATAGAAATTATAGACATAATTTTTCTGAGATAATTGACCAGTTGCATAAACCCTTAGTTATTGAAGCCGCCAACAGATGGCGCAACCACACTTTCTTAAAAATTTTGTTTTAAGCGGTTTTAAGGCATTTCCGCTGCGATTTCAGACTCAATCTAGCTATTTGGCTTTTTTTCAATTAATTTGCTAATTTTTGACGTGCTGAAAACCAATATCGGTTCAGCCATTCGCCGTAGAAACGTTGGAAAAGATTTTTTATTTCAAAAAATAGTTTTTCACGATTCTACGGCGATTGGCTGAACCGATTTTGGTTTTCAGCACGTCAAAAATTAGCAAATTAATTGAAGAAGGCACAGTAGCTAGATTGAGTCTGAAATCGCAGCGGAAGTGCCTTAAAATCGAAAGTCTACGGTGGCGCCATCTGTTGGCGGCTTCGAACACTTAGGGTTTATGCAACTGGTGAATTTTCGAATAAATTAACTTAATTTTGGGTATTTTAATTTTTCCCAAAAAAAATTAGAGTTTCTCTAACGGCCAGTCGGAATTTACAGACAAATTTTGTGCAAAGATGGTAATTTGAGAAAAATTTCCTCAATAGGATAAAATTAGAAATTTAATCAGCATTCTGAATTTAGGCAGTTTTTGACTCTACTATCAACTGCTAAATTTTAATCTGGCCAAACGCTGACCCCTTTCAAAACTCTGCAGATTTTGAAAAATAAAAAAATTCCAGACTCAAAAGTATTATTTTTTTATCTTCTATTATGATCTATTATTTTTTATTCGTTATTTATTTTTGTATTATTTTTTTGTATAATTATCTATTAAATTTTCATAATGTTACTCACCCCTGAAGCAATTAATTTCCTTTGCTCAAATAAGAGAACGCAACCAGTAAAATTCGAAAATTTTTATTTTGGCGCACTTTTGGTCTGAAGAATATTCATTTTTAATTAAAAAAAACTTATAAAAAACAACGGTATTATAATTTCTACTTATTTTGAGCAATAATTAGGTTTGGGTAAGGCCCCTTATCCGAATAAAATCAAGTCCAATTTAAAAAGAAATCATCGAGAGTTAGCCTCTGCTCAAGTACTGCATCAAGTAGTGCGGCATTGCTCATTTTAAAATGCAAGTGACGTTGTGCAGATTAGATTGAAGTGGCGATGAAAGTCGATCGATTGGCACAAGCATTTTTGCCATGTGGGACACGTGGAGTAAGCGGCGGCGGCGGCGGCACACTCGACGCCGAACACAATAATTGGCTGCTCAGCGGCACCTTGCATGCATCATGCCTGCGCCGGGCTGCCGAATTAACCGACTACAAGTAGTCTTACTTGTTTTGGCGCGCGGCCAGAATGCTCGGCATGCTTTGCCGTGGTTTTTTCATTCTTCTTTTCTTTGTGTCAGCCAGGCCATGTGCTCGCGCGAGCGAGCGCGCCCGCACCGAATTTCCAGGTTGCGTGTCTGTGCAGTGCCACTGCCCTTTTTGCCACGAAACACACACGCGCTCGTAAAAGAGCGTTCCGTTCGCCTGTTCGCCGCGCGCGGTGTGTCGGTGGGTGATTTATAAGACGCCGCCGCCGCGCCTTTTTAGCAGCCCTTTGTCCTCCTCCGCGCAGCGCACGTAGCGCCTCCGGATCGCCTCGACTTAAAGACGACCCACCGAGTGCTAAACGACGCTCGTAATCTCGGCGAGAATTTTCGGAACGAAAGATTATTTAATTAAAAGGAAAAGAAAAATTGTTTAATCCTGTATAAACTTTTGTTCAAATCGATTAAAAAGGCTGATTCTTCTCGAAAGTTAATTAGGAGTCTACTAAACTGTATTTGGTGCAATTATTTAAATTACTAGCTAAGATTTTAGTGATGAAAATTAAAATAAATAAATAAATCGTTTGCCTTTAGTTTCTACACTACAATTTTTAAAAAATGAAAGCGAAAACACCAATCTGAAATTTTGATAGAAGTTCTTACTAGCCTTTGGTACTACTTTAAAGGGGCTTTTGAGATTTTTTGAAAATGAATTTGCTTTTGATTTTACGAAAACTCACTATAAAATAAAAAAAATGACCCGTAATGACCATTAATCTTGATTAGTGTCTTTAAATTTGGTGTTTATTTGATTGGGATTGACGAGAGAAATCCAATACACAATTTAATTTTAAAACTGGACTACAAGGAGAAAATAAATTTATGCTTGGAACCTTCAAAAATGGAAACTTTAACAAGTTTTGTTTTACAGATGGTCCGACAACAATTTAAAATTTCGGTAATTTTTCTAATTGCATAAATCGACTTACAAATCTGTCATTTTTAATTTTTTCTTAAATTGAAAATTAATTATTTTGATAACACCAGGATCCGGGTTGCGATCCGTGATGGTTCCCGCCGGTCAGAAGTCAATATGGCGTCGAAATATTGGAAGCCAATCAGGAGACAGCCCAGCGGCGAATCGGAAGCGTCGAAAAAGAGGCGTGCCGACCTAATAATTTCATTCCCGCGTATTTTGTTACATTTCCTTTAGCCTGATGTGCCATCTAACGGTTGATTCGCCAATTACCGGGCTAATCGTCTGTTAGTAAAGAAATAAGAACAAAAATATTCACTGTGCTGAAGGTGTTTTCATGATTTTAATTTAAAAAATAACGTTTTTAGGCCTGAATAATTCCAATTAGATTTTACTCGATTAATTCCTTTTAGTCGATGTAAACCAAGAGAACATTCCCACAATTTCGAGGTTATGCAACCTGTCTGACAGATGTGATAGACGCATTGCATAAGAAAGCTGCTCATACAATCTGTGCATTCTCATGGCGTGTTATTTTCAGAACCTAGAATTTATGTTTCAAATTAATGCCCCAGCATCCAGAAGCAAATTTCCTCCCTAGACCCCGATGATTTTCTTTGCATGCGATCACGCGTCGGCCGGAATTGCCAATTTTGTCGCGTTGCCTTGTTTGCTTGCAGCAAAAATGGGGGTCAATGGCGCTCTAAAGTTTAACGACGACTTTATGCAAGCGCTCAGGGAATTAAACAGTGACGGGCGAAAGCAAATTTTCTGGGTCAAACAGGCGCCGGAAACGCCATTCTATGCGATGACTTAATCTTTTTTCTCTTTTCGACGTTTAATTTTAAATGTTATTTATTTTAATTTCTGTACTGTACTCTTTTTCCATATTAAGTAAATTAACTGTTTATTTTTCTTTAATTTAATTTCTACTGATTTTTGTTTAATAATAAATGCTAGAAAGACCAAGTTTTGCTCTGCAATTTTTAACGAGAATTATCTCATCACCCCACTGTCATTTAAATACATATATTTAAAAAGATAAATATTTGCAAATTTTCTGTTCGCAGGCCACATTGTTGACGTAGACGAGAATGAAGCTGTTCCGTCGGCGCCGCCGTTGGAGTTGATGGACCACGTCGTTGGCTACGAAAGCGTTTCGTTTGACGCAAGTAAGTACTATAATTCATGTTTTTACACCATCTTGCCTCCTTCGCCGAATTCGCACGCGTTTACACACCCGACTGACTTTTTGATTAACCACACACCCGCTTTATTAATTGCTCTGCGTGCGGCGAGAATTAGCAGAGAGCTAGAGCTGCCTTTTTGCTTGGGTGGACGCAACCCAGCCCGCTCGATTTGCCAACTACTGGAAAATTGGGTTGGCCGATGCAGCCACGCTGCTTGCCACAAATTGATTCGATTTTTTAGTTTAGAAATAATGGAAGATGATTCACTGAGGTAATTCTCTTGATCTCGGAATGGTTTTCATACTCATTAATTTTGATGACCAGTTGCATAAATCCTTAGTTATTGAAGCCGCCAACAGATGGCGCAACCACAGACTTTCTTAAAAATTTTGTTTTAAGCGGTTTTAAGGCATTTTCGCTGCGATTTCAGACTCAATCTAGCTATTTTGCTTTTTCAATTAATTTGCTAATTTTTGACGTTCTGAAAACCAAAATCGGTTCAGCCATTCGCCGTAGAAACGTTGGAAAATATTTTTTATTTCAAAAAATAGTTTTTCACGATTCTACGGCGATTGGCTGAACCGATTTTGGTTTTCAGCACGTCAAAAAATAGCAAATTAATTGAAGAATGCTCAGCAGCTAGATTGAGTCTGAAATCGCAGCGGAAGTGCCTTAAAATCGAAAGTCCACGGTGGCGCCATCTGTTGGCGGCTTCGAACACTTAGGTTTTATGCAACTGGTGAATTGTGTTCAGTTAAAAATAATTTTTAATTTAAGCCCAATCACGAAAGTTGAGAATTATTTCTATATGGAATAGGGATAAATTTTCTCTCCTTGCATGATTTTTAAGAAATAAATGGTTGGTAAAAATGAAACAAAAATAAATCTTTTCTTGAAAAAAAATAAATAAATATCAAGTTTGATTTAATTTTAATTCCTTTTAAGCTATTTAATAAACGTGTCTTAAACTATTTTAAATTTATTTTTCCTACATGAAAAATTGTCTCATTTAATAAGGATCAATTCTGTAAAACCCCGGAAAATCATTGTTGCCATTGAACAAACTAATCTTTTAAGGATTCAATTAAAGCCAAATTCAGCTGTAAATATTTAAGAAAAATGACTGCAAATATTCTCTCTACTTGAACACTTATTTTATTTTGTAACAAACAGTTTTTCCAAATTTGTAAAACACCGTAGGATAGATCTCAAAGAGAGTAATCGAAATCTGCCAAGAAAATATGGTTTAAGAGTGCTGTAATTATTTTAAGAATGTGTTTCAACAATTTAAACATTTTTTTCTGAAATTTGCTTTGCTTGACGATATATTTTCTTAACGTATCCACTTTAAACAGTTATTAATTTTTTCAGTAAGCGTTCCACCGCCATATTTCGAAGCTGAATCTCCGGAGGCTGAAATATCCAACCGGGACATCCTGCCCAACTGCCCTCAGGTCACAGAGCAAGACGCCAGGACGGCTCTTCTCTCCTTAGTAGCCCAGCACTGTTGTTACGGAAAAGATGTCGCCAAAGAGATGGCAATAACCAAAATCAACTACTCATCAGCGTTCCATGTAAAGTATTCTTATTCTGAGTGCTATTTCAGCCATACCCTGCATAAAAATAATATTTTTACTAGACTTGGATATTTCTTAATCTTTAAAATTTTTGGAAATTAGCAATTTGATGAGCGAAAAACGAGGAAATGTGTTAATATTTGGTTTTAAATCAATCTTTAATAAATTTAAATTAGTTTTGCAAAAATACTATTAATTTGAATCAGTCAGTTGCCATTAAACACTATTCAATACCACAAACGCAAATTCCTGAGCCTATTTCGACGCTCTGGAATGGTGAAATTTTATCCACAATTAGCATGAATTTGAATAAATATCACCATCAGGGGAAATAATTCAATTAACATTGACGTCAACCTTTGTTCTAATTTTGATATTTCGATTTCGGCAGTACCAACTACACTCATTCACGGAAAAAAGAGAAACGTCGTGGGCGTACTCGCCTTACGGCGGCGGCGAGGTGGACGGCGTGGAGAACGGCGCGCCGCCTCTGCCCTGGGAGATCGAGTGCTACCCTGGCACCCTGTTCGAGGACGAGGTGAAGCTGATTCCGGTGCCGCACACGTCGTCAGTCAAGTCGTGCCACAGGTGCAAGGGCGGCGGCTCGCTGCTGTGCGCCGAGTGCCACGGCAAGGGCTGGGTGCGCTGCCTCTCCTGCCACGGCGACGGCTGGAGCGCCTCCACCAGCGGCTACAAGGAACGCTGCTTCTACTGCCACTCTTCCACCCATGGACACGGACGGCAGGTCAGCAGAAGCATCTTTTTTATTTATAGAGGTCTCAGCCGCGAGATTTGAGGCTGCGGCTGGCGGGACTGGCTTAGCCGAATTTTTTGCCCAGCGGCGGCTCAATCCCAAGACAGGAAACCAAAACGGCAAACTGGAATCTGGTCCTTTTCCGGTTTTTCACAGGGAACCGGAACATGACCAGACAGGATTTTCAATTTACCAGAAAATTCCGGTTTTTCCTTTTTCAATTAATTAATAATTATTATGCCCTCAGAAAAAGCAGGCTGAAAATTTCTTAAATTTGCGAGTGGTGATATTTTTAGTTTTCGAGATGTTCCACTTCAATATTTAAAAATTAAAACATTTTTTGATTTTTTTGGGGTTTTTTGCAACTTTAAATCTGGGGTTCTAACCATCAGAATTGCACAAATTAACCACCGTTAGACTCGTCTTGACCTCCGCTAACCAGCTAAAGTGTTTAGGGAGTACTTAGCCCCAACCCCTTTCAACCCCTATGCTGCAATTTTGGTAATAAAATTTGTATCATGCTTCCACTGTGCTTAAAATATTTTAAATTATCCTAAAATCCTTTTAAATTACTTTCCCATCCCTGCTTTCAAAACTAATGAAATATTTTTTAATTTAATGCAAGTTAAAAATATCCAGAGTAAAAAAAATATTTAAATTTTCTCGCGGGGGTCGATGAAGAATAGAAAATTAGGGGTGGAAGGTAAGCACCCCTAAACCCTTTAGCTGGTCAGGGAAAGTTGAGACGAGTCCATCGGTGGCTAGTTTTTGCAATTCTGATGATTCGAACCCGAGATTTGGAGTTGCAAAAATCACGAAATGTTAAAATTTTTTTTTTCGAGTTTTGCAGTAGTTACAAAATCCATTGCTATGAAATTTTCCGCAAAATTCAGACTTGTTATGGGACCACTTTTGAACACATTTTTAATTTTCAAAACCATATTTATAAATTAGTTTAGATTTTTGTATTATTTCCGTCTTCCTTTTTGACTTATTTTCAAATTGTTTGAAATTACATTTGTTTATGTTTTAACTGCCTATTTATCTAATTCCCATTTGAAAACTAAACGGAAAATGATATGCACCCCTCTACAAACTTTAATATTGATAGAAAATATTATCGGAAAAATGCATAATATGCGTAAAAATACGGGGGCTGGCGGCTGCCTATGTGAAACAAAATTTACCCGCTGGCTGACTGAGACCTCTATTTATTTACAAAAAATGGTTCGGTTTAATGAATTTTGATTTTTAGGACTGCCTGAAATGCAACGCGAAAGGCAGGGTGCCTTGCCCGACGTGCGACAACTACGGCCAAATCCAGTGCTTCATCCAGCTGACCATCTCGTGGAAGGTGAACTCTGCCGAGCACATCGTGGAGCGGCTCTCGCTGCCCGAGGACCTAGTCAAGTCGGTCAGTGGACAGGTGGCGTTCGAGGAGGAGGCTCAACAGGTGCTGCCCATTGGACACTTTCCGGACGAGACCATCAACATGGCGTCCACCCAGATTGTCCACGCTCATGCACAGGCGTTCAGCGACCAAAAGCTCATTAGACAGGTAACTAAATTTTTGTTTAATTTAATTTTAGGTAGTTAATTATGTTCTCGTGTTGCAGAAACAAGTGGTGCGAATAATTCCAGTCACCGAGATTAACTACCGGTGGAAAAATAAGAATAACGTGTTCTATGTGTTCGGCTTCGAGAACCGCGCCTACGCCCCGGACTATCCACAGAAATGCTGCTGCGGCTGCACCATCCTGTAGGCTAGTGAGAGCTCAAGAAATTTAGTAGAACTCTTGCACAAGAACTCGGATAGTTCAGCTTTTCCTGTTTCCCAAGCGCTGGACTTTTATTTTTCTGTACAAAGAATCAACTTTTGGTTTTTTTTACACGACCCACGCGATTCCGACGATTTCCATTCTTCCGCTAGTGAGTGGTTGGAGGGCCAACTGATTTCTATTTCATTATGCTGAATTAATAAAATGAAAATGAGCAATAATTCGCGCCTAAAGAAAACAAACACCAGGTGAAAAGAAAGAAAGTAAGAAAGTAACTGCCATTTTAAAGTTAAAAAGTGCCTTACGATTGAGCAAATAACGAACACACAGCTGATTGGTTCTTCTCTTTTTGGAGTTTCGCTGCATTAGGACCATTTCTCACTTAGATAATGTAGCTTAGGATGATTTTAATGTGCACTGCCTTTATCGAGATTAATTCAGCATCGTATCCGTGCCGCTGGAAACTGGCTGAACAAAAATTCGGCCAATCTCCGCGTCACAAATGAATAAATGTTTAGAGAGTGAGCAGCAGACCATGTAATAGGAAAAGTCGAAAAGGGTCTCCAGTAGTGATAGGTGCGTATAGTCGTAATTTTGAAACTTCCAGTTCAATAAATATGTATTGATAAGGTTATGCAAACATGCCAATGTGAATCAGAAAAAAATTGACACAGGAACATATCTGTCTTGCCAAGTGTATTTTTTTCTTTCTCTTCATTTTATTCTATTACTTTATAAGACTGTCCCCGGTAGCTGATTTTAAATCTGAGATAGACCCAAAGTCACTAGGTGTGAAGCACAAAAAAAATAATCCGATGTGTGTAGTAAAAGTTTTGGCTTTTTAGCCGAGGAGATCAGTGCTGATTTTACCTGTCACATATATACTTATAATTTCCCATTGTGATCTGATTCTCTTTGTTGCTTTTCTGGATCTTCCTGTCGAGTTATGAATGATGTGAGAATTTATCTACTTGCGATTAAAAATACTTAAACAAAAATACTCACATAGCCACTCTACTTTTTAGACTAAATATATTAGCTTTAATCTGAAACAAAAAGCTCACTTGATTTGTGAATGTAGTTTTTAGCTGCATATTTTATTGTTCTACTCTGTATTACAAGATTATTAAATAAATCATTCTAACTTCATTGAAATGGAGTCTGCATTTTATTTATTTATTGTATACCTCTGACATCTACAAATAATGATCTCATTCCTCTACTTCCGCGCTCGTCGGATGGTCGACAACAAGCGGCGCAGCGAATTCCAAATCTTTCTTCATCTTGGTCCAGAATTGGTTGTCTCGCGGGTTGACTGATCTCTTGCTCAAAAACTCCGAGTCCAAACTGCGCATTTGCTTGAGGAATGACGTGAATCCGTTGTTTGGGTAGTAAATGGGAAAGAAGCTGGTTTGGTATTGACGGTATCTCTTGTAGGGAGAGAACTCCGAGGTGGGTGCTCCTTGAATTTTTAATTAATAAGTAAATTGATGCAGGGTGGTGAAGATTGAACATTCTTTTAACTGTTCGATGTAATAAGCAGGTTGATCGATAAGTAAATTGTTCTAGTCAAAAAAGGACCTTGCTACAGTAAAAATTCTAATTTTTTAAATTTTCTCCCAAATTTACAGCGCTTGACCACATTTTCTTGGCAGATTTCGATTCCTCTCGTCAAGATCTGTCCAACTCTTTGTTGCGAAATAAAATCAGATTTCAAGTAAGGAGACAGTCCTCACCAGTTGGACTTTGCAGTCACTTTACTAAAAAAAAAATACGCTGCTACTTTTGTCAATTTTTCCTTTAAATGATTTAAGCATTTAACAAGAATTTTCCAAGGGTTTGCAGCATTGATCTTCTTTATCATGTGATCAAACCTTTCAATATGGTTATAAATAATAAAAATAAGGAAGAATTAAGTGGAGTTTTACCTGACACGTCCATCACAACAGCACTGATGAATAAAATGACGGCAAAAGAGATCAAGACTGATCTCATTGTTGCACGTTAGTTGTCACCTAAAGACAGAAATTTCCAATCTTAACAAAAATATTGTTAGTGGTTTTTGCGAGACAAATAAAAATAAGACTAAACAAAATGTCCGGTTGCAAAAGTCTACTAATTACTAAAAAAAATTGATGGCAAACATTCTAAGCCAAACGCTACTACAATTTATTAAAGTTTATTTTAGCTACAAGTTTATTTTAAAGTTACATTTTGAGCAAAAATATCACCGTTCCATGTGCAGGACCATTTTCAGATTTGAATGTCTTTGATTTCCAGGGTTCGCCAATTTTTCAATGCGCAAAAAACCAGCTGGAAAAAACACAAGCTTTGGGTTTTTCGCATATTTCCAAATTAAACCCCGAAAGGTAACATTTCGCGACAAATAAGGCAGAAATTTTGGAAAATTACGATTAATGTTAGAATCATTGGTCTTTTTTTTACTTTATTGGAAAAAATTCCTATTTTTGGTCATACAATATGAGAATTTTAGATTTTCAATGACAATGGGTTTCGGAAAAAAATGCGCGAAATTGTAGAAAAACCAGCAAAAAGCAGTGCAAAAGAAATTTAGTTGAATGATTTTTGGTTAGAGTCGGTATAGCACCACCTGGAGCGAAGTTATTCGCTTTCAAAAATTGTGGACTTTTCAAAAACCACCCCGCAGATCTGAGGGGATGGGGGTTGAAGCCTCAGTGCCTCAAGTTAAAGGCTGCATGCCATCAAAATTGCAGGCGTTAGATATTGTCTTCCACAATTGACTTTTTACAATCACTCATCTATTTTTTAACCAAAAACCAACTGAAGACATTTGATTCAAATTTTTAATTTTGTTCTGGAATAAATTAAATACTAAAAATCAGAGTTTTTCTGACCAAAATTAAATTTATTTCTTGCAAAATGCCTGTAGTAGCTCAAGTTTCTTTAAAAAACATTTTTGTCCCAAATTATCATTAATTGTAATCTCCGAGGACGACTGTATTAGCCAGATAACAGCTTGATTCCCATATGGATTCTTTTATTAATAAACATCCACTTGCTATCTTTTAGAAATTGAAGAGATAATAATCTTGTAATATATCATAAAGTAATTTCAATTCCCTTGTGAACAATAGCATTATGGAACATTTACTGCGATTATTCCCCGAGCATTTATATTTGATTGTTTTTAAAATAGCTTTTTACTTTCATTAAGTGGTAACAAAAAATAATGGTTGGCTAAAAGATGGAAGAATATTGCAAAAGAAAAAATATTACCACTTATTCTTCTCTGACTGAGCGTAAAAAATTTTTTTTAGACTCGCAACAGTGATAGAAATTCACTCTTACAAAAATTTATATTTGAACTATATTTTCAAAGAGAGAAAAGAAGGACATCTAATCTCCTTTTTTTGTGTAAAAATATTTTTCTGCTCATCGGGTTGGAAAAGCACTTACCTTTTGTTCCACTGAGAGCTGAAGGACCGACTGCCTGTTCGGCTATCATGCTGGAGCTTTTCAGTCTTTGGAAGTAGCATCCCACGCAGACGCTGATTGGCTGAACAGGCGCCTGATCTCTCCATACCTGTCAGTTCTTATCCCCGGGATTTATTTTTATTCCTCAACCACACTGCACCTCCCACAGCACAACAAAAATAATTCGGAGAAAGGAAAATCTAATCATCTTTTTCGATGCTCCAAAAAGCAGCAAATGTAATAAAATCTCAACAAGCTCTATTACGAGAAAATCCGTGGGTTTTATACACATATGTTTGACATGTGCTGAAAAGTGCTGGAATATAACTCAAATCAATTCAAGTGGTCTCAAGGGAATTTCCCACGGATTTTCCCCGGCCTCTCGCTGCCTGACGTTTCGATCGACACCGCGCTCAACAGGTGAAAAAAGAGAAAATTGTACAGCTTTACCCAGGTGAAAAATGCACGCCAACGAGCAGGCGACAGATGTTCTCGGTTCTCGCAAACTTGTCACGCCGATGATGTGGCACGCGTTTAGTTCGCAAACAATGGCAAACAACTGACGTTTTGCGCAACAGATTGGCTAATCATTCCAGAATTACGAGGAAAAAGTGAAGTGACTACTTTCTATTCCTTGCGGGGAGGGGAAATTTTTAATTTAAACCTTGCTCAAGAAAAAAACTCTAAGGATAAAATAATCATTAGATGTTTTATGATAAAACTATGTATATGTAGTAAATTGGGGGTCTATTTTATAATTTCTAGCTAATTGGTGAGGTCATGAATTACGAAATTCTAATAAATTTAAAATATGATAGCTCAAACCGATGTTTTTGGTAGGTATTACTCGATCAAATCGTTAGACCACGTAGAAGAAAATGTTATTAACACATTTATATTATATAATTTTGATACAGACACTTGATCTCTAAATTATTTAAAAAATAAAAGCGCCAAAGTTCGAAGATAGCTCCTAAAAATGAAGGATAATTTTTCTCCCTTTATAATTTTTTATAAAATGAATAGTTAAAAAATATTTTTAAAATAGAATAAATTAAGAAAATTATGTTTTGTTTAAAACTTATATATTATCTCAAATAATCTCTGAAACTAAGAATTGTAGCCATGAAAACCGGAGAGAAATTAATGAAATAAATTACTCGCAAGTTTCAAAAAATAAATCAGAAAAATGCAATTATGTTGATTAAATGAGGGAAAAACTGTAAGGATAAAACAATTTGTAAATAATCCAATGACTGATTTGTGATGTGAAGTCGCATAATATTTTAAATATAGTAAATTCACCAGTTGCATAAACCCTAAGTGTTCGAAGCCGCCAACAGATGGCGCCACCGTAGACTTTCGATTTTAAGGCACTTCCGCTGCGATTTCAGACTCAATCTAGCTACTGTGCATTCTTCAATTAATTTGCTAATTTTTGACGTGCTGAAAACCAAAATCGGTTCAGCCAATCGCCGTAGAATCGTGAAAAACTATATTTTGAAATAAAAAATCTTTTCCAACGTTTCTACGGCGAATGGCTGAACCGATTTTGGTTTTCAGCACGTCAAAAAAAGCAAATTATTTAAAAAAAGCAAAATAGCTAGATTGATTCTGAAATCGCAGCGAAAATGCCTTAAAACCGCTTAAAACAAAATTTTTAAGAAAGTCTGTGGTTGCGCCATCTGTTGGCGGCTTTAAACACTAAGGGTTTATGCAACTGGTCAATTGGGATTTATTTTATAATTTCTAGCTCTTTGGAGAAGTCATGATAAATTAATTTAAAATATGATGACTCATCAAACTAAAATGTTTTTGGATGGATCATATTGGATCAAATCGTTGGACCGTGGAGAAAACCAAGAAATTTATAAAAACCAAAAAATTCTTTCGCAAAATTCATATTTTTGTTAATTTATATACGGATTTACTTGATCTCTAAACTATTTAAAAATATAAGTGAAAAAAAGGCGTGAATAGAACTTTTAAAGAGATAAGGGATACTTTTTTCTTTTTATGTGATTTTTTATAAAATGAATGGTTGGAATTTAAAATAGAATAAATAAATGTTTTGTTAAAAAAATCAATAATAAGTTTAACTTAACATATAAACAAACAGCTGGGTTGGCAAACTATACGTTAATATCATCTCAAATAATCCCTGAAACAGAATTATTGTAGGCGGAGGAAGATAAATGAAATAATATTACTCTCATATGTTGAAACAATTTCAATTATTGTGATTGCAGTAATTTGAATCAAATCAATAGCTAACAGACATTTCTGTTGTAAAGTCTCACAAAAATTAATTAAAACCAACGTCTGGACTGGAGTAATTAGTAAAAATTGCGTTTTTAGCCGATCTTTTACATCTATAGAAGCAAAGGAGCCAGTCTGTCACGCTCTGCCGCGGGCTTACGTTTCAGTAGACTAAAAGTGACAGATGCGTGTCCAGGATAATTGGAGTGGCGGCGGCTCGTTATGTTTCTGGGTGGCTTGGAAAAAACTTTTCTCGGAAATTCGTCAATTTGAACAGCGAGGCGTTGTTATTCTCGCCGCAGGGTCGCCCTTTTGTAAACCCGAATTTATTCGCAGAAGCAGGAAATTGCTGTAGTACATATAATTTCCTTTTGAAATGGCGAACAGCGGCGCCGCAAGTTTTTCCAGGAAATTAACCGGACGAAAGGGGACGCAAAGAGATAGAGGAAAAAAGCTCGTTTTGTTTTAAGAGTTGATTTTGGTAAATTTTATTGGAACATTTTTATTACAAATATCATAAAGATTTCTTTGTAGTAGTGGTGTATAATAATAATATAATAAGTTTTTCCTCGTTTAATAAATCATATACGCGTCGCGACGTCGTAATTCCCATACAGATATATGCCGTGTAATAATTACTTATTGGTGAACATTCAAAATCAACAATCGTAAAAAAGGAAACACAAAAACAGCAGTGTGTGTGTGTGTGATTGGTTGTTTTCTTCACGTTCTCTCTGGTAGTTGTTGTTTTTTTTGTTTTATTATCTCATCCTATTTAATCATGACAAAGCTAACATTACTATAGTACAACTCTTTTTAGAACTTTTGGTTGAATAAACTCGATTTTTTCTTTTCACAAACGAGTGTGTGTGTGTTTTTTAATGTGTTCGTGTGTTTGTGTGTCACTTGTATCTCTTCTTGTGTGTGTGTCGTGTTGTGTTTTTACCCTAAACAATCAAGTTTAATTGCGTTTTAAAAGACGTACACTTAAGCAGTTTTTACTCCATCACTTTCGCTCGCAGAATTAATGCAACAATTATACCCAATTAACCGATTATCCTCTGCACAAATTCGAGGATGGCCTAAATGCGGTTTAACAATCGAACTAAGCCGTTTTTTCACTTGTGGAAAGCATATACAGGAAATCAACAGGAGGAGGAATTCGATTAAGGCGCAGCCGATTATTATTAATTAATTAAATTTCCGTTAAGTTTTGCTGATTTTTAGACTCTACTCAAGTGCAGCTATAATACTATTAATATAAAGAGATTGTGTTCCATTTTTCTAAAGCATATATTCACCACATGTATTTTTAAAATTCAGATCACATAATTCTTTTTCGAGAAAAGGGAGCTACAAAAAGGTCCGTCAAAACTAGAGATTTGTTTCGCAGCAGCAGCAGCACTCACTCCGGTTCGCTTTCACTCGGCTCAGCGTTCTCTCTCATTTTCAATTTGTTTGTGTGTGTGTTGCAAATACAAAACCGCAATGGAATGCAAATTCGAGTTTAATAAGTAGATTGATCGTCTGCTAATCCCGCTGGGTCGCCCGAGGGGCAAAGAACATTGCCAAAACTTTACAACTAGACCAAAAGAAACTCTCTCGTCAATCTAGGCAAATCAACACGACGCAATTCGGAGGGAGTTCGTTCTAAATCTTCGGCAATGCACTTCACACGAGAATATTTAATTTAATTTAATTTAATTTAATAGGCCCTTTGTCACACGCACGAGTCTGGACTGAATTCGAATTGGTGATGGAAAAGCGAGAGAGAGACGCTTTAATGGTGCAACTCCGACATCTCGAAATCATCGTCTAGCAAACAATGAATCCAACTTACTAGGTCGTCACAATTAAGCTCTGTTTTGCGTGTGTGTGTATGTGTGTGGTTTAATAGTTTATTCGGTCGAAAACGATCGTGACACTGACTTCTTTTTTTTTATTAAAAACTTTAAGAAAGCGCGGCATTAAATGCTTCTTCTTTTCGTATATATCCTTCTTCTCTGGCTTTTTAAAAGTAGTACAAATAACACGTGCACGTGAAAAGTGCTCTCTTTTGACCTTATCCTGCGTGTGTTTGTTTGTTTGTTTGTTTGTTTTTGAATTTAGCGACGGGCTGGCCTGCCCGTGAATGCTTTTGCCTGGCCCTGAAGGTTGTTCGAGACGGCGTCACCGCTGCAAATTTTCTAAAAGTGCTCATGAACACAAAACGAAACAGGTGGCGCCTCTCCGAACGCATCGACGGAACTGGGCAAAAACGCGTCTTTTTTATGCATATACAAATGACTAAACATCCACGCTTTCAAGAAGTACATAGTCTACGTCCACTGAACAGAGTGTTCGCTTCCTCGGAACCGAATCAATTCGTTAATAATAAATGGACACACATAGTTTTATGCATTAAGAACAAGGTCTCAATTAACTAGTTAGTTACTCTGAGAAATCGACTTTTTAGTTCTTTCTTAAACGTTATAGCTGCAAGAGATTGTGTCCAGCTCGATTCGTTATCGACTTAAACTCGAGTGAATAACAATACGCGTTTTTTTATCATTTTTAAATTTTAGCTTCCAAAAAATGCTGCTGAATTTTGTGCTTTTCCCGAAGATTTATAATAAGCAAAGGTTTGCGGAGAGCAGAGTTTTCGTTCCGCTGCGGTAAAAAAGCACCAATTGTCTGCTACACTCGATCGGGAATTCGGAGATTGGCACATTAGGACAGCGGACGCGGCACTTTTCGACATTTCAACGTGTTTGCATGTGTGTAGGTGTTTGTGTGCCACGGATATATAGTTTTAGTTAAACTCTTGCTCACACCATTGATGCTTTTCTGCCCTCCGCCGGTTTAATCACAATTCGCACTCTCACTTAAATCCATTTTCGGTACAAATAAAATTGTGCGACGGCACTCGATTGTTGTTTCAATTTACTCGCATTGCTTTCCACAATCAAATCAGAGTACTATTTTTTTTTATTTTTTAAACGGGACCGCGGGTATTTTTAAAAATTTCGCACGACAATAAGGTTATTACAAACGGTACACGAGTTAGTCAACGAAAAATGAGACCAATCGGCAAAAGATCGTCAACGTTATTACACAGTAACATTTTATCGTAGGAAGTACAGTAGACTTTTCGCTAATTAAGGGGGTCCTCTCTCAACAGTTAATTTAACTTTTTTATGCCCGGCTTAGCACCATATTGACAACATAGTTCAACAAAATAATCGATTCGCCGGTCTTTTGGTGCGGGAGGCACGAGTTCGGAAATTCGCCGAACGTCGAATTCCCGGCTCAAAAGCGCGAATCGGAAACAATGCGTGCCCAAAAAGAGGCGCGTTCAACAACGTCTGGTGAGTGTTGCGTCTGGTGCCATTCTTTACTCTGGATATGTTTTGTGGTTTTTTCGCTTCTGTACGTACGTGTTAGAGTGTGTATGTGTGTGATTTGTGAGTGTGTTGCTTTATACTCTCTGCTTGTGCAATGACAAATTCATATAATGCAGACGACAACAACGAACGCAGTTTTGCATTTTACACAAATAAATAAATAAACAAACGACTATTTCCTGTCAGAGTGTGCAGTTTTGACACCAGGAGAGGTCACTGGCCCCTCGGGAGAGATGTTTTTATTTTTATCTTTATACGACATTCAAAATTTGCTGAGGTGGAATCAAAAAGGTGCTTCTTCCGGAAACGAAACGGTTTTTGTTGGTTTAGTGTTATTATTATCATCAAGTGCTTCTTCATGTTGTTGTTTAAACGCGGCGACCGCTCGGGTAATGAGCAGCCGCCATCTTTGTCTCTAACAGTATAATTATGTATATAATAATAACATCATTTATATCTTTCACAGCTTTTAAAAAATTTCCGCCTCAACCGCGAGGGTTTTCTCTGCCAACAGTTTTTGAAGGGTGCGTCGTTAGAAAAGTTGGAATGTGTTGATTTGAAAATTTTCACCTCTCTCAGCGCGAGACACGATTTCTGGCCGCTTCGAGACAAGAGGAAACCGTGTGTTGCCAATTCGCGGGTGAAAAATGCCGAGAATTTACGCACGTTGCGATCGTGTCTCACGCCGAGATATTTTTAGCGCGCGTGTGTGGGTCTCAAAAGAAAAGAAGTAGTCAAGGCTTGTGTGAGTGTGTGTGTGAATGTGTGCGCGCCGACCGATTTTACACGCACCGCAGGCCTTCAAAAGTTGCTTATTTACTTTTCGGACAAAACCCCTGCACGCAGTAATTGAGGAAACGGACATCTCGATTTTTACTCTCTTCTTCTTCTTCTTGTTCAGCAAAATATTAGAGCAGAGCACCCATAAAACAGTGAGGAAAGACCACAGACACGCGGGCCGCACTGAACGCAAAATCCAGATTTCGAAATTATTTTTTGCTCCCACTCGGAAGAGAGAATCGTCGCTCGTCTCGTCGTATCATAGATTACACGTACGGAAAACACGCAAAAATTAATAACAGATCACTGCCGGCTGCTGTCTCATAACGTGGAAATGCGCACCACCGACTGCTGCTTGCCGTCCGCGGGCGCCTCCGCCTGCTGCTGCTGCGGGGGCGGCGGCGGGTGCTGATGGGGGCCCGTGCCGCTGCCGTCCAGCACCTCGGAGGCCGGGTACGACGACGGCAGGTTGACCACCACCGAGGCGGTCGAGGTCGTCGAGTTGGGCTTGGCCGCCTGGTTCAGGCTGGCCCGCGACACGGCCTCACTGGCCGACCGCACGTCGTTCATCTCCTCCTCCTGGCCGCCGGTGTCCGGGGTCGCGCCGCGGTGGTGCTGCTTCTGCAACAACACGACACAGTCAGAACGAACGGCTCCGAACGACACCCTAGCTGCCTCCCGCGCGATCTACAAGCAGAAGCGCGACAGAAACACGATACACATGCCACGCCGCTGATTCACACGTGGATTTTGCTCTTTTTTTCGTAATAAAATTTGATAGGGAATTGATATTTTACTCTTTGTACTGGCCTGAATCGACTATGTTTTACCAAAATAGATTAAATTCGTTAAAATTCAGGAAGAGAGCTAATGAAATGTATTACAAATTTCGAACAAACATTTTTTATTTATCGTTTTGCTATTTATTTATATTTTTTTACGAAAATTTACGAGTTTATAGCACGTCAAAGGTGAAATTGTGCTCTAATCAAGATAAATTAAATGAAGTAGTCTAGATTCCCTACTAAAAACTTAAATTTATGACCGTAAAAGGAGACCTAAAATTCCATGTCTATTAATTTTTAAGAGACTGCAAGTTTTTAATTGAAACAAAATTGATAGGAACGACAAAATGCATATTTTCCAACAAATAATATAATTTTCCAATAAATTGATTTATCATATATTAAGAACAACAAAGATATTAATTTTTTTGAATGCTTCTTTTAAAGTTTTTAAGAAAAAAAAGAGAAGAATTCCATTCTCATCTAAAAATGGAGTGTGCAGAATTGACTTTCTTGCAAAAAAAAGAGGAAAATTATCTAAATTCAGGAAAAGACTGTTGCAAAATTGTTTTTTTCGCTTAGCACCCGAGACAAATTTTGAAACATACTAATTGACCAGTTGTTAGTGTTCGAAACCATCAACAGATGGCGCCACCGTAGACTTTAGTAATTAATTTAAGGCACTTCCGCTGCGATTTCAGACTCAATGCTGCCACTGTTGGTTCTTCAATTAATATGCTCTCTTTTTACCAGCTGGAAACCAAAATCAGTCCAGCCATTCGCCGTAGAAACGTCGGAAAATATTTTTTATTTCAAAAAATAGTTTTTCACGATTCTACGGCGATTGGCTTAACCGATTTTGGTTTTCAGGACGTCAAAAGAAAACATTTAAAGTGAAGAATCTACAGTGGCTGGATTGAATCTGAAATCGCAGCGGAAGTGACGTACAAATAAATTTTTTAAGAAAGTATACGGTGGCGCCATCTGTTGGTGGCTTCGAACACTAAGGGTTTATGCGGCTGGTAAATTATTAATTATTTTTTCTGTAGACGTTGCTCTTCAAAAGGTGTATATTTTTAAACAAGCTACAAGAGTTTTTGAATGAAAATTCACGTACTAGCTGGAATTTACTTCTTTTCAATAACTATAGAAGAAAAAACACAATACACAATTTTATGCCACTTTTACTGTGAATCAAATAACGTGTTTGTTTGACTACCAGCTGGAAAATTTAAATTTCTGATCTAAACTCTGATTTCAAACGTTTTAAAGTATTTAAAAATCTAATGTAAATTTTTCTCATTAAAGATGATAAAAAAAGGTAATTTCGCAATTCTTAATACTCCTTTCCAGAGTTTAAAACTATTTTTTTATTAAAATAAGTTTTACTTCTTGATTAGCGAAAGATCTACAAACTCTATTGACTAATTTTAGTCGTTGAAACTTTTCCTCGCTGAAAATAAAATCTTATATCGCTTCTCCTTTCCTTTAGGAGTTGCGGCGTGCGTCAAGTGGCGATAAATCTGCGCAAATTACACTGTGACGCAGAGTTGGTTGGCAAATCCACCTTGCGAAATCAGCCAGCGCGGCGTATCTCGTATCTCGTGTGCGGCGACTTTTTCATTCAAACTACGCTTGGTATTTTTTTTTTGTCCAACCAATTACCTCCACCCGCGGTACACAAACATATCGCCTCACAGAGCAAGCGACATTCGCGCATTTATATGTTTATTCATCTAATGTGAAAAGTCACGTCTTATGTATGACTTTCTTGCTTTCTTTCTGCAACCTTGCATTTGTCAAGACGGAAGAAAGAAAGAAAGAAAGAAAACGAGCGGCATGCAGTTGAGAGTAGACCCGGACGCTCCGAGCAGCAGATAAAAAGTATGATTTGCATAAACGCCTCTTTTGTCTTCCTCGCATGCGAGCAGGCAGTCAGGCAGGCATCGGCAATCAGCAACAACAAGCATGCAATTGTGTGGAATGAGCAGGCAGAAGCTGCAACCCGCTTCGACGCGCGGCGAAACCTCGGGACTTGCAGCCCGAATTAGCAGTGTCGAGGCAGATTGCGAGAATTTCACACAGCAAATGTCTCAAGAGAGAGAGAGAGAGAGAGAGAGAGAAAGAGAGAGAGTTATAAAAAGAAGAACAACTATATTTGTTTGACGAGAAAGACAGAGAGAGAGAATTCATAGAGCAAACAGTGGAGCAGGAGAAGAGAGACAGAGAAGGATCAAAAGCCAGCAGAAGACTGAGAGCAGGAGAGAACAAAGGAGAGAGTCAAAGAAAGGAAAATATAGAGAGTCACGAAACTAATTTTATATATATGATATATATGTTTAAGTTAAATACGGAATTGAAAATGCAAAAGTATAGAAATATAATAATTTTCTGCTATAATATGGAAATAATAATAATATTATATATATTTATATATATCAGACTGTGTCTGGAAAATGCTGGGGTTATTACCTTTGTGCGCACTTCGATCTTGTCTTGATAAACTAGAACAACCTTGTCTTTCCCGGGGCTGGTAGCTAGGAAGGGAATGCTCTTCTCATATTTGAAGAGTGCGCACCAGCAAGTGAGAGAGCGAGAGAGAAGGGCAGGGGCAAAATCCGAATATTAGCAAAGCTATGATATAAAAGTGAATGGTGGTGTTAAAAAGTAGTTCTTTCCAAAAACATCGAGAACAACACTGACTGTGAGTAAAACTGTCATAGTCCAGATTTGCGGGATTCAATCTTAAGAAAGCAAAACCAATAGTGAAATTTCACACTTGCAAAGAGTGTTTTTTTTCACTGTAAAAAAATGAGAATATTAATTATTAATTAATTTCCTTTCACTCCATCAACTTAAATTACGCACCCTGAACAAGTGTGAACTTCAAAACCAACGATTCCCTAGTGAGTCACGGAACACAAACAAAACCAGAATAATAATAAAAAAAAACACCTTGCTCCGAATTTAGTTTCATATTAATTTTGTCTTTAACCACAAAAATATGGAAAAAACGTATCAGTTGAAGCACAGTAGGAATGAAAGGCAAAAGAAGGAAGAATCTCTGGCACTGTAAAATTTGATGTAGTAGTGTTTCTCATGATTGGATGAGTGTGTCAAAGAATCCACAAGTATAATGAGAAGAACAAATTTGTGAGAGAAATATATATTGATGGAAGCGTCTCGGACATTCAGAATATATATATACGCTATATATATGTATGGAAAATATATTGAGCTTGCACGAAACATGATAGAACTTTAAACAATTACTCAGCGGGTGATTGTCTGTGCGATATTTTAATTGTGTGTATGTGTGTATGCGCGTGTGTGAGTGTGTTGGAGAGAGAGAGAGAGACGAGAAACCCACGAGTCGTGTGCTTGTTTGTGTGAGCAAATAAAATTTATGATGCCGAACGCGCGCTCACGGTGGTGGTGTGTGTGTGTTCTAAATAAAGCCCGAATTGTAATTGGGCCAGCGAGCCGCTGGTTCGCCGCTTTGATCACAGATCTCGGCCGCCAAGGCCAAGGTTTGTAGTCTTATCATGCGCTGCCAGGCACGCGAACGCGCATAGTGAACGATTTTTGTGAGGTGACAAATGTCCCGCTCTCAAAACGTGTGTCTGCGTGAGTCAAAATTGCAATAATGTAGTTCAAAAAAATGTCAAAGCTCACACCAAAAACGTGTTCGAACGAACACTCCCTGGCACGAACATTTTCGCGAGCTCTGATTGGCCTGTGGAAAGGCGGCCAGTAATCAGACCGTGATTCGTGCAAGGGAGAGCATTTCGCAATGTTCTGAGCACACAATTTGCAAGTATGTATGACTGAAGTGGGTCTATCTACCTTAGCCGTTTGGGAATTTGTGTGTGTAATGCATAAAATCATCTACTCTCGTTTTATTTCGTCCTTTTGGGTTTCGTTCTGCAAAAAACGAAAGCGAAATCAGACTCCTGTGCCTCCAAAAGGGTTGAAAAAAAGGTAATTAATCTCCGATCGTCCGAGGAAATATAGACAACTGAGAATGAATTCTCACGTGATAAATCGTGTATGGTATATTATTTTCATCTCATCATCGGACGTGTGTGTGGTGTATATGTGGAAAAGAATAAAGAAAGAAAGAAAAACTATGTAGATATATATAAGTACATAAAAATGGCGCACACTGGTCGGTATAAATTTGGATCGTGTCTTATTTCTTTTACCTGATACCTCTGGCCGCAACATCGACCACAACACGCCTGCAATAAGCCGGTGTTGCTCGCCGTCGAGTGGGTCGGGCTGGCCATGGGCGACGGAGAGCCGGGCCTCTTGGGCTGTCCGTTGTACGGCACCTCCATCTCCACGAACTCTCGGTCCTAATGAACAAAACTGCAATTAGCACGGCACGCAGCAAATAATAATACACCCAAAAATGAAAAAGAAGTGAGGTGTGGTTAGAAACGTTGAATTTTCTTCAGTTACTGAAATATCAAAGAGTCTCATTTCTAAGCTAAACCCTCTAAAATATTATTAGTAGCACAAATTATCTGAAAGTGGAATGATAGAGATTTGTTATTTGAAAAAATCTTATTACATGAAAAATTAACACTAGAAATTGACCGAAAATTCTCCAAAATCCAATTTTTCGAATTTTTACAGGTTACGCCCTCTTTTTTGAGTAAAGGAAATTGATTCATTACGGGGTGAGAAAAATTATGAAAATTTAATAGTGAGAAGATAAAAAATAGTTCTTTTGAGTCTTGAAAGTTGTTTTTAATTTTTCAAAAATTGCAGATTTTCGAAAGGGGTCTGTGTTTGGTCCAATTAAAGTGGAATGATACTGGGCAACAATTGAAAATTATTTAAATTGTTAAATTTGTTTAAATTGATGCCTTAAACAATGACCGATAAACAATTTGTTCAACAATTTGCAATAATAAAAAAATGACCTTCCTACAGTAAAAATTCAAATTTTGCCAATTTTCTCCAAAATTTACAGTGCTTGAACATATTTTCTTGGCATATTCCGATTCCTCTCGTCGAGATCTGTCCAACGGTGTATGCCACTTATTGGGGAAACTCTTGCTTTTGAAATTAAATCGGATTTCAAGTAAGGAGACAGCCATTACCATTTGAAAAGCACGCTAACTTTGCAGCCAATTTTCTCAAAAAAATACACTGCTTCTTAGGTCAATTTAGGCTTTAACTGAATCCTAAGGGACGAGTTTATGCATTGGCAACAAGCATTTTCCAGGCTTTTCCAGTATCATTCCTCTTTAAAATTCACCAGTTCAAAATAGCGTCAAAAACTTTATTTACAGCGCTACCTATGCATTTTTTAACTGTACATGATCCTTAGGGCCTAATCTGTTTGTGTGTTAAACGATTTTGCGGGGAAATTCACTATCATTCCACTTTAAAAGACGAACCAATTAATTTTTAAACCAAGAGTTGTTGCATTCGTGATTTTGGCATAAATCAATTTTTCATTAACTAGTCAAAAAACTGTTTCTCTGGATTATGGTTTCGTTGCCAATTGAAAAGGACGTAAAACTGCCTCGTTTCAAAACGGAGGCGCTGATGCACGCCGGGCAAAATCTGTTGCGGGCTATAAAAAGCGAGGCCGCGATTCATTGAAATTATCCAGCCATTTCCATAAATCATGTTGCCGATCGGATGGTGTTAAAACATGCACCAAGGGCGGGCGGTCGGTCTCTCGTCATAATTCACGGAGCAGGCAGAGACTAACAAGCCGCAGCCAATCTGCGCATTAATGCAAACGGCGCGATATTATGCTGTGCACAATAGGCGCCTGGCTTATCGATCCTTATGCAACCGGCATGACCCGGCAGGCAGACACGTTGCATAATTCTGAAAAGCCTGCCTGCCTGGCTGGTTGGCTGGCTGGCTGGCTGGCTTGCTGGCGAGACACCCACCCGTCTGGCTGCACACAATAATTGGCACTCGTTTTTGTGGCTCTTGTGCACAATAAATTTAATTTATGCTTCTGTCAGCAATTAATATTCGACATTATCAAAGGAAAAAAGGTGGTCTAAACACTCTGAAAAAATTGGATGACCTACGCTAATGGTTTCTCTTTCAAAACCATGAAAGAAATTATGAATAAATATATATTTAGCTTAACGAGCTGGGAGGTGCTAGTTTTTGCACCTTTCCAGTGGCTCTTGGGACAAATGTCTGGCGTTTTTAATCAAAGAACTCGTGCAGGGAGGCGAAAAGATTGGGTCCAAGCTCCTCTGCGGCTACTCGGGCTTAGAAGTATATTGGAACAAGGTGAGCTCATAGCCCACGGGATGTGCTGAGCAGAGAATCAAGGAAAGGAGGAGAGAGACCCAATCTTTTCAAATCTACGTTGTAATTAATTGATTTACAGTAAAATTCCTAATTTGGTGTCAGTTTAAAATTTATCACGCGACGCGCAGATATGGCGTCTGGATGAATACGGCGGGAAAGTTACAAACGTAAAATGAAATTTGCTTTGGAAAATCTATTATGAAAATTCCGTCAGCACAATGAATATTTTTGTTGTTATTTCTTTACTAACAGCTGATTAGCCAGGTAATTGGCGAATCGACCGTTTAGATGGCACATCAGGCTAATGGAAATGCAACAAAATACGCGGGAATTAAATTATTAGGTCGACACGCCTCTTTTTCGACGCTTCTGACTGGCCGCTGGACTGTCTCCTGATTGGCCTCCATTATTTCGACGCCATATTCACTTCTGACAGGCGGAAACCAACACAGAACGCAAACTGGCCCCCTGGTTGTTCAAATTTCGTTCTAAAAAATGACAGTACGCTGAAACCATAATCCAGAATAGACGCAAAAGTCCTTTTAAATTGAACGGTTTCGAACAGAGGTTGGAAAATCACGTGCAAACTCACTGTAGTCTTTTCAAGGCATCTGAGGAGGTGGTGATGTTGCAGCTCGAAGATGTCCTCTTCTCTATAATTTTCGTCGACCTCTAGGCCGGACTCTTGGGCCGCTAGCCGCGCCTCGGCAGCCTTTTTCTTGCTGACGAACGCGGCGCCTGACGAGGCTTTGGCAATGCGGATTCGCGCCAGTCTTGCTTTCTGTAAATGCAGTCCTTATTTGCCAACGGCCCTTTTGCTTGCGAAAAGGGCCTGCTGCAATGTGTCTAGAGAATGCTAGCAAGAGCAGTGAAGGAGCACGAGCGAGAAGTTGATTCTGAAGAAATGCCAGAAGTTATTTACACCAATCTCCATGCAACACTACTACCACAAAGCGAGATTTTTTTCAGGGCGAGTGGAGATTTAGATAGACAAAAAAATAGGGCAACACCTTTTATGGAAACAAAACACCAAGTGAATTCTGGAGACTGACTAAGTCAGAGGGAAGTGGTGCGTTTTGAATAAACCTTTTTTGTTCTCCACTCGAGGAAGGAAGGCCCGAAACGGAAACAAAACGAGAGCGGCTCGAAAATTCGCTCTCGCCTCTGCGGGTGCGAGCAGACAATGGAGGAAATATTTTTTTCAAGGAGGCATGCACACACACTACACAAACAATTAGCTCTCGGCTACTCTCTACCGAGCACAAAAATATACACCATAGACGAATAGAAAGAAGGGGTCGGTGGTCGGTCAATGGGGTGGTGAGGATTAAGGAGGCCGCCAGGGCCGGGGTTCGAGGCAACTGTTGATTTTTGACACAGTGGAGGCGAGAGAGGATGAATGAATGAACGAATGCGTTTACGAGTATATCGTCAGTCACAAACGCTGCGAATGTCTGTTTGCATCAATAATAACAATAATAATCAAATAACAACAGTAGCGAACTGCGAGGCAAAAACCAAAGGTATGGCAAGCGCTCCTCGCGGAAATGGTGGCGTCACTCGTCAAATGTATGCATAGAGACAATAGAAGTATAGGTAAAAGTTGTAGCAATACTAATAAGAAGGTCGTCGCACTGCTGATAAGCGCGTGCTCGCCGCAAAAGGGTAAAACGCATCAGGGCGCGTTTCGATCTGTCTCGCAGCAGCTTTTTACCGACTCGCGGTGGGCCACGCGTGGCCTTACCAGCAGTGCAGTTCGCAACTCTGCTCATGCAGTAATTTCGCAAGTAGTCGCCCCGTTCGCATCTCACGTCGTCACGGAATATATAATATTTTCTCAATGTATTTTGTAGAGTATGATAATTAATATATTGCTCTTGAGCAATATAACGACATGCAGAATGGATTGACCAATGAGCCAGTGTGCCAACTACTCAAATCTCAACTTCTAACTGTCAAAACTGCGCATATGAGTAAAGTGTGGAAAGATATATTTGTTTGGAAATTGCAGCAGATTGTATAATGTATATATGTATGTATATAGAGGAAGAGAGTAAAAGTTATACTTTACGCTGAGCTTGTTAGGGCTCGAAACGAGAAACAGAAAAGAAAATCTAGCAGAAAAAGACTAGGCAGGGGGAGTTGGTTTGCTCTTCCGTGGCTTGAACTCCTGAGCAGATCATTCGAAAGCTCCCTTTGCACCTCCCCGACATTGACAAGCTACACACGGGCGGACCGGTGGCGCCACAGGTCCGTATAGCGGTTAGTTAGTTTGTTAGTCACGCAAAAAAGAAACAGGGGTCGGGAACTAAGACCCTGCTCTGCTCGAGGCGTCAAGCGCAGGGAAAAGACGACAGGTGGGCTGTTGCTACTGAATGGAAACCAAATGTTCACACTACAAAACAACGTCTAAACTAAAAACTCGAAAATCAGCAACGTGAACCAAACTAAATATTGGTGAGAATCAAGTCGCGCCCGGCGCATCTCAGGACTCCGTCTGTGCGATGCGGCTCACGAGTCAGGCATGCAAAGGCAAAAACTGAGCTGTCAACACGACAAACACGATTGACTGGCTTTTTGCTCGGCACCCACTTTGCCTGAAACGCTTGCAGAGAATTTCCACACGTGAAAGAGTGAAGTCACCGCAAGAGAATCAGAATAATGGGTGTCCCAGGTTGAGTGTGCATCAGTAACAAATTTCCTGATTAATTTCAAAACGACTAATTATTGTGAGACGAACCAGAGCAATATACTGGTGTTTCACATGCTCACAGTGAGTAGTAAGTGCCTGTTGTTTCTCAACTATTTTACTCAAGGACTGGGAAATTCGGTCGAAATGGTAGAGTGTCAACGTCAACACCATCCCCAAGCGAATTCCTCGATCTTTCGCAACCTCAAGGCAGGTTCAGGTCCGCCATGGCGGCCTGAGCCCGATTTCACCGGTTCGAACCGGTTCCCAGCCCGACACAACAACTGATGCATGCCCGACGGCCGTTCGCGAGCCACCCCCGGTCGGAGCCGTGAGATTTTGTCGGACGACCAGAACGCAACCAATAAGCGGAGAAGCAACGGATAGTAAAAAGTCTCGACAGGGGGTTGGGGGTTCGGAGCAGGTCATGAGCGAGGCGCCGACGAGTACAGACCCTCTGCGCCTTCCTCTTGTCTGCGCGCTGGTTCTGGTGGTAGATGCGACTGAAGTTGGATACGATTACAGGGACCGGCAAGGCGATCACCAGCACCCCACTGAGAGAGCAAACTCCTCCCACGATCTTGCCGGCAATCGTCTTGGGTACCATGTCGCCGTACCTGCACATACAGATAACTCATCGTTGACAAATTGCCCGCCGAATTTTTGGCCCCTTAATTCTGGCAAGAATGCGGCAACGGCCCTTCCCACCCACGATTTTTTTTTATTTTTTTGGAGTTTGAAAGCAGTGAAATCGCCTTTATCGTCCCTGAATCCTGTTTTTTTAATCTAAATGATTTGGAAGTAAGTAGTCAAGTTTGTTTCCACACAGTTTTAAATTTTTTTGCCACCTATTCGTGTTAGAACTGAATCAAGTTTTTCCGCACGCTGCCGAAAAACAGAATGACAAGAATGCACCTCCCAAGAATCTCAACTCAACCGCTCCCGGCTGCCTCCGCGAGACGCGATAGCGCGCGAAAACGAGAGCACGACCGTCACGCAGGTTGCATACTCTATCCTTGAAGGAATCCGACACTGCCAGATTTATAATGCCGGCGATAATATTCAGATATTAACCCAAATTTGGGCGCTCACGAAAGACGGAAAAAGAGTTTGTACTTTAATTGCTTAATTTACGGGAAATCCGTCGCGGCGCTCATAAAAAGTTTGGCGTTTGCGAAATGGTTCGCGTGTTTGTTCCTTATGCAAATGGATTTTAACTTTGGTCGGAAGCCGGAAATGATGACAGACCTCAATTCTTGGCGAATGAAAACGTTCTCAGAACAAGAGAATTAATTTATCTTACAGGATTATGAATTTTAAATCTTGAATAATCGTGATGGAGAGAAACGTAAAATATAAATCTCTACATTTAATTCCTTGCAAAAACTTCAGCCGAGTTTAGTCGGAAAACTGAATGATTTTCATGCACCAAAATTTTAGACGATTGCTCAGACGGTTTTAGTATGTTTTAAATTGCATGAATATAAGTCGACCGTCTAAATTTCACAGCCCTATAATCTACTTTACAAGACTGGCGTTTATTTTTGACGCAAAAGGCACGCTATCAATAGCCGCGAGTGTTCTAATTAAACTTTGTTTACGTCCCCATTCGTCGTTAGGACCAATTTAATTTCAATTCGACGCGGAGCAAACCGATTTTCCGCGCGCGTGCAAAACAACCGCGTCATTTTACTTTCAGCGAGCAAATCCAATTCACAGCGGCGTGGCGTTGACAAATCTAGTTGCGCCCGGCGACCTCGCGCGCTTAATTGTCCGCGAAGGAGTGTCCGACGGTGTGTCGAAAACGAGAAACAGCGAGATAGAGAGAGAGAGAGGGCGACGAGAAAGCATGCTCTGCGCTCTTTCTCTCTCGAAATGACGTCACGCGCGCAGCTCAATCGATCACAATTCAGCCAGGCTGCTCTCTCAGTCAGTGAGTGTGCCACATGTGTGTCAGAAAAAAGACGAGAGGAGCAAATCACCGGTTAATTCGCTCGTTAATCGGCCGGCTGGCCGGCGGGACAATTGCATACGCGCGCGCCGCGCGACACCCGGCTGCCCCCGCCTAAAAAAAGCGAGCTGCCAGTCGTTAAACGCAGTTTGGCATATTGCCTCTGCCGCGCGCCGTTTGGCCCCACTCGCCGCGCGCCACCCTTTTCAATCCAAATAACAACCGCGGAATCTATAATACGGTTTGTCGCAACAGGTCGATGCAGAATTCAATAAAAAAAATGTCACCGATCGGTGGAGTTTGTCGGTGAAAGGCTAATTTAATCAATTGACCGAATTTTAACTGATTTCAATCAGTAAGCACTGACAAATTAATTAAACCAGTTATGGCATAAATTGAGTAAAATATAAAGAGCCATAAAATTAACCGTATTTTCCCGAAAATAATTTTTTTAACATCCTAGGAAAGACTTTGATTAATTTTGTAGAGGCTGTGAATGAAATTTATGGTCCGTTGGGACAAGTCGACATCAAATGAATGCGTTCTCAGATTTCCGTGGGAGCTGCCTGCTCTCTCTGTCTTTGTGTGTTTGCGCAAAGAACAAAACACGAAACTGGGTCTCAGCAACCATATTTCCACCCTTTCCCGGCAGGTCCTTATTCGCACGTCTCGTGTAGTGAGTAACGCGTGGCGGATACTCCACCAGCGGGCGGAAAAGGTGCTGCGTGCGCAACTTTGGGCCGAGGGAGCGCAGCGCGTGCTGCAGCTGCTGGATCGGCGGCCGGCGGATTCCTTTTTGCCTGCGAATAATGCGGATGGCTCTTTTTCTCAGCAGCCAGCGAGTGCATCCGCGAGAAGTCCCCTCGCTCCCCCCATTAACCCAATTCCACGCCGCCAACCAAATTATCTCGTTACGCGCAAATCTGTGCCGCGTTGACGAACAAAAATGGACTGCAATTTTCTTTGTTCGCACGAGCCGCTGAGCAATGGAGGAATAAACAAATATAGTTGATTTTCTAAAGGAGAGAAGTATTCCGAAAAGGCGGAGCCAGGTAGGAAGCAAATATGTTTGGGAATTTATATTACCAAAATTAATTAAGGTGACCTGCGGCTCGCGTGGCTTGTAGATCTTAAAATTTAATCAGTCAAAAGAATTTTTTATGAATTTTAATACTTTTTCAACTGACAGTCCTAATTAAATTGACCTAAGTAGCAGAGTAAATTTTAGCATTATTTTCAAAAGGTGAGGACTGTCTCCTTACTTGAAATCCGACTTTAATTCCCAACAAAGAGTTTCCCTGAAAGGTTTTATACGCTGTTGGGCAGATCTCGACGAAAGGAATCGAAATCTGCCAGGAAAACGTGGTCCAGCGCTTCAAATTTAAGATAAATTGTGAAAATTTAAATTGTTACCGTGGCAAAGTCCTTTTTTGACTGTTGCAAATCGTGGAACAAATTGTTTATCGATCAATTGTCACCCTGTATCGATCTACTTAATTTCAAATTTAAAAAATGTACAGTGTGTCAACAATTTTATGACGCTTTTACATTCCTCCTATCGATTGAGTGCAAATTTGTTTAGGAATTTCTTATTTACAGAATAAAATTCAAAGATCTCAAGTAAAGAGAAACACTCTTAGGTCAATTTTAAATACATAGCAAGGATTTTTCGGGGCTTTGCATAGTAATAGTTCATAAATCCTGTTTTAATAAATGATAACAACGCCACTTCCAAAAATATAGCTCAGTAGTTTATTTATTCAGTCTGAGACAAACGTTTATATCTAATCTATTTCCCCATCGATTTGACAAGTTAACAATAGGTCTGAAATCGTTGAAATCGTGAAAGGCCGTGCATAAAAAGTGAGAAGGGTCCAAATATCTTTATGCAAACAACACGGCTGACGATTCCCATCGATCACGCCAACCCGCGGCGTCTGACTGTTATATACATATATATATTCACTGCTTCGTCGCGAATGAAAAAAAACCTTCTTTTGTGCAACTGTTGCGTCGCCGAATTCGCGTGAGCTTCAAGTCAATCCACAACCAGCATACCAATGCGGCCCCGATACTAATTTCCTCACTGCTCGGCCGCGACTGGAGCCGAATAATGGGGATTCGGGTCTACAACTAGCGTCGATTATTATTTGCATTTTTCCCAATCAATCGGGCGTCTATATGTATGCATGAATGCATACGTCGGGACACACGGAAGCAATCGATTAAATCCGATTATTGCCGCTGTGTCTTATATTGGACTAACAAACCCACTTATACTCTTTCACTCACTCTCTTGGCCCGAGAAACGCGATCGTGAGATAATCTCTAAAGAGGTCACACGACATATAATATATACCGCCACACCAACTGGAGCGCCAAGAAACGCGATAGCGATCGGCGGCCGCCTCTTTCGCTACACCTGCGTGTGTTGACACCCAAATATTGATAGTAATGCTATGTGCGCCGCGCTTCTTTGCGTGCCACCACTCTCGCGATAAAATAAAAATCAGTATGTATATAATAAATCGCCAACGCCCGCTGCTGAAAACCGAATTAGCTCCGTAAATAGATCGATGAGCGCAGATTGCATGCTGCTTATTAATTTGTCTTCTGCCTTGCGAACTGCAAATTCCAATCAACTCAGATATAATTTTGCCGTATTGAGTTTTCAAATTAATTAGTCTGATTTAACAAATGAATTACAGATCATTTAAGGTAATTTCTCAGAGCCAATTTGACCACCGGCAATAGTATTTTTCCATTCTGTTTCATTTTCTCATTTTCCTGGAAATTTGAATTGAGTTGCATAGTTTCACTAATCGAATGACCGCATCGAACCCTTGATTTCGTAATTGAGATTTATAAAGCTGTGAATTTTTGACCTTTTATTGAGTTTTACGATTATGACGGTTCAAAATAATCTCTTTAGAATAATTTTTAACATTTTAACACAATTTTTGCGGACAAAAATTTGGTCTCGTCATGATTTTGAGAGGTAATGCGTATTAACAGTTCCCTCATTGAGATATAAAAAGTGAAACATTTAAAAAAAAAGTTAAAATCAAACTGGCAAATTCCGCAAAACCTTCAATTTGATCGTTTTTCACAACAAAATTGCAACTTTAGAATATTTAAAAAGCATAAAAAACTTTCCACAATTGGTCATAAATTTTAAAACCAATTTTAACTAAGCAATTAATTTTCTGACCTTTAAATTTAAAAAAAATTGAATTTAAAGAAACAGATAATTACTTGAAATGAGAAATTAAACAGCAAAATTTTACTGGATCAATAGGTCTAAATATTTGCAGTGAAATCAACTTTCCACAAGAAGAAAAAACCCTAAACTGGTCTAGAAAACCACCTCTAGGAAAATTGGGGCCTGATAGAAAGTTTGAGTTGCTCCTTCAAAGAGAAAAAATTAAAGAAATTGGATTTGAGCAACGTTTCCCTCAATTTCCTGTACCCTTTCACGAGCTTTGGAACTGTTTGAGTGGCCGTTCCACGTGACTTGAGTTCAGTTCACCGCTGCAACAACCGCGCGTTTGGGTGGGCAGACGTGGCCGGGGTGTCGCGCCCGCTCGGCGCACGAGACGAACGGGGTCGGGAATTTGCATAATAACGACTGTGTTTGAGGCTCGTTTCAAATTTATAAATAGAAGCGCGCGCTCGGCGCGGCTGCAGCGGCGGCAGATCAATCGAACAATTGAATTTCCATCGGTTGTTATGCAAATGTTTTACACGGGGCGCGCCGGGACGCGAATTAAAATTTTTGTGAGGCATTCTTTTCGCTCCGTTTTTTCCGTCCGATCGATTCCGAAACGCTTGCGTTTTGTTTTATTTTGTATTCACCGTGTTTGTGAGAGATTGAGAGGTACTATCAATTTCAGATTCCAATTTTTTTCCGATGTGAAAATTTCAATTTTCTTAAAGATTCCACAAGTGGCAAATTTTCAGCAGTGTTTGGAGGGTCAATTTTCTTTTCCACAGGTCTTCCGCGGTAAAGGAGACAAAGAATTAAAATTAAAAGTACCGTGTCTGCTATGAGCGTAATTTTTGACAGGGATGTAGACCTGTTGTTGGCTATTTTTTGCAGGGTTGCACCCGGTTTTTCCACCTCCGGTTTTTAATACTCATTTTTTTACCAATTTCTTGCGCAAGAAATGAATGTATTGCAAATTTCCCGAGTGAAAATATAAAATTTGCGGTCGGAGTGGTCAAAATTTCCTCTACTGTGCAGATTTTTTCTTTTAAATTGCCATTTGCTGCCTCAATTTCTCCTAAAATTGATCTCTGACAATTTTTCGAGTCGAGATCATGAGCTAATAATTAGAAAATTATTGAAAACTGAGGTGCAAACATTGCCTGCAAGAAACTGGTAATTTAAAAAAAAAACACCACTGCTGCCATTTTTTATAAACCTTGATTTTTTGGTGATGATCGAAATTAGACATTTCTTTTTTCTTATCGGCTCTTATTTATCCCGCAAAAGAGATGTGGAGAGACAAAACTGACTCGGTGGACCAAACATAGACTGAAAGGTCAGAAAATTTACAATTTGTGGACCTCTTTCTACTCCCTATTGAAATATAAATAAAAAAATATATTTTCCAGGAATTCCCTTTGTAATTTTTTATGAAATAAGCAGTTGTTATTTATTCTATATATAATTTCTACTTTTTACAAAAATATTAAAGATTAATTTGACGTGCTTTTCTATTTAATCCAATACATAGCTCCCTGATTTTGAATTCTATTAAATCTAAACTGCAAACTTTGAAAATGGCGCGGAACTGCGAGTCGAAAGCCAAGTGCCGAGCGTCGCGCGGGGCACGTGCTGGTTTTTTAACCCTTCCGTTTCCCCATTTTTCGCGTTCCGTCACACGGCGGCGGATTTTTTTTTTTTGCCGGCGCTCCAGCGAGGATGACACTCGAAAGCAGAATGACCCCTGCTGGCAAAAGCCAATTAAGCATGCTTCGCCGCACGCACGCATACATATACATATGTGCACAGCCGGCGGTGTGCAGCGTTCGCGTCCCTCGGGATTTCGCGAACCCAACTGTTCCGGTCCGGCCACAAATGGCGAAAATCAATCTGCGTGCCGAGTGAGACGAGAGACAGAGAAAAAGAACGAAATGCGTGTGTGTATATATAATATAATGAAACTAAAGCAACTCACGCGTCGATTCTCTGCTACTTCTGCTGCTCCGGTGACGCAGAAATTTGCGTCACGAAAACTACTCACGAGAGAGAGAGAGAGGGAAACGTTCATCACGGAAACGTCAATTCCTCCGTTTCGCTTGGAATCTTCACACCTGTCTAATCCGACGAGCACACAGCTTTTCGGAATTCGTCGATTATGTACATGCGAAAAAACCGATTCTACTGAAAAGAAGCTTTCTTTTTTTGTTTGTTTGTTTGTAAATTTAAATTGAAATGAAGTGACGCGATTTTTTTATTTTATTTTAATTCATTAAATCTCTCACTCGAAATTGAGTGAGAGAGTCACTGTTTTGAACTGAATTTTGAACTGTGGGGGATGGGGGTGAGTGCGGAGAAGGAAGGAGAGGCTACTCACCCGAGAGTCGTCATTGTGACGATGGTGTACCAGAAGGCGGCTGGAATGGAGGTGAAGTTGGTGCCCTCGACGTTCTTCTCGGCGTAGAACATGACCGTGGCGAAGATGATGATGGCCATGGCCAGCGAGAAGACGAGGAAGCCGAGCTCGGAGGCGCACGACTTGAGCGTGTAGCCGAGGATGCGCAAACCTTGGCTGTGCCGCGAGAATTTGAAGATGCGGAACACTCGGAAGACTCGCAGCGTGACGAACGCGCCGGACACGTCGTCGTTGTCCGTGATGCCCAGGCCGATGTAGTATGGCATGATGGCCACCACGTCGATGATACTCATCACCGAACGCATGAACTTGCACCTACAGCCACTCGCGTGTTAATATATAAATACAAAAATTGGAAAGAGAGGCTTTGATTCAGGGACATTAATTTGTTTGGTTTTACGGAAAATCGTACTTGTTTTTGTAGGGAATGATTCAAACGCAACCTGACTGAAATACAGGAGGAGAAATTAAGAAAAAAATGTTCATCTTTGTAACAAAAAAAAATTTAAATTCAACACAAAAGCAAAATTGATAAAAATAATATTTTTAAATCAGTATTATCCTAACTTTTCTAAGATCCTTGACAGTTTAGTTGTGTATGAATGCCTTTCCAAGCAAAAGGGAGAATTTAATTTCTATGATAGGAAAAAATGGAGTAGATAAATTGAGGGAAGGGGTTGGACAAATGTTTTTTTTTAATTATAAGTTTACATAAGTACTAGTTTAAAAATTTGCAAAAAAACTCCAATTGGCGGAGAAACTATACCCTAAGCGAAAAATTGTCCAACTCAGAAGTTGCATAAACCCTCATTGTCAGTGTTCAAAGTCGGCAACAGATGGCGCCACTGTATACTTTCTTAATAAATTTAATTTTAAGGCATTTCAGCAGCGATTTCGGACTCGATCCTGCTAATGTGCATTCTTCACTTAATATAATTTCTTTTGAAATGCTGGAAACCAAAATCAGTCCAGCCATTCGCCGTAGACACGTTGGAAAAGATTTCATGTTTCGAAAAATAGTTTTTTTACGATTCCTACGGCGATTGGCTTAACCGATTTTGGTTTTCAGCACATCAAAAGAAAATATATTAAGTGAAGAACGCACAGTGACAAGATTGAGTCTGAAATCACAGCGGAAGTGCCTTAAAACTAAATTTATTATGAAAGTATACAGTGGCGCCATCTGTTAGCGGCTTTGAACACTAATGGTTTATACAGCTGGTCAAATTTTCATGATTTTTATCGGTTTGTTGGCGGTAATAATGTCAGCGAATGGCTTGAATTGGGTTTGGAAATTGGAGTAAAAAGATAACTAGCGAAAAATTAGAATCAATGAATTAAAATTGTCTTCCGGTTGCTCTCGTGCCCGAAATTTTGATGGCCCAGCCCCAGACTCAAATTACTGCTTTTCATCATTTAAGCCTCATACTAAAACACCAAATTTCGTCGTACAAAAGCAATTAGCTTTATCCACCCTTACAGTTTAACTGTTAGCTATAAAAAATTTTAGAGCTCTTTCCCTTGGCAATTAACACCGAAATAAACAGCATTACTGCCAGATCTAAAAATAGCCCAAAATGGTTTGCGCTAAACAAAATCAGCAACGTCACATTTACCCTTTCTGTGAGGAAAAAATTCCAGCCTTTTTGGTCACGAAATAACTTAATTTATATTTGTTCCGCAATTGCAGCAGATTATTTACTTATTTAAATCAAAATTTTAAACGTTCATGGAGCTTTAGTATTTTCTGGGGCTTTTGATGATTTTATCGACTGATTTTGACGGTTAATTTAGTTTTATCTCCTCAGTTTTAAAACTTTAAAACAGACGAGAATCTAAATTTAAGCATTTTTAAGTTAAAAATTGACTACTCCAAGGAACCATGAATTTTCAATTATTTTTTATAAGAAATCTAGCTCAACCACCCATTTTTTTTAAAAACCAGGTGAACAAAAATACAAATATTAGAATTCTACGTAAATATTTCAATGAAAAAAGTCGATCTATCTAAAAACGCTTAAAATAAATACTGCAACAAGTATAATTTTTCCAACTACTAGCATTTCATTTATTCCAGAGGCAATTTGGATTATTTTAGGGGATTAGACGGTATGAATTGATTTGAAACGGGGCCAAAATGATAGAAAAATCATATAGTTCATTCTTATTTCTGGCCTCGAGTTACAAAGCAAAGAAAAAGTCGAGCGTCCATTCAATTCGATCCGATCCAACTAATGCCAATGAAACTTGTCGCATCAAATACCATCAAAGTGGCTGGGTGTGCGTATGTGTTCTCGTCGCGTAGGGAGGAAAAAAGGGTCGGGGGTCACCTGTCTGGCGCGGCGAACAACCGGAGCAGGTACTCGGCGGTGAAGATCATCACGCAGGCCGTGTCGAGGCAAAAGAAGACGATCTTGTAGCGCTCTCCGCAGGGCAGGGTGCCGCTGCGTCCCGGCTTGATGCCGCAGGACACGGTTTCAATCACGTTGGCCATCACCGACACGGCGATGAAGAAGCCGGTCACGTAGTAGAACACCAGCGCCGACGTCGACGTGTGCGGGTTCTCGAACGACCGCCACATTTTCTGCCTGCAAGCAACAACCAAAACGCCGCCCGCACGCCCGTGTTAGTATGTAGTGCTGCCCGAATTAAATAAATAAATAAATAGCCAGACACGAAAACACATTCTCGCCTCGCACGGTCCGCCCGGGAATTCAATTTAATTTGTTGTTGGCCAGTGACCCTTTCTGGAGATGATCGTCCTGAATATATTTATCTGGCGAATGATCATCATTTCGGGAATGAATTTCACTTCTTTTTTGGTCTGGTTCGTATTTTTTGTTTGTTACACGAGTAAACGGTCGGTTCAGTTTGCTCAAAGTTAGGAAAAAATCGTATTGTGAGAAGGAGAGCGCGGAAAAATTTAATCAGATTAAAAAGAACAAAGAAGTAATTTAAAAATGGAATGTACGAGACTCGTGCGTGCCTTATTTATAAATTAGATCTTTACAGAACATACTTTAACTTCTCGCATTGTTTGCACTATCAAGTGGGGAAATTTTTAGTATTTTCCTAACTACACCATTTGTATAAGACGTTTTAGTGTTCGAAGCCGCCAACAGATGGCGCCACCGTATACTTTAGTAAATAAATTTAATTTTAAGACACTTCCACTGCGATTGCTGACTCAATCCTGTCACTGCGCATTCTTCACTTAATTTCCTTTCTTTTGACGTGCTGAAAACCAAAATCAATCTAGCCATTTGCCGTGGAAACATTGGAAAAGATTTTATATTTCAAAAAATACTTTTTCAAGACTCTACGGCGATTGGCTAAACCGATTTTAGTTTTCAGCACGTCGAAAGAAAGTAAATTAAGTGAAGAATGGAGAGTGGTAGGATTGAGTCTGAAATCGCAAGCGGAAATGCTTTAAAATTAAATTTATTACGAAATTATACAGAGGCATCATCTGTTGGTTACTTCGAACACTAAGGGCTTATACAACTAGTGTATTTAGGTAGAGAAAATTATCTTTAAAAAAATTTCTGCAAACAGGAATTCCATGAGAAAATCCGCATCCTTTTCTTTGCTTCAATAACTTAAACTGAAGGTAAAAGCAGAGTACAGTCACGATTGTTTTCCAGTTCATTAACTTCCAACAAATGCTTTTCCGCATGAGTAGCTATTACAGCAAACAAAACACACACCAGCCTCCCTCCAACCATTTCTCAGCTAATCGCACTGATTCTTAACGTGTTTGCATTTCACGTGAGATAAATCTCGTTTTCTGAGCAATTAGGCAGTTAAAGCAGCAGAAAGCAAATAGAGAGGATGTCGAGAGGTGGTAAAGGAAGCCCCAAACGGGCCGTTTTCAAATGCGGAGAGAGGGAGATAATTAACATTCTCTCCCCTCTGCAGCCAATTCCGGTAAATTGCACGCGCGAGCGTTCCACAGAAATTTGCGCCTGGAGGATATTTGAATTTTATGTGCAGATAATCTCGCATTGTTGCGGCAAACTGTTACGGAGCAGAAAGAGTGAAAGCTTCCGTGTGTCTCAGGGATTTAACAAGTCAGTGTCATTTTTTTCCTGTACGTGCTGGAAATGAATATATCGGATTTCACACCCTCGTACGAGCTCAGCATGCGAAAAAGATGTTGGGGCGGAATAAAGACGAATCAAATCTCTTTCAGGACGCATTCCAAAAGGAAAATGCCGTTTTCTCTGATTTGATAATGTGAGCAGTCGATCAATCGTGGGCCAAATCTTACAGAAATATTTAAATATTGCTAACTTCCTGAAAAATATACAGTGCATGACCATATTTTCTAGGTAGATTTCGATTCCTCTCGTCGAGATCTATTTGACGGTGTTTTACACTTTCCGAGGAAATTCTTTGTTATGAAATATAAAAGGATTTCAAGTAGTATTCAAACTAATCGACTTAGAGAAATTAATGTTATTCTTTTTTTTAATATTTCTGTATAAGATTTTTTAAAATTTCCTTATTTCAGGATGAAAACAAAGTATTTTAACTCTTTAAAAAATATTCATCACACACATTTCCTACATATGGGTAATTGTCACGTACAGAAATGGATAAAAATAAATTTCGCAGTCGCCTGAGATAAAATTTGTTTGCGTCTAAGCTTTAACCTGCACTAAATTTCACGTAATTGACTCTCTCAAAAATTTTCTGTAAAAAGGTAATTTGTTTTTTTCCGGAAAAAAAACATCGGACGGACAATTGTGCGAACCCTGTTTGAAAAGCATGCCTACTATCTTAAGCAACCTTTTTTGTTTTTAACAGCTGTTGCTAATATTGGCAACAATTATTTTTCGGGGCTATTTAAAGACCATCTTTGACGAAGTTTCTGAGCACACTAATCGATTCTTGAAGGTCGAATTAGGTTAAGTGGATATTTTTCTGACCAAAAAGTCCAGCGCGACGTGCGTAACACAAGTTTTTCTTTTTCCCGCCAAAACAATATGAACCTAAATGCGAGAACTGCGCATGCGTCAGAACTGGTTTGAGCACTTGCAGAGAGACCGCCTTCTTTGTCAGATCCAGCCAGCTCTCACGCATGCGCAGTTCTCACATATACGTTGTTGTTTTGGCGGGAAAAAAATTCGCACGTCACGCTGGACTTTTGGTCGGCAAAAATATCCACTTTACCTAATTCGAACCTCAAGAATCGATTGGTGTGCTCAGAAACTTCGTCAAGGATGGTCTTTAAGTAAAAAAAAGATACGAATCAATTTAGTTATGCTATAAAGACCAAAAGAATTTTCCTTTCGGAAATGATTTTTGGATAAGTGAATAAAGAATCAACTCTCGTACCTAATGTTGGTGAGCTGCTGGAGGTTCTGGTTGTCGCCATTTTCACTGAGCTTGTCGTCCATGAGGCGTTCGCTGTTCTCACGCTTGCGGTCCTTGTAGTCCTCGAAGCAGCAGTCGCCGATCACGTCTGAAAGGATGCCGAAGAAGGCCAACTCCTCCTCGTAGCTGGTGAGGCACTCGTGCTTGGGGTAGTGAAGCTTGCCTGTGCGGTAGTAGTTGAGGATGTGCCGGAAGATGTCCGGGTCGCGGTCGAAGAAGTACTGCTTCGAGTCCTCGTCGTAGAAGAACTCGCGCTCGTTCGAGCCCAGCAGCGTGTCAGGGTACTTCTCCAGCGTGTTCCGCCACGTCTCGAACCGCCGACCGGACACGTTGATCAGCAGCTTTTCATCCTCCGACTTTCTTCGATCCTGCTAGGAGCGAGGGCAAAATTGTTAGCTCTATATATGGATTTGGGTTTGAAGTGTTTAATTTTTTGTTTAAACGCCATTTAGATTTGTTCTAGCTGCAGTTTTTTTTTTAATTTGGAACAGTATACTTTAAGATGTGAGCGGGAAGATAATAGAAATGAAAGAAGTGGCCTAAAATACACCTTTTTAACAGCGGGGGACGGATTTGCGGAAAATTGGTTTGCACTGCGCAGATCCAAGATGGCGTCTGAATGTGGGAAACAAAAAGCTCTCTTTGGATTGCCGTACGAGTGTCAAGAGTTTGTTTTTCCGTTCCAAAAGTATTGCAAATTATGTCACAATATTGACGAAAACTTGGTTCTTTTCTTTACGTGACCGTTTTTTCGCGCCAAACTCTACCGGACGCCATATCTGCGCGTCGCACGAATCTGGCCCCTGCTGCATTTTAATATGTATTTTTTATCTTATGGAATTATACGTGGGAATCAACAGGATTATTCGGTTTGAAGTTGTTTTTACAAATGAAGATTTTTAATTCAGTTTTATCCTTTCAGAGGACGAAATTCGATTTAAACTAAAATCTTTAATTTCTGCATGAAAGTAGAAAATTAAAAAAACAATCTTTTTATTATTTTTTTTGCATTGAAATTTGGAGTTTTATTCGATCTGCTCATGGCCCGTTAAAACTGTAAAAATCGTTCGACCAAATTTCTAAAACAAATTCATATTGAAATATCATTTCTAAAGTCCAACATAAGGGATTGACACATAAAAACTTTAAAAGTCTCCAAATATAGGCAAATCACTGCTTTGTGAAATTAAATTTTAGATATTTTTCTGAATGAGCTAAGTTAATTATGGTTATTTAGCAACATTTACAAGTTGTGCAATGAAGAAAATTAAAAATTAATCCCAAAATCCTACAGAAGCATCACTACTCTTTCAAAGTACTTTATGTATTGATAGATCAAAATCACTTTATTGGTGTATCTATACAATATCACGCAAATCTACAACCTTATTTCGTTGCGTACGAATGAAGTACGAATTAAACTTTTAGACTTTTCTCCAGCTGCACTGGTTGATGATTCTTCTGGGTTTTAGCAGAAATTGCAAAATTCAAACTAATAAAAATAAAACACTTGAGGAAAGTTTAATTATTGAAATGAATTTCCTCGTTGGATCATCAGTTTATTGTCAACTAGTTCCGGCTTTACATCTGGAGCCCTATCGCATGAGTAAACAATTATAAAATACTAGTGAAAAGAGCTCTAAATAAGAACTAATTTAATTACGAAATGGAATTTCTGCTTTGCTTTATGCAATTGTAACCAGTCCAATTTTAATAATTGTAATAACTAAATAGGGCTTCAGATGTGAAGCAGAAACTATATATTAATTATTGAAAGGGAAATATTGACGCTCTTTGCAAACAATTTCCGAATTTAAAGAAAAAATTAAAAATAAATTAAATTTACTCGCATTTACTAAAAAAGGCATTCTCATTCTCATGCTCCTCGAAAGAAAAATAATACTCAAAAGAGAAAATATAAAATGCAGAAATAATTTTGATTTCATTCTAGTGCTTGCTGGATGTGTTAAGAAAATTTCTAATTTTTACAAGATTTATAATTTCAATAATTTCTTACATGGGTTCATGTTCATGAGAATGTCTTCCTCAGCAGTTGCGATTAAATTTAGATTTATTTTTGGATGAATGAATGATTTATTTAACACAAGAGAGTTCAACAGACATTTTAACAAACGCCTTTTTCCTAATACCAGGTAAATCGTTAACCATTCTGAGTGGAAAATCATTTACTTGGCCTGTCGATCGAATTATGATCAAGAATTTAACGAACTGCTTTTTGTGACGTGTTTCTATGGTCATAATTCAAAAGAACATCATCTATGTAGCAAATGAAAAGAAATTTACGGGTTTGCATGGGAGGAAGAAGGCGTTCGGCGACTTCTAGCACTTCGCGTATCTCCTTGAACGACTTATTTTTAAATGATTTTTCGATGAGAATGACTGGGAATTATCTAGATTTCATCTCTATAAAAAAAATTGTAGGTTTGATTTATTTTGCTGTTGAAAATTATCGAACGTATCACACATTTGGTTCTATTTGGCTATCAATCAGATACTGACCTTGGAGATGGGTGGTGGTGGCAGTGGGTGGGTCGCAATGGGCACCCAGCCGATGGCGGCTGCCCTTGCGAACGGAAGCCACGCAGCCACCGAGGCCATGCTGTGCGGCGCAATGGTCCCTCAGCCTGCGAGAGCCGCCACACTCTGCACGGTCATGCCACAACGCTCGCCGGCAGCCCTAAACCGGCCACGCCATCCTCCTGCAACCATCACAAACAACACGCACAAATGAAAATACGAATAAAAAGGCAGCTTCGTGAATTTTTAATGCGTCCCGCGACAGCCCTCCGCCCAAAGGCCAACCCAATTTTTGATGCCATTTCCGCGGATTTGCACGGGATTTTTTTTCCACCCCGCGCATGTGTTTGTGCGTGGCTCGGGCGAACGGGCGGGTCGGTCTACCACCGCGAGAGAGAGAGAGAAAGAGAGGAAGCGGATCTGCCGAGCTATTTTTGGACAGGCACTTGCGTCTCGTGAGCCGCGTGGATTATTTGTGCGCGTAATTAGCATGCCGCGTGCACTTTTTACTGCGGCTAATTTGCATGATTAAAATGTCCGCCGGAGAGTTTTCACAAGGTGATGTTATCGTTTACTTAAGTTAAATTAATTTAATGAAAGCCATTCTTAGGGCGTTTTTCTGATAGAACAAAAAACAAATTGCAAATGGAAATGAACAGCAATAAAATTGCCATTTTTAGAGCAGTGGAAGCACCCCCTGAATTGTTTTTTAATTTGAAAGATTAATTTTTGTATCAGAAATGAAACAAGTAGTGGCTTTTGCGCCTCTAGGGTGCTTAGCGCCAGCCCTTTGGGAAACTGTCCGTCGAGGCGGCGAAATTTACCAAAAGCGACGGCGCCTGCAAACCCACAAAAAACAGTCCGGGGCCGGATCTCAGGTAACGTGACCTGAGGAAGGTCAGTGAAAGGCAAGGGTAAAAATTGTCACTTGTATCGCCAATTGTGCGCGAAATTACTGAAAAAAAAGCAATGAAAACCGGCTTTGAAGCAGATCTCAGGTCGAGGGGTACCCTGAAAAAGGTCGTTAAGGTATCGCAGGTCAAAGCCCCGTCCAAGACCTGTCTGATGAGGGGTCGTGGTTGACGATCAGACGAGCGGCCGAATTTTAACAAAAATAAAACTATTCGCACTAACTAAGTGGAAAAACTGAAAAAAAAAATATTTTTAATTTTTCATGGGTGCGAAAAACCTGAAAATCGGTTTTCTAGACCGGTGGTGGACCTGCGCATGTAATAAAACCGATGGAAAACTATTATAAGCCCCGTTCGGAAAAAAACGCGAATTTTAAATGTTATTCTTACGGAGAAAATGCAAAAATCTCGTTTTTTAACCTTCAAAATCTATCCAGTCCTAGGATTTTGATCCGACAGGCCTGAATTTGGTCTCTAAATGTTACCAGATAATTTTAAAGAGAAAATAAACCAGAATAGAAAATCATCGCAAATTTATTTGAATTAATTTTGGCAAATTGTCGATAAAATAAAACAACTAAATTTGCCGTGCATAAAATGTCTTTTAACTTTGGTGTTCAGAGGTATAATCCAAGCATGTTGCTAGTCGCTCCTGAATTTTATTCGCAATGTTAGATAATAAATATTTCAAACAAACTTCTGGATGTATTTTTTGCACTAAACCAAGTGAATTGAAAAACGAGTGAAAATAAAGCAGCTTTAACCTTTTCATGCACTTCACCTAGTTTGTTTTATTTATTTTTATGAAAATTTCATAGCTGTGTGATTTACAAAACTGCGAACCGAAAGGAAAAAATTCTTTGGATTTAGCAATTTTCAATATATTTGAACCTTTTAAAAATTAAACAAATATTCTGCTTTTTCTTTAAATTGTCGAATATCGTGAAATCCTATAAAACAATATTTATTATTGTATTTGTAATACGCCAGAAAAAAAACTGAAAATATATTTTAATTAAAACTAGGGGACATAAAAAAACAGTTCCAAGAATCTTATCTGATTTTCAAAGAAGGCAATTATTTTCTTTTCCCTCGCAACACTCCATCTGCCAAACACATGACGTCAAACCACCCAATGACCGTCGTGATTTTCGGCCCTAGGCCAACCCCAATTATTGCAATTACTCCGTGTACAAAAACATCCAGCAAAAATAGACTTTTCCGATCCCTTAAAAGCCTCATTACGAGACGGTAAATCGATTATTTTTGCTCTTTTTATTGCAATGCGATAATGGCTTGATTTCGCTGGATGGAGTTTGTGCGTTGGTTTTGCGGCTATAAATCAAGCAATGCATAAAAGTGGACGCTATAAAACGCGGAATTCGTTTCCGATATTATCGACAGCGCCCTCCCTCTTGATATTCTTTGAAATTTATGTTTTCTTGCTGATTCTTATCAGGCGCAACCGAGTCAATAAAACAGCTTAGAGGGGGACGCGTGCGATCTCTGTGCTATACCTCGGGATGAAACTTATATATGGGCCGTAAAGAAAGCGATCCGCCCTCGCAAAGTCAAACAAAAGACTTTCTCTAAAACTTTCTCCGTTAATTACATACTTTGAGTTCTTGCCTTTTTTTTTCACTGTATTTTAGAATCACCGAAAAACCACGCAACGACCCAAACTAAGAGTATACATTTACAACCGTAATTCACACGCGGTTGCGACAGCGCGAGGATGGAAATAAAATATCGATCGGCGGCGTTAGGAAGAAAAAAAATTTACAGCCGCAGCCGCGCGCGTGAAATCGATAGCTAATTACACATTCAGCCCGATTGAGCACTTTCATTTTAATGATACATCCGCTGGTTAACCAATACACTCACAAACACACGATAATAAAACAAAATCGGCGGCACGCTCTCATACACACAATTGCAAGTTCAATTTTGATCAAACGACGTGCCACCTCTCCTGCGGGACCCGTGTCTATTGGCAGCGTGCATGTTAACTCGTTTTTGGCTTGTCCAAAATAAATAAAGTCGACGCAGCCAGCCGGGCCGATAATCAGTGACGTTAATTTGAAATCACACGGGTTTATTATCATTTGAATCTGTTGTAGCTATGATAAATGGTAAATTGGCAAAACAAGTAAAATATAATGCATTCTGTAAAACCACATTTTGATATATTGTAAGGCACAGGGCAAAAGAAAATTCTGTTCAAGAATCAAGAAAAGTGTTAATATATTAATTAATATGACATGGATTAGCAACCAATATTGACAAAAAACGCTTTCAATGAATCTTTTTGTCCTGCCTTTTTCACTGAATAAAAATAAGAAAGACTTTGTCACGGTGTTTGGTGATTTTGATTAAAGAAATTGATCTTGAGAATGGATGGAAAATACTAGACGAAGCCCAGACTATCTTGCCACCTCGAATTTTATCAAATTTTACTGGAAATATTTAAAAGGAGGCCTGCACATTTTTTGTGCTTTTAAAATAGCGAGCATATTTTTCTTTAAATAAATTTATCCGTCAAAAGGCATGCAATTTTGGACATAAAGAGGAACCGAAATAAAGAATGAAAGAGCACACTAAACACTGTATTTTTTAATAAACTTGCATAATTCTAACTTTTAAATTGGAGCTTACAATCAGTTTGCTATTTTAACCATCAATCCAAGCCAGCAATGCAAATTACAATTATTGGCAAGTACCAAAAAATCCACTTTAAGTAATTACCCTTGACGTGTGGAAATATCGTATATATTTTATATCCTAGCCATTCTATTTGATTAAAAGCCATTATTGCTTCTTTTTAGCAACATCGATGTTGTACTGCGCTGCGCATGACAAAGTGAAATCAATTAAAAATATTTCCTTAAAATTGGGGAAAATCTGAAGTTTATAAAAGAGTTGGCGCAAGAGAACCTTTCGAACAAAAATCTGTACAAAGGTGTGCGTGCTTTTCAAAAGAAGAAAACTGTTTGATTACTGAAAATCGTAATTAATTTCCTTAAAAGGATATATTTCTTCATAGTCCAAACGTTGTAGGATAGATTCACGCCAAGACATTGAATTAAAATGTCAAAATCTAGTCCTAATTGGCTATTGAAAAAAGTACATTAAAATAGGGATGTAAATTGTAAATTCGCAGTGAGATCATTTAAATCTAAAATATAGAGCGAAGGTTGAATCAGCTCGTATCTAATAAATTTATTATTATAACGAAGTAATCCTTTCGAAACGAAGAATCTTATTACAGCCAAGAAACTGGTAAAGCAAAGGAATAAATTTCAACTCTATTTCTCGCTGCTCGTAATGAATTTCAAGTATGTTTTGTTCACCTTGTAAGACATGGAAGTCACACACACACACACAAGCTTTGCTACTCTGCAATTAAAAGTTATAGCAGCGCTTTTTGCGACACACACGTCTTGGGGAGTGTATTTGTTCAAGTAAGGGCAAGAAGTTGCGTTATTTCTGCACTGTGCTATTTGTCGCAGCGCATACAATACACACATACATACAGAGTGCACAAAGCAGCCTCGATGAGGCAATTCAAGTTGCTATTCCAGGCGCCGAGTGCAATAGCATAATTAAAACTGCAAGCCTTTTTGCGAAAAAAGCACAAAGTAGGTTTAATTCTCAATTAGGGATGAGAGTTTTAATTATTTTTCGAAAAATAAGGGGAATTTTAGACGGATTTAGCTTCTAAAAGGAGAGTTTAATGGTTATTTTTTAATTATCTTTTGGTAAACATGAAATTGAATTTCTTAATATACAAAAATTAAAATTTATTAAAGTGAAATACATGATTTTTGAAAAATAATAAATTCAACTGACTGTGTAAATCATTGTATGCATTTTACATGTATTTTTTGCGGGCTTTGAAGGCAGTTAAGATAGTTTTAGATTGTACTAATTACGACTCTTGAAGAGGAATGATACTGGAAAAGCCTGGAAAATGCTTGTTTCCAATGCACAAACTCATCCCTTAGGATTCAGTTAAAGCCTAAATTGACCTAAGGAGCGCTGTAATTTTTCGAGAAAATTGGCTGGAAAGTTACCGTGCTGTTCAAATGGTAATGGCTGTCTCCTTACTTGAAATCCGATTTAATTTCAAAAGCAAGAGTTTCCCCAATAAGTGGCATACACCGTTGGACAGATTTCGACGAGAGGAATCGGAATAATATGCCAAGAAAATAAGTTCAAGCACTGTAAATTTTGGAGAAAATTGGCAAAATTTGAATTTTTAGTGTAGGAACGTCTTTTTTATTATTGCAAATTGTTGAACAAATTGTTTATCGGTCAATTGTTTAAGGCATCCAACAATTTAAATAGTTTTCAATTGTTGCCCAGTATCATTCCACTTTAAGTGTGCAAATTGCGTGATTCGTGTTATAGTGTTTTTGGGAGATTGAAAGGGTTGAAATGAAGAAGACCGATGAATTCAGATGACGGATTTGGTTGGTGTATTGGTTTACAGTTGGAAATCCGATCGGATACTTAACCAAGTATGTACAAGAACCCTTTGAATCGGGTTCTGAACTATTAAACGTCTCACGTCAGAACCGTGTGGCTGACGGACGAAAACTGAATTCTTATTTTCAAATAATCATCTTTCGGCTGTTGACCAATAATTCAAACCGCCGAAAATAATTGGCTCCCAACAAAAAACAGGATCGCGCTGTTTTACCGCTACATGTTCATTTGTTGTTCAAAAGTAAATCAGATGCACAGTAGACAATGTAGTCTCTATCGTCTTAAATTGCCTGCCCTTGCTCTAATTAACGAGCGGCGGCGGAGCAGGCGAAAATGCGAAAATTTGATCCATCACCCGAGTGTGGCAGTTGAAATGAGAGCCGCGGGAGGGTGGGCGGGCGGAAATCACGCGTGATTGGTGCAGCTCACCCCCTTTCTCGTTTGCTGAGGCCGCACTTGCTAATCCGTTGTTAATGCGCGGTGTGCAACCGGGAGCATGCAGAAAGTGGTAAGCACAGGCCGATCGATTGGCCCGACTCGCCGAGTTGTACACCAGCGGGAGAGAGAGAGAGAGAGTAAGTAAGAAAACTGACACCTCTGGTCTCTCTCTCTCTCGGCGGCCGTGCCGCTGCTGCTTTTCCAGAGAGGCCGTCGTGTGCTTCTCGCTGGCTGCCCTAGCATTTGATTTCACGGCGGCGAAGCAGCGGGGATCAAAGCGTGTGTACAGAAGAGAGACTTGTCCGGGCCGGGCGGGCGGGCAGGCGGGCAATGAGCAGCAACCCTTTAAGCGTCACATTGTTTCTATAATGACACGGGCTCCCTCCGAGCAAATTAAGCCCTTCTCGCTCCTTTTGCCCTAGTAACAATTGTGCAATGCATATTTTACCGCCGCTTTTCCGCCGAATGTGGGCCAAATGGTCGGGCCGCTTCCGCTTCCGCCTGCCGCCTCTTGGGATGGCACGCTTCGAGAGTATTTGTTTCTTGTTGCCGCGTTTACGCCCGATTTGATTGCGAGTAAACTTGTGCGGCTTGAGCCGTTCAGCATTGGTCCCCCTTTCTGCAAGGAGGTGGGCGAAAGCGAGCGCCTTGAAGTGACAAATATGGCGTCTTCGCTTGATATGATTAAAAATGGAAGGCGGTGTCCGCCTCTCGGCGTTATAAATGGGCATGTTCAAATAAATTAAAAGGACGGCCTGCTGTCGTACTAGCCATTTTTCACAATGCGGCACTATCTTTTTCAAAGTTCGTGCATGACTTTTTTATTTTTGTAAATATGATCACTAGCCAGTGGTGCGAAATTCACGCAACTCAAAATAGATCTACTTTGTTACAGTTGAAAAAATGAGATAAAATTTCATAAATAAAGTTGAGCTCTTGGCAAAATCACAATTCGTACTTAAATTATGTAGGTCAAAGAAGTGAGTACGAAAATAGGGTACTTTCGCAACGTTTAATTATTTCTTTTGCTCTTCTTAAAGTGGAATGATTGTGATTTTTTATTTAAAAAAATGATATTACATGAAAAGTTAAGCCTAATAGCCGAACAATTTTTTTTCAGCGAAGGAAATTAATTGCTTCCGGGGTGGGAAAAATTATGAAAAGTCTTGAAATTTATTTTTATTTAAAAAAGCTTTATTTTCGAAAGGGCCTTATAGCGTATCGTTGATTTGATTGTTGTATTTGTTCTGTATTATTTCATTGTTGCCGCGTAATAATTGCAAATCGTCATTGTTGTTTTCTAATTGTTAACGCGAATATTCAATTCTATCATTCTTCATCTGGCAGTTCAGTGTAACAGACGTTTAATAATTCGCGGACCCAAGAATTTGGGGCAAGTGCCGTAAACGATAAAAATATTAATGTAATTGTAATTGATTGAATTGTATTACAGTCCTGTTGACGATTAAACAAGTCTGTGTTAAAAAGAAGAATTATTATTTGGTCAACTCTTCCCTTGCGACCAAATTTGGTGACCCCGACGTGACTCGAACGCGCAGCCTTCGGAATTCTTGGGTCCGCGAATTATTTAACGTCCGTTACACTGAATTGCCAGATGAAGAATGATACAATTGAATATTCGCGTTAACAATTAGAAAACAACAATGACGATTTGCAATTCTTACGCGGCAACAATGAAATAATACAGAACAAATACAACAATCAAATCAACAATACGCTATAGCCTCATTAAAATTCACCAGTTGATAGTAGCATAAAAAACTGTCTTTATTCAGAAAGCTGATTTAATTTTCAGTTTTTTCTTATTGAGCAAATGTTTCTCAAATTTACTATTTTCGCACAAAATTCGTCTGAAAGTTTCAACTGGCCGTTAGAGAACCATTATTTTTATTTTGGAAAAATCAAAATTCCAAAATTAAGTGTTAATTTATTTGAGAATCATCTTATAATTTTTTCATTTTAAAAATTTACACGATTTTCATGGGTAAACTCGAACCCTTATGACTATTAGTATTTTTTTAACTGTACTTGGATCCTTAAGGACCTAATCTGTAGGTGTGTTAAAGGATTTTGCGCGGAAATCCAAAATTATTCCACTTTAAAAGTATTTGACAAAGTAAGACAGATTTCATTTAAATTTAAAAGTATGGCAAATTTCCAATATTTCTAGTGCTAATGAGCCACTTGAAAAGAAACCAAATTGAAAGGCGCCAACAAACCGCACATTTTTAGATCTCTTTCCGCACTGATTTCAGATTAAACCCTACCCCAACATATTCTAGGCGTGAAAATATCCCAAATCAAAATCAGCTCATCGATTAGGATCAATAACAGATTTGCAATAAAAATGGTAAATTAACGCTGGCGCCTTTTTTGACTGTGGCTAAACTTTAATTCTCATTTAAAAATCCACAGGTTGCGAAAAAAGCTACGAATCTAAAAATAGCTCCTTCTGGTTGTTAGAATAGTTCATAAAGCACGTAGTTTACTCTGCGCTCGCTGGCTTCCGATTCTAGTTGCTAATCACGAAGTGCATCAACAGTGGTTTTTACGTCGCTGGCGGAGACGGCGCAGGCGAGACCCTGAATGTTCATTGCTACGTGATGCAATTCCAGCCGAGGCAGCAGCAGCAGCAGCAGCAGCCGCCGCGCGCGCCGCGCTGCTATTTTCGGACCTCCGGAATAATATTGTTATTATGTTGAGCGAGCGGGCGAACGAGTGTGTGTATGTGTATGTGTGTGTGTGTGTGTGTGTGTTTGCCGCCTCTCCGCGCGCGTATGCAGGCCCGCTGCACACAAGTGCCCGACGGAATGTCTAACGCGGCCGCTGGCAGGGGTTTTCAGGCCAAGTAGTGCCTTGCGATTTTCCTGTTCGCTGCGAATTGAATAAATTTGCACCATCATGCGTCGCTCGCTCGCTTGCTCGTTCGCGAGCGAGCGAGCGAGCGATTGTCTTGTGCAGCCGCGGGAATCGGGGGGCGGGCCTTTGGCCGCCGGCCAACTGATGCGTCTAATTCTGTTGGTTTTACAGAGCACTCTGGGAAATAGGCGCGATGAATGGTTACAAATGGTTTCTGCAAACATGGCACCAGATTTGTTCACTTGTGTGTATGTGTGTCTGATCATGGCTGCCTTAGACGAAAACACGGAAGTAGGCTAGTCGTTACAAACGGCAGGAAATTTTAGCAAATATACGACGGAAGCAAAATAATAGGGGTGGTTTTGGTGCATTCTTGAAAATTCCAGATAATTTTAAACTGCTTGAAAATTTAAATCGGTTTATTTAAGAAAGAGAAAATTATTTGAATTGTGGGATGCAATTAGCAGTTGATCGATAAAAAATTTGTTCTACCATTTGCAACAATTAAAAAGGGAGTTTGCTACAGGAAAAATTCAAATTTTTAAATTTTCTCCAAAATTTCCATGGCTTGACCAAATTTTCTTGGCAGATTTCGATTCCTCTCGCCGAAATCTGTGCAACAGCGTATGAAACCTTTTAGGGAAACTCTTTGTTGTGAAATAAAGTAAGGAAACAGATGGTAACTTTGCAGCCACTTTTCTCAATAATTTACACTGCTACTTAGGTCAATTTTGGCTTCAACTGAATCCTAAGGGATGATTTCTTGCATTGCCAACAACGATTTTCCAGGATTTTCCACTATCAATCCTTATTATCTTGCAACTGGGGCAGACACTATAAAATTTTAACTTTGTGATTGTTGTCTATATTGACATGCCTTTTAATTTATTTTATCACGAGATCAAGGCATGCTATGTAAATATTCTTTCCAAAAATACACAATCTACATCTATTACAGACACATTCATTAAAAAAACTTTTAAATTACAAAATTCCTCTCATTTTCTGTGAAATTTGTGCTTTATATAGTCTATTTCGGCCCCGTTCAAAACCAAATTCATACCACTTTATTAGCTGCAGAGAATTCTGAACCAACGGTCTAATATATCATGTTAAATATCACTTTAAAAATAAATAACAAAAATGACATTGTCAAGGAAAAAGTGAGAAAGGACACAATTGCTTTCTGCAAATCTGAACGACTGTTCTTTCTCGCTTCTGAGCACAAACTTGTCTACTTCGCCACTAACCCGAAATTCCATCCTTTATTATATTCAAAAAGTGAGACTCTCCTCCTAAAAAACAAAAATCCAAGAATGAAAAATCCGTGTACCCTTTTCAACTTTCCTGATCAAAAAGAATTTAATCAGCAAAGTGCCTTGAAAATTATTGTTGGTACCCATTTCGTAATTTCATTAACTTTCCTGCGTGTGTGAATTTCTGTTTTACATATAAAAGGGCAAAAATATCGAGACGATCTAAAATATTCACCTTTTTACTCGGGGGATGTAATTATGGAAAATAGGGGTTCAGGGCGAGCACCCGAAACACCAGGGGAAGTCAAGCCAAGTCGAACGGTGTGCAATTTTGTCTTTCTGACGGTTAGAACCCGAGATTTGGCTGGAAAATTTTGTTGTTTTTTGAGAAGACGAACACCACCTTGATACTTTCACACAAATTCACACCCTGGGAGAACTTTTGAAAGTGGTTTCGGAATTTTAAAGTATGGTGCTGATTTCAAAATCTTAAACAAATACTCGGAAGTTTTCGAAAAAGACTTTAGGCAACCTTTGAACTTGACCAATATCCTCAAAAGTGTTAATTCAATTGAGCTTGACGAAATGGGTTTAATTTTTAAATTTTATCAATAATTTAAAATGAATTATTGCAGTCTTTAAACTCCCCAAAAATTACTGTAAAGACCGCAAAAATATTGAGTTGAGACTGATCGATTTTGTTTGGATTTTGGCAGATTATCTTGTCTGTGTTTTCCGCGTTCCCCTGACCTATTTTTAGAAAATAATTTATCAAATCCGAGATTGAGCTATTTCGTGCATTTTTCCGGGACGATCAGCGTTAGAAATGATTAAGCGCTCTTTCCAGAGACGACATTTCGTTCGATCAAAGTGACACGTTGAGTGTTCGATAAGTTTGTCAAGCTCCTGATAGGTATAAAACGGAGTTGGGCGCACTATTAATAGATTTTACAACAGGAAAGCGCGCGGCGGACGCAACAACAAACTCAGAGCATCCTGTTCATCTGATGAAACAGGCTGGAAATGCGCGAGAACCAACTTTCCTCTCTTTGTTTTCCTTGCATGTTTGTGAACGCGCGGCGCGAGGACAATTGCCAATGGGTTCATTCAAAGAAATTTACTTTTCTTTCCGCGAGCAGTTGCTTTGAATGCCCCATTGTAGCTGACACATATACCAATTGTGCCGAGCGCTTGCTCTCCTATGTGTGTGTTGATAAAATCGATTTCTGCGTGTATGAGCAAAGTTTAACAACCTTTTCAGATGGACTGCGCGGATTAGATGCCATCTGCGGCCGCACATTTCGCTTTTCGATCTTGAAATTAAATGTCCGCGAGTGATTTTTAATCGCAAGGCCACCAGGGTTATTCCACCCGTCGAAAAGAGTCGTAAACACGCATTTTCGTCCTTTAAAAAGCAAGCTCCCGCGTGTCCGGCGTGTCGGGGTCTAACCCTTTCGAGCCGAGCATAAATCGTAGGAAGGTTCATAAATTGAAAACAAGCGATAAATACACGCGGTTGGCGCGGGAAATATTGCGGGGTGTGCACGCAGCCTAAAAATGGAATCGTCTCGTGGCGTGATCAGCTAGCAAAACAAGCAAGCCTCTTCCGCGCACGCCGCCGAAAGAAAGGCAGGCAAGCGAACGAACGAACGAACGAACAAGCGTGCGGCCCAAATTAATTTCACCGAGTACAAAACACAGCCAGCGAACTGGATAACAATGCAGAGAGAGCGAGTGAGTGAGAGGCTCTCTCTCTTCCCTTCTCCTGCGCCCCCTCGCAGGCCTATATATGCCGCTCGTTACCAATTGTGAACACCGCGGAAACGCATGGAAAATGTGACGGCGCGCGGAATGTGTGACGCGCTCTCGCATGAAATGCGCCAAAAGTAGCAACAAAAACGATTTTTAGGGGTGAAAATGACACCCTTGCAGGTCGTTAAAACTGCTCGCAAAAGCTTTACGGTATGTACGTGGGTTAAAAATAAATTTGGAACAATAATCGGCGTGTTTTTTTTTTAATTGTAATTGGATTGATACATGACAACAATTGAAAATTAAATTATAAGAATTGTCGGCTACGGTAAGAAGTTGCTCAACAATGTTCAATAATAAAAAATAGGACTTTATTGTAAGACTTTTCTACTGTTAAATTTCCTCCAAATTTACAGACTCCGCTTGAGATCTATCCAACGGTGTATGGAATTTTTGGAGAAACTCTTTGTTGTGAAATAAAATAAGATTTCAAATAAGGAGACGGTGCTCTACATTAGAAAACCACGAGTCGCTTGTTTGGAAAATTCATTTGGGCTAAAGTGGATTGATACAGGGCGATAGTTGAAAATTATTTGAATTGTATGAGGCAATATGCATAAAAATTTGTTCTTAAATTTGCAATAGTAAAAAAGGACCTTGCTACAGAAAAAATTCAATTTATTTCTCGAATATTCATTTCAAAATAAGGAGACAGTGCTCTTTGGCCATTTTTCTCAAAGATTAATTCAGCTTTAAGCCTTCAAAAACAGGTTAATGCGTTAGCAACAGGGATTTTCCGGAGTTTTGCATAATCAACCCGCTCTTTAATTCAAATTATTCTATTTCTTTCAACCATACACGAATCATTCAAATGAAGCTCATACTGGAAATGTCCAGAATTGTTATCTGTGACCTTTGGAGTTCATATGACCCACGCAAAGAGGCTATCATTTTGTAACCAACGACTGACAGTAAAAAAATTCGTGAGTAGATGTATTGGACGTCTATGTACTTGAAAATTAATGTCCATATAGAGGCAAATTTTGAATTTTTCCTGTAGCAATGCAGTGCTTTGGTTATGTCAAACAAGCGGACACTAATCAAAGCTAAAATTTGGATCGATACATGCTTTGTCAATATTGACAAACGCTTGAAACCAAAGGCAAGGACTACTTTTTGCGGCAGACGGATAAAAAGTGACTCTGTAATTAATTAAATAAAGACTTTTCGAGAAATTCAGAATTAAAAACATGCTTACAGTTTTGGTGAGTGTTCACGTCCGGTTTGACAATTCTGTCGGATTTTGACCTTGGGCTAATTTGTCTTTCAGTGAAAATGACACAAACGAGTTAATCACGAGAAACGCAGCGCACGCTGACGTAAAAAGCGGCCAAAATTGATTCGACCTTTCAAGCTGGGATATGTGCACGAATCCGAATCTAGGCCTCGTTCGCCCGCCGAGTGAGTGCACAGGTTTCCCTTTCAGCTCGGCGTTGTGGAGGCGGTCTTGCAGAAACTGAGAGAGGTCACCTGGGCCGGAGCTGCAAGCGGGAAACTCGGACACGCTGCGGAAAACGAGGCCCGCAGCAGCAGCAGCAACGGCAACGGCGGCGGAATTCGCGAGCAGCTGCCGGCCAGGCGGGCGGGTGGGTGTCCCGGGGGCGTGGGGGCCGCGGCGGCCCCTTTTGGCCGGAGGCGACGGGGGCTAGCTCACGTACCTGCGGGTGGGCAGAATCGGGGTCGCGCACGCAACGGCGGTGTGCCTGCCTATCTATCAGGCGGAGCGCTCCATGCAAGCCAATTGATTTTTGCCTGCCTCGTCCGCCGCCGCGTACTTATTCTCGGTGTACCCGGGCCGTGGGCTGCTGCTATGAGCGGAGAGACCTCTGGCGGGGGTGGTCCGCCACCGTCCGTCCCGTGCTCGTTGCCCAGGCAACCGATGACGTCGGATGCGCCACAGCACCGGGCCCTGCGCGCCACTCCGCTCTCTCTCGCGCCCCCTGAAATAGATGGCCCCAACGTGCACCAACCGAGCCACCGACACACACGACCAGCGCGCCGCGCGCTGACCACATCGATTCCACGCAAACGGATGGACACGATTTTAAGATGCAGTCAGCTGAAACATGAGACCAGGTTGAGACAGTTACTTTTTATAATTCTTATGCCTCGTCGACAAGGCAGGAATTTAAATCTAAATTTTCACGATCCTATTATTACTGTTTGTTTAAAATTTTTCAACGATAGCACATCTATTGGTACGGATTAAAAAAATTGATTTATTCTTATTACTATAATGCAGAGTTTAGAATAGCCCCAGGTGCCAGAAACATTGAATCCACCGGGATTCCACCTAGATCCATCGGGATTGGCAACTGGGGAAGATGCTTGAGGAAAACTTTCCGTTACTTGCGGTTTTCGAATTATGGACGTTAAAATCTAAAATTTAGAAAACGTTCCACGGCTATCAAAACTGTTAGATTAAGTTAAAAAAAATTAATCTTGATTGACAGTTTGAAATTTCTTAAAATGTTGACTATAAGCGTGGATTTAGCAAAGCTATTCGGCAGAAAAATTGTAATTTTTATCAATTGTAGGAATGATACTGCAAAAACCTAGAAAATGCTTGTTGTCAATTCATAAACTCGTCCCTTAGGATTCAGTTAAAGCCTAAATTGACCTAAGGAGCGCTGTAATTTTTTGAGAAAATTGGCTGGAAAGTTAGCGTGCTTTTCAAATGGTAATGGCTGTCTCCTTACTTGAAATCCGATTTAATTTCAAAACCAAGAGTTTCCCCAATAAGTGGCATACACCGTTGGACAGATCTCGACGAGAGGAATCGGAATATGCCAAGAAAATGTGTTCAAGCACTCTAAATTTTGGAGAAAATTTGCAAAATTTGAATTTTTACTATAGGAAGGTCCTTTTTTATTATTGCAAATTGTTGAACAAATTGTTTATCGATCAATTGTTACGGCATCCAACAATTCAAATAATTTTCAATTGTTGCCCAGTATCATTCCACTTTTTAATAGGTATGCGTTCCATTTGTTAGATTATAATAAGCAACAGCGTGAGCGGATAAACAGGTTTTTTAATTGTTAATAAAAGATTAATGCTACAAAACTCAGGAAAATCCTTGTTGCTAAAGCTGCATAAACTAATTATTTAAAT